>NC_091404.1:14472596-14775072 GCF_032191515.1 Phaenicophaeus curvirostris | reverse complement strand
CATTGTGACTGGTTTGCTCAGCAAGATTTCTAATAATTAAATACTTAAGTGAGTAAAATAAGATTAATATTGTACCAATTTAAATTGCAGCTTGCTTCTTACTGTAATTTCATTACAGATATTTGGATGCTTAAAGTTTCTGAGCATTGAGGAAAAATTCCACTGTTGGTGTTCACCAAACCTGGTGTAGAGTGAGGTTATTCTGTTGGGCTCCTTTCCCTCCTGTCTGTCCTCCCTTGCTTCTGGGGAAGAAAAAGATGCAACTGGGTTTCTGTCTTACTGTCTTTCTGCCTCTGTGATCTACAGAGGTGTCGTTGGATATAAAGACCCTAGCTGTGTATTTTTGCCCTCGGAAGAACCTGCAGTAGGGTGGCTTTCCTCAGGCTGTTTAACATCTAATTGTATTGAGGATACATAGAATCATAGAATAGTTTGGGTTGGAAGGGACCTTAAAGATGATCTAGTTCCAGCCTCTCTGCTTTGGGCAGGGACACGTTCCACTAGAATATATGATTTTGTTGTTCTCCACTTGGTGAATTTTTGAGCTAGATCCCCATCCACACGACAGTGTAAAAAGTGAGCTTTTTGACTGACTTTTGGTCTACACAGTGAATTTACAGTGAGCCCTTTTTCAGCCGTTCTCTTTGCCCATTGGTAATCTCACCGTGTCGCAGCGTATCTGGTCCCTGACTTGCTTGAAAGGAGACTCGGAGACGTATGGGTGGAAGTGAGGAAGACTTTTGTTTGGTGCGGCAATGAAAAATGAATTCAAGACGTGGCAACAGCTGCGGGTGACAATTTAGAGTTGCTGAATAAGTATTGTAATCGGCATTTATCACTGACATCACATGGGATTAAACACTTTGAGGTGATTGTTCTTGGGCACAGCCTTGGGAAGGGTTATTTCCATGACACAACTAGTTGTCATGGCAATGCATGGAGAAGAGGGAGACTCTTCCTTCCTCCTTTGCATTCTGCACTACTCTGTTAAAGGGAAGCCTGAGCAAAGCCGTCATCGTCTTTTTTAAGGTATAACACCAAATTCTAGCACTCATCCTTCGTGTTGCGGTTGTAATCACGGCAGGTCACGCATTACTTTTGTAGACTGCCTTTTCTGTTTAAAACAGGCGTCAACTTTCTTGTGTTTGGCTGACTGCATAGTGTGTTCTCTTGTTTCTGCCAAAGCTCGCCTTCTCTGTAGGAATCAGATTGATTTCCCTGTGTCTGTAAGTCAAGGTGAGAACAAGGTGTCACTGGTGGAAGGACATTCCTGTTCAAAGCTGAGCAGGAAAATGGGGTAATGCTGTCTTACAGCTTGCCCTGCCTGCGTTCCCTGTAATGCTTCACATTGACACCCTTAAAGGTGATTAGGTAAAGTGAAAGCGATAGCAAAATAAAGAAAATCTGTGGAAAGTGATACAGTAAATTACCCTCCCTGGCTTCTTAACGGGTTTCATGATTTAGCAAAATTAACCTTGCTAGCATTTCATTTCTGTATGAGTAACTGGGAGTCACAGCCCTACAGTTCCCTGTACTCACCTTGGTGAAACTTGAATAAGGTGAATGGGTCTCTGCACAAATGCTCAAATTACCGTTTTAGAGTGTAATTTATATTTAAAACTTATTTTTGAAGATCCAATTTTATAGTTACTTTGTAAGCTTTCCTTAATAGTTTACTTTATGCAGCTAATCCCCTTTGTTTCACATCATGAAATAAGGAAAGGTCTTCATAAACTTTTCCCTGCTCGGTATCTGATTGTGCCAATGCTAATTAGCTATGACATATATGTGTTCAGCCCACAAATATATGTGGGGTAGCAAAGAGGTTTTATTAAGTGTCAGTCAGACCTACAACTTTTCTAATAACAAAACCAATACTTTGGCAAACTTACTAAATAAGTTTGATATTTGCCTTTTTTTTTTTTTAAACTCTATAGTGCTTTGCTACATGCTGTAAAACATAAGGGTTTGTAACTATTGTTTTACAAAGAGAAGTTGTTCCAGATCTGAAATGTCATTCAGCAAGTTTTATTCTTCTTACAAGTTGAGCTGTCCCGAAGTGGTTATTTAATAAAAGATGCAACCTCAAATAGAATTTTGTGTATTTATTTTAGATATTTACTTCATGAGTTTCGGTTGTAGAGCTTTTCTTAACATGGAATGATTTTTTTTTCTTCACAGTTGCTGCAGCCCAAGCCATAGCAGAAGAAAGAAGAAGCCAAAGTGGCATTAGCCCTCTTGCAGTCCAGACCTCAATAAATTTAAAGACAGCAACTAAACCAGGTATAATTATTGGTCATTGTTCTTAATGAAGTACTGGGTAAGTGTGTGTTCTCACACATGACTGACTTCTGCTCAGGCTTTCTTTCGACCCTGTGCATTGGGCCTTTTAATCTTGTGTCTGCTTTCTGCTGCACCGGTTAAAAATAGTGGCTTGGTTGTTGTCGGAGAAAGGAAAGGGGGGAAAGGAGGGTATTCAGCTTCCTGTGAATTTGTCAGATGACGTGTTTAATCTCTATATAGCTTTGGTGGTATGTATGTATCTTTCCAGAATTCTTGTTTTCCTTTTGGTAGTAAAGACTTCTGACTTTTTATTTTAAATTTGAATATTTCAAGTAACTGACAGTTATGCATCTCCAATTTTTCTTTTGACAGTGATAGATGGTTCCACTCTGAGAACAGAAGAGAGACAGAGGCTGGCCAGGGAGCGTAGAGAAGAACGGGAGAGGCAACATGGTATTTTCATGTTTAATTTAAAATACAGTTTCCTAAAATGTTTGTGATAAAGGAATAACTTAGTTTCTTACTCCTTGTTCAGTCTCTTCTTTCAGCTTGCTGGGGACAAGAGACAAGGTTTGCTCTTGGTCTTACATCTGTGAACCCAAATAGGAAAGTATTAGGTTTGAGAGGGAAAAGTTCCTGAGATTTTTAGCTTCTTGAAGCTGTGTGTTCTGACCTTCTATTTGTTAGTGATCACGAAGCAAATGTGGCCAGTTTTTTATTGAAAGCCTTGACAAAAGCACTTCTGAAGTGGTAATTTTTAACTTAGAACTACCTCCTGTATCCCTGAATGCTGAGGCTCGGAGTATGCTGATTCAGAGAAAATCAAAAAAGATTTGGCTAGTTGAATGGCTTGATTGCCTTGAACACTGCTCCCCTTGTTCCCTAGCACAGTGAAATGACTCCTGGGTTGAAGTGTCAGCAGTTTAAGCTTTATCTTAGCAGAGAATCTGAGACCTAGAGAAGACCATAAAACTCTTGCCCAGCTTCATGCTGTTTGTGACGTGAATCAGTGCATGAATGTGCAGCAAGAGATCAAAGGGTCGCAATATGCCCTGCAGTCCTGGTTCTTGGTCTCCCAGCTTGAGAGGAGTGATGTCGTTCTGGCCTTTATGTTTGTTTCTTTACTTAAAAACAAAAGCACACAGGAATGGGAATGATTGTGTTACCCTAACATGGAGAAAGGATGGGACTAAGACACATAAATTCAGGAGTATTTGGGGAGCCTTATATAGGTACTGCCTGTACGTTGTTGGTGTAATTATCTGATCTCAGTTCATTTCACCTCTCTAGCTACAGAAAATACTTCCACCACCAACTTTTTGTCACAGGACTTGAAGCTTCCTGTTAAACTGCACACAACTGTTCCTTGGTGGAGGCTGCAGAGAATAGAGACCTAACTATTTTGAATTTTGATGCAGTAATTGTGGGGTTTTCCCATCTTGTCACCTGGCGCTTTAAACGTCTTCATTATATCTTGTTCAAACAAAATGAAAATCACAACATGGAAGATTCTGCACTTTGATACTGAACTAACTTTTAAAGACCTGGCTATTATGATGACAAGAAAAGTGTGTGCTTAGCATAACCTGTATGCATATCCTGACATTCCTGTCTAGACAGTACGGTCTAATGGCAGGAAAGGTTCTAATTCCTGCCCAGCCAGGGACAGAATTAGAGACACCTCTGTCATCCAGCACTGCAAGCTAATCTTGCTGTATGTTTTAGCTTTGAGTGGAGATAATTTTGTCTGGTAGTCTGTTGCCTGTAAGTTGTGTTCTAATATGAATGAATAGTTAAGTTCTGGTTTAATGTTTTCTTAAAAATTTACAGCTGCCAGAGAGACACAGATCTTTGAAAAGGAAAGAAAAGCGAAACTCCAGTATGAAAAACAGTTAGAAGAAAGGCAGAGAAAGCTAAAAGAACAGAAGCAGAAAGAGGAACTGCGGAGGGCAGCAGTTGAAGAAAAGAGAAAACAAAAACTAGAGGAGGAAAAGGTACTACATCCCAAGTTCTGTAGTTTTAAAGGAATTTGTACACTGTTTCCTGTATTATCATGCTCTGGCAGTAAGTGGGGTGAAATAGAAAGTTATGGAAGAGGTGGATGTATTAGAATGTAAAACATTTTCCACATCTGTACAGTGGGCTATATAGACACGTGTCCTCCTTCCCCATTCCAGCCTCACTTTAATAATCCCTGAGGCACCCAGGACTTCAGGAGGTGTGGTTGCTATTTGGCCACTGATTATTTTTCACATGAACCAAAACTCCACCTCATATTCCTACATTTCTAGATTCCTTTTGGGGCACTTTGTAGGTTCTGTTTGCAAATCAGCATGGATGACAGGTCTTAGACTTCCCTTAATGCTGTGTCTTGGTGCCTGGGAGCCCCGTTGCGGCCTGAGTGTCTCACGTTCTTTTAGTTCTTTTAAATTACAGTTTGTTACTCTGTGTTGTGCCGTTGATCAGTTTATCCGTGCAGTTGGCATTTGCTGCTTTGAGCTGGTATTGACTGTTCTTACTTGACTCTTTACCTTCGCTTTGACTGCACATGGACCAGCAGAGCAGTATTTGAGTTGTGGTGTTTGTTGCAACATTGATAGAAGCTGAAAGTAGAAATAAATATATGACATTATGCCATCCCCTTTGAAGAGTAGCTGTGTTAGTGCATGTTAAATACAATGCAAGTTCTGAAAGTCTTCATTTCCAGAGTGTCAGCAATGAAAGCATGATGTGCACGTGTGCTTTGATAAACTAGTTGTAAGAAGATTATGTGAGTTATTGATGAAGAGCACGTAAGCCTGGCTGCCTGTTCCCTTAGAGTGCAACCATCGTTACATTGCTCTAGTAATACATCTTTTCTTACCTCCTTTGACTGGCAATATTCTACTTTGGTGTTCTGTTATCTGTAGTCGGCTTCTGGGTGTGTTCAGATTGATATTCCGTTTGAACTTCATGGAATAGTTTACATTGCTTGAGAACAAGCAGAAATGTTTGGGTGGGCCTTGACTGCAGTCCAGTGCAGTATCATCTCTTTAAGCAACTACTTTAACCAAAAAGCATCCCTTATGCTTCAAGAGGTATTGCCTTGAAGCTTGCAGTACATTTATTCATGTAATTTTGAGCATGATGGGTGTGGCTTAAGGGGCCACTGAGGTGAATAATCAAGGAAGACGAGGACTAGCCAATGAGTCAATGAGATTGGTGCTAACCTTGTCTTTTACTTCTGTCATGGAGGAAGATGGCCTTGTACGTATAGAGTTATATATGAAGAATACTGTAGGAGGAAAAATAGCACGCACTTGACCTGTAAGCCTTGCTTTCATCCAGAAAGTGAAAACAGGTCTTGACTTTTGTATTCTGACATTAGAAAATAATCATTTTAAAGAAGGTAAGATATCTCAGGGAAGTATTTGCTAGCAGATGTCATCTACCCTTGTAAATTTAGTAGATAGCAGTGTGTCAAAGAATACATACTCTCTGACATTCTTGTTTGGTACTTTGATCAAGTCTCATTTAGTTAATCACATTCCTTAGATGAAGTAGAAGAAGCAGCACAGTAGCAAATACTGTGGAAAAATAAGTGGTTCACTGCCTTTAAGAGAGTCTTGAAGACAGCTTGCCATGGCTAGGGCTGAGATACCTGTCTTCTCACAGTTATTTAATTATTCTGTACAGCTGTGCAACTTATTATGTTGATGTCCTGAGCTGATAATTGGTTTTCTTTTGTTTGTAAAGTGAAGTCTATGGCTTTAACTATGACTTTGCAGATTTGCCACTGCAGAGACCTCCATGGAAACATCATCTACAGATTACATAATGTCTGGGCACTTTGGCACCTTAGGTAAACTCTAGTTCAGGTTTCTTTAGCAGAGAGGAGGCTAAGCTTTATATTTCAAACAAAAACTTTCATCTTTTGAAAGGGAACAGAGTTGTTCCTACCTTCCTTCCAATTTTACATCGTCTGTTATACACTGCAACTTCCTTAGTGTTGTGAAATGGTGTTGAAAGAAGGTGAAAGTCTTGTATCCTCAAGAGAGAACAGTGTTTCGATAATGAGTCCCCTTGGCATCTTACTGCAATGTATCAGCAGTAAATACTGCTTCAGAAGGTCACTGGGGATATGACTATTCCAGAAGAGAAATCTGTTGTTGACCACTGTATGGAAACCTGGCTGATAATGGAGATGAAAGACTAGCATGGTTACAGTACATCCTTATGCCCAAGAGCTGAAGTTCCCACATTAGTGGTTAGTAGTCCTGAAGACAGAGGAGAAAGCTTGTTTCAGTCCTCTTTATCCTGTCAGCAGAAGTCGCTGAAGTCTGGAGATGGTTAGTCTCTTGCAATTTAACTTTGATGTCTTGTTATTTCTGTTTTCATCGTATCTCTGTTAAGGCCAGTATCTGTTAAGACCTGGGTGTGTGTGTGGTTCTCTGAAAATACAAATAAAATTATGTTTGGTATTTTATAGTGGAGAATTTTTATTACCTTTTAGAAATAACTTAGAAGTATAAATATTTTAAAGGGTAAGCAATTATTTTTGTCAGTTTGGAGTATATCCCTATTTAAAAAAATAAGTAGTGCTGTTTACTAAATAGGAAATCCCTTTGGTGGCTATTTTAAGTAAAGAGTAGAATAGATTATCTGTGCTTTAGCTCAACCTAATCATGTTTACAGTGTTTTGAAACCATTAATTGCGCTTTACATTCTTTGCATGACAGTTTTTGCAACAAAAGCTTGTTATCAGGCAGTACAGGTAAAACAGACTTCATACTTGGACAGAGGTGAATATCTATATTTTATCTTCTGGCATAGCTGTGCTTCATAGTCATATAGCTTCACAGAGGTGTTGTTTGATGACAGGAGCGATGTGAAGCAGTTCTGCATCGTTCCATGGAACGCAGTCAGCGAGTGGAAACACGACAGAAAAGATGGTCATGGGGAGGGTCCGTGACTCCAGATTCAGAGAGTAAAACAGGTAAGTAGCACCTTTTCTAGCATGGCTACAATCACAGAATATTGTGTATGAACACCGGCAGGTACAGCACTATTAATACGGATCTGGGTATCCTTTCCTGTCTCAGATCTTACAACAGGATCTTCGGGTAACTCCTGGGGAAAGAGTCATATGTGTACTTGCCCTGAAATGCTGCTCAGACTTTGAGCTATTTTGGAATAGAGCTAGAGAGAAGCCACGTGGGAAGTACACCACCTGGCAGCATTGGCTTGCCAGCCCCCAGCCATCAGATAAGGGGAATTAAAATGTATACTGTTAAAATAATTCTGAGCCTTTTGAAGGCCATACGTGTAATAGTGTGCTAAGACTGATGATAAACAGAACAAAAATACCAGTTGTACTGTAGTGCTCTCTCTGAAACGTTTTAAACAGCCTTAGAGTTATAGAATGCTAACTGGTTATTTGAACAACCAGTGAAGGGTAAAGAAGTGCAGTGGATGGTGTCAGAGCTTCTCAGAGAATAGGTTCTGTTCTAGTTTAGGTAACGCATTTTAATGCCCTTTAATTTGAGCTCAGATTGTTTCCCGTGTCACACAATTAACTCTGCTTGTAAACGTTTTGAAATCAGAGCAGCAAATCAGGATTGCAGTGGAAGAAATCTTTTCACGCACTGCCTAACTGGAAGATCCCACCAATAAGTAACTTAACCTCAGTTATTGTCAACGAGTAAAATAAAACAAAAAATGTGTAAATTCAGCCTTATCTTCTGTATTGGTAGAATTGCACTGAGTATGCTTTGATAGTGTCTTCTGTCAGCTTGAATGTCGACTTTTAAGCGTTTATTTATAACATATTGGAAAGTGTTTTGATATAAATTATCATTGTGATATCCAGCTTCTGCATTTTTTCATTAACTTGCATTGTTTGCTATCTGACCTTGTGACTTAGCTTACAAACCTTCTTCTTCTACAGAACAACAGACCACAGATGAAGGTGGAACTGGTGGTATTGATTTCTAAAATGTCCTTTTTTTTATGTTTCACGCTCACTACTAACCTTTTAAACTTGAGCTCTCCCTTTCTGAAACTAAGGAAAAACATTTTATAGATCTTTTCCTGGATCTTGGCCAGCTGTGCAACAAATGTGATCCCTAAGTAGAAAGCAGCCCCCTAAGTTTTAACAATCCCTCCCAGCTAAGTGAACTGCAGCTTAAGTCATGGCATCCTGAGGGAATTTTTAGGGAAAGGGTATGTGTGTTTGGGTTTTTAAGGATGGCTGGATACAGGATGGGGGAGGAGAAGGGAAATTCTTAGTGGTATGTATTTGATATAAATTTGGTCAGTAGTCTGAGGGCTTTTTTTAAAGGGCAATTTCAAACCCTTTCATTGTTAACTATTTTGCAAAAAGTACATGGTAGGGCTTGGTATGTTTTCTTTTTGGTTTTTTTTTTTTTTTTACCAGCAGTTGAAGTAACATTTGCAAAATCAAATGATATTTTGCTGAAACTTTGTAAAAAGGAATGGATCCTTTCTGCAGTTTGATACTTTTTCCATGGAGGGGTTTGCAAAATCAGATCTGTCCAATTATGTAAACATAACTCTGCTTGTGAAATGTGTTTTCGTTGGATTTCTGGCACTTTCCAGTGCACAGACTCAGCCATTGATAGAAATGCTTTGGATCACTCGTATATTTGTCAAGGCTATGTATTTAATAAGCTAAATTATTTCTTGTTGCTAGTTTAAGATGATAGCTCTCAGCTGAGACTCAGCTAAATCTGAATTCTGAAAATCTGTGCATGCTCACAGCATTACTAATTCAATACAGCTGTCTAGTAATGCTGACAATATGAGACTTGAAAATGCAATGAAAGTCTGACTGAAAATGATTTAAATACTGTGGCTTATTCTGGCGACACAGCAGAGGCATGTGTTTTTTATTTAAATTCTCTCCTCCCTTTCTCTGCACAGCATGAATCCCTAATTTTCTCCAGAATTAGCCAGTTTAACTGGATTGGTTTACCTGTTTAACATGTGTTCCTTGGATACATATATAAATCCAATTACTGTATTCCACATTACGAAATGTCATTTAACCTTGAAACTAGGAAATCACATTTGCCTTAAATGTATAGGAAAGCACTATTTTTTTGTCCTCTGTTCTTTTCTGCCTTATCCAATTTTAAAGCTAGAGTTTATTACAAACATAAAATAATGTCCTTTGCTCTCTCCTCATTTAAGCGAGGAAATGAGTCCTGTCTGTCCTTTTGATCATGATGGAAGATTTGAACCACAGTGCTGCTGAAGCACATTAAAACTAAAGTGTCTTCTGACAATCACGCTCCTGATGTAAAAATAGGCACTTAATCTGTACCTTACGCATCATAAAGTAGCTGCAGGAGGAGCAGGTAAATTCAGCAGCTGTCGATCAATTTGAATAACTCGGCAACAATTCTGAAAAAAAATTACTGTGGAGATAAACAGATGATGCAGTGTTTGACCAAGACACTTGTGCAACCACACTGTTTTAAATCTGTGTTCATCTCTGCGTTAAGGTTTCAAACGTACAGCTGTCTTACCTGGGCTGGGTAATGTGGAATCAGGATTGGATCCATGCTTCACATATGTATTCCCATTTCAGCATCATCGTTAGCTTTTTAACTTTCTGGAAGCTTCTCACTTCATTGCTATTTAAAATCTACCTAATCACGTAAGATGCCGAAGTGTAGCTGGCTTTCTGAAAAATCCTTAATTGGTCTTTTTACTCTATATTTTCATCAGTTTCTGTGGCAGATTTGGAATTAAAGGCTCCATTTCTTAAAATGAAAACAGATTTCAAATATCCATTATGTTATTTTAGGGCTAAAGGCTTTCTTGTCTACCGTATTGCTGTGCAAGAAAATATAAAATTGCACACATTTTCCATGGACTGGCCGTGTCAACAGTAATATTTAGGAAAATTTACTGATAAAGCAGCATTTGTGGGCAATAGAGGTGGTGTGCTTGGGAAAGTAAACCTCACGTAATTGAATATTTCACCAACCATCAGCCATTCTGCATTATGTACAGAATGTGATTCCTTGAGACTGCACCAAGTACCCTGTTGATGGCCCGAAATTTAAAAATTGATGAAAGCCCCAGAGTCAAATGCTACATTAATGACATTGCTGTCAGTGCTAAGATGAAACATGCAGGGTGTGGGTCTGCCAAGAGAAATGGCAAGGCTGCGTAATAAAGCATCCTTGATGACAGAGTTCTTGTAAATGAGGGATGTTTAGTGATGACTGCTGAGCAGAACTAGACATTCAGGTGCATCTGTAGTGGAGACATGCTATTAGGAGAGAAATTGGGCTGCCAGAGTCTCCTTTCTAAATAAAGAGCTTCTTTGTCCTGGTAGAAATTTAGAGGGAATTAAGAGACAGATAATTTTAATTTATTTAGCCTATTTTATCCAGCCTCAGATAGGCAGTGCTCCAGCACCCTCTCTCAGCGAAACTCAGAAGCTAGGTTGAGTGCTGCTCTCTCTAATAAGGATTTTCTTAAGAAACCATCATCCCTGTCTCTTTACTACACAGCACAGCCAATCTCTGGAATTTTTAAACTTGCTAGGAAAGAATTACTTTGCTCAGTGTAATTTTTCTGGTCTTAATAGGTGACGGACCCAATCTCAGATTTCATGCAAGTGCTAGTTTGGAGACCTATAACTTGAGCTCTGGCAGGAGGCAGGCTTTCTTTTTAAAGAGCAGACACTAGAGGGTAGTATTTTCCTTTGAAAACAACTGTATATATGACTTATGAGTTTCCTGGGTTTAGTATATAAAACCTCTTAAGGCTGTTTTAGTTAATCCAGAACCCTGGCTTCATTCACAAAATGCTTGGTTGGTTTTCTTTTTTTTTTCTTTTTCAATGTTGGGAAAGTATCCACAAAGCTCAGATATTAATTTCTTAACTGGATCCCCCTTTCTCATTCTTTACCCCATGGAGACTTTATTCTTGTTTGCTGTGACGAGAGCTTACTACTTCTGTATCTTCATCTCCAAAGTCTGGTTTTCACTTGACATGGTTTTGGAGGAGGCCCCTACCTCAGGAAGCCGGGGTTGGGGATGTGTCAGAAGGGCAATGCAGAAGCAGGGCTGTCCATAGGAATCTTTATGTCCTGGCTCTTGCTATAGGGACTTGCTAAGGCATATTGGCTAAAGGAAAAAGATGCTGCCTCTGTGGTGAATAGAGCTGCTTTTTCCTTTGGTACTTAGGCACTAATCAGCTCACATTAATCATCTTTGCTGTCCAATATGCCAACAAAAACGATTACTTGTGTTTGGTGTATAGAATTTCTTGTGTCTGTTACCCTAGTCCACGTTACTTTGTGTGCATTACTGTTTTCTGCTTATTGAGTGTCCATAGCAACAGGTACATGCTTTTCCAAGGCTTTCACACTCTGGAGTCGTATTCATCCTGAAAGTACTTTTAATGGAAGCTAAAAAGTGGGTATTTATCTGACTTGTAGTAAACTTGAGATTTTTATGTGTGTACACATACAAAAAAAAATAATGCCTCTTGTGGCAGTAATTTTGTCAGAAGATTTGCAAAATTGATAGGAAATGAACTTAAGGACTAGCTTTTAGGAAAAAAAGTCAAAAATTTCCAAAACAGAATAAACTTTGGGAAGTGATTGGAAATAGGAATGCTTTCTTGCCTTTCCTCGGGAATTGCTTTAATCCCTCCAAAAGCATTTGGGTTTTGTTGATTTTGTTAATTAGCGATTGAAAAAACTCAAGGTTTTGTTGTTACTTAGTCTCTGTCTTGCCAGTGTGCTAGCAACAAATAATGTCAGTAGCTTTTGTCTTTACACATTAGGAGCAGAGGATTTAAAAATCTCCTGTTTGCAAATATGTGCCATCACTTCGCTAAAACTAAATGCCTTTTCGGTGCACATTACAGCTGGCACGAATTGTATCGAGTCTGTTCAAAATTCTGGGGAAAAAATTGTTTTTCATTAAGCAAAACTGGTGATAACTTTCAGGATGTGATACTTCCAAAGTTAGCTCACAGCAATGTGAGAAAGGTTGTTCCTCAGACAAATTCTAAAATAGGTACTTCTTTCCACAGCCAGCAAGCAGTCCACCTCCACAGCAAACCTCAAACAGGCAGATGCTGCCATGAATAAACGGTTGTCATCATCTGCAGCGCTTTTAAACGCTTCTGATCGAAGTAAGTGTTCGTGTCTCTGCTGGTCGCAGGTGTACTGCTCAACTGTTATTTGGGGAGGAGGCAGGAGGTGGATTGATACTCCTTTTCCTCCCTTGCTGTGTAACTCACTTCATATCTTGATCTCAAATGCGTTTCATGCAATTTGTTAATGCAGCTAAACTGTTCAGGGCTTTGACCCAGTTGATGTGATCTCTGTTAGAGGAGAAGAGTAACGGTAAAGATTCCAGTTTTTTTATTTTTTATTTCTGTAATTGTTTTACTAAAGTCAAATCTTAGTGGATGATTGATTCACAAATCGTTTCACGTCATCTTTAGGGTTTTGCATGCTCTAAATCACACCCTGAAATTTCAAAAATATAGAAATAGTATAAAAATAAAGTTCGCCTTGTTCTGTTAGACAACTTCAGTCATTTGATTGCCTGTGGGAAGGAAAAAATCAACTTAGCCTTGACATGTCTCTGTTGTGCCAGTCCTGTACTTTGTAGACACAAACTTTCTTTTTAATATTAGAGTTTTACTTTAACAAAATAGAGAAGGATGCATGAAAAACTCTGTGACGCTTGCTGGAGTCTTTTTGGGTGGGAGGAGGTTGTTTTGTTTTGACTTGGAATTCTAGCATAATTATAACCATAGCATGCAGCTCTGGTGCCATCTCCTAGCCCAATGAATTAGTGTAATCTTGATACTGATACTCAAATTATACATTTTTTTAAACTGTTAGTGCACACTGCTGCTTGCAAGTGTCCTGGTTTACTTACTGTGTCAATGATTATCAAGGAATAAAAATGGCCTGGAAGCCAACTATTTCTTTATTTTTTAAGGGTTTCTGAGAGTGCACTCTAGAGATTGTCTACCAATTTCTGTGGCTCCACTCTCATTTTGGATTGCAACTTCAGATTTAAAATGGGCACCACCCAACTAGTCTTAACAGGGATGCAGAGGATGGGACAGATCTCTGGTTTTCCTGCTTTCTGGTAAACCTGTTTCCACACGTCTCCTCTCTGTCCCATCCCAATACATGTAAGCTCCTTACAGAGAAGAAATGTGAAACAGACCTTAAAGAATGTTAGTCAAGGTCGATCTGCCTTCTCCAAATAAAAATTTGAAAAAGATGTAACACAAGGAACTGTCCTAATCTACTTGTTAAGAAAAATAAAAAACGATTTGCATGAGTGTACACCAGTCTGTTTTAGCTTGTGATTTCCTTGTGGAGAATCTAACAGTCTTTCATAGGAGCTTCCCTGTACGCCAAATATATTTTTTCCCAAAATGTTGAAAAGCATTAATAAGCTAAAGGCTGTTTAATACAAAACCAAGTTCAACTAGACCTATGCTGCATTGTTCTGTCAAGTCTCCAGCTTTTAATCCAGTGACATGTATTAGAAGAATCCCTAACATGGACACAGCCAACAGTGATTTTGCTGGTTTGTGCTGGAAGTTGATGCAGCAGAAAAACTTGTATTCTTACACTGTGTGCCTGGTAGGGGAATCAGTGACTCTGTCCGTATCGGCGTAGTCACAGGAGGCTGCTTGTGATTTGAAGTGGTATTTATAATGTGTCTGCATGGTTCAGCTCTAGGCATGAGTCAGAAACACAGGGTTGTAAAATACAAATTAAGCTGCTAACAAAGGAAGTCACTGATTATCAACTAATTGGGATTGCTTTCAAACTTGCTGTCATACCTTGAAATCCTTTGTGAATCCTCGTTTGCTTTGGAGGAAAAATTCTCAGGTGGTCTGAAATACAAGAAATTTGATCAGGACTCCAATAATATAGAGGCCAACCAATGGGTTTAAGATCACCACAGCAAGTTAGAACTATTCTGGGCGCTTGATCTGGCACTCAAGAAGAAATGGCTATTTGGTAAATGATGACTAAATCCAAGGGACAGAAAATACGGTCACAGAATTAACCAGTTTGCTTCTGCAGTGTGTATGTGCCTGGGAAGGTGGAGGAGCAGAACGCAGAATTGAGAGGAAGGTGTTTGTCCCTGGATCAGTGGAGTATTTAATCTGCTTTGATCTTTGTTAATTCTGAGCTGAGCGCTTTGTTTCTTGCTCTTACTCACGCAGAATGTGAGCAATGGCCTTTTCCAGATATTTATTTAAAAAGGTGTATAAGGATGGCCTTGGGAGGTCAAACAAGAGGTTTGCTGAGCCTGGCATCCTGCTGCTGTGATCAGTAACATACAGGAATACAAGAAATGGTGCTTTATGTACAGTAATTCTTCCCTGATCCAGTTTTCCTGCTTCTAAAGATTCATACTATAACGTGCCTTAATTACTGTTCTGTACCTTAGGGAAGTGGGGCAGGTGTTGTGGGGGGTCTTGTAGGCTTTTCAAGAAAATTAATCCATGCGCTTTCAATTCCAGGTACCGCAAAGAGAAGTTCCTCATTAACCAGACTGAATAACAAAGTTCCTCTACATTCTCAGCACTCAGCACTCAAAGGTTCACAGGTGGAACAGAAAGGTGCTAGAAATCAGTTTGTTTTGAGAAGTGGGAGGCAGTAAATGGGATATTCAAAGTTGACTTTAAACTGTGTCCCAGTTTCATTATAAATGTTTTTACTCAGACTTTCACTGCTGTGCATGTAGTCTGTGCGCTGTGCTATAAATACCTTAACACATTGCAGTGCCAGATATTGGGTAACTGTGTCTGTAAACCAGTTTTATTCCTCTGAGAAGTGGAAGGGTGGGAGGAGAGTAGACAAATGGTAGCCAGACCATTTAGCTCATGAGAGAATAGTGCTTCATAAGGCTAGATTGGTGGGTTTAGCGGATTTCTTAGCAAAAGCAAAGCATGGGAGCAGTAGTTTAGAAAGTCTTTATATATAATGCGTTGTTAAAAATAATCTTCGTTACGCTTGGTCTCTAGGAGGAGCAGAAAAGAAGAGGAGCACATCTTTGAATAGAATGAGTAGTAAACCCCAGCCTTCTCCAGAACTAGAAAAAGTGAAAAAGGAAGAAAAACCAGGTGGTTGTTTCAAAACCCTGAATATTTCTTTTTAAAGCCATTGATAGTAAAGTTTGGACAGGGTTACTTTTGCTAGTTTCCTTGGTTCTTAACGTTAGGACTTTTCAATGGCTTTTTAGTTATCCAGTGGTAAAGATAGAATTGTAAATCGTAAAGATTAAATTTCTCCCTTTGGACAAAAAGGAAGTCCTGTAAGTAGGACTTAAGCTTTTTTAAATGGCACTGTAAGTGGGTAGTAAAATATCTTTCTGCTTGAGAGAGAGAGAAGTATTCAAAAGCCGTCAGATTTAAATGTAAGATATAGTAAAAGTGTTACTTGTGTTCACTTCTTAGTTAAATTTTAACTTTGCTATTTAAGCTCTCTTTCTTTAATCAGTTTAAAAGCGACTTCTCTGTTCCTGCTGCTGACCTAAACTTTGTGCATGCAAATGAAGGAGGAAACCTGTTCTCACTTCAGTTTCTTTTGGTCCCTGTATTCCCCACTGGGTTACAAATGTCTCTTTTCTAGTAGTTCTTCCTAAAGCTGAAGACTAGCAACTTTTCTAACACATTTTTCCCTATGAGTTAACAGTTCTAAAACTTTCCTTTTTAGCTGCTGTTGCCAACAGAGGAAACTATTCTGCTTCATTTTCTTTCCTGTGTGGGGGGATGCTGGGTGCTGTCCATGTGAATTTGTACGTGCAAATGATGCCTGATAATAACAGTTTGCTTTGACTTGCAAGTGTTCTGTTTATTGTATCAGAAAGCCTTTCCTGCAGTCTAGAAAATATAGCCGTGACAAGCCGATTCAAAAACTAATCATGTTTTGACTGACTTTAACATTCATTTCTGTTGTACTCATGTCAGTCTTTGCACATGAGAATGGTCAGTATTAACCAAGCCAAGGACAAGAAGTGCAACATAAGAAAATGCAATATTTAACCTTTCTGTGCAATTGGTTTTGATTTCCCCTTCCTTTCTGTATTTTTCTTCCAAAACTGTTATGATTTTCAGCAATGCTCACAAACTTTCTTTGCTTTGTACTGCTTGTCTTTTTCATTATATGATTTCATGTTGGATCCTCTTTGATTTGTTCCCATCGTTTAGCTCGTCGTTCCCAGCTCAGTCCTCTGGACAGTAGCGTAATCAGTCGCCTCCTCGCCCCCACACAGGCCTCCTTAGCTAGGAGTAAAAGTGCTGCTACATTATCGGCTGGTGGACAAGATCCCTCAGGTAACAGGAGGGCAGCAAAGCTTGAAAGTGTTATGCAGTTGCTCTCCAAGCAGGAACTTACATGATAGTCGCTAACTGTGCTACACTGACATATAAATCAGACAGTTAATATATGGTTATGTATAATACTACTTATCCAGTATTTTCTTTGGTCAATAATAACCAATTCATATGCTGTGTTGCATGCTTACATTACAAAACCACAGAATAATACTGGCTTCTAAACTCCAGTGCCGGTTTACTTACTCTGCAGAGAAGCAGATGCTAGTGTTTGCTTTGGGTTTTGTTTGTGGTTTGGTTTTTTTTAGCTGACTGAAAGCTGCACTTGGGTACCCCCTCAAACGGCTCTGAAGCGCGCTGCTCAGAGAACAGCGCTAGGAGATGCAAAGGGGGAGAACCCGTCAAACTTATTATTTCAAAGGAGGCTCAAAGGAATAAGTGCAAAGCCTGCATTTCTTTATGGAGGAGAGACACTTGTAGGAACATGACAAAAGGGTTTCCTTAACACAAGTGGAGGGAACCCTGAGCCGTCTTCACTCAAGCTGATTGTAGAAGTAGAGGCATACTAGAAGGAGAATATATTTTAGAGAAACCCTGGCTGGCTCAGGCCATTTTATATTGGTCCAGACTGAGCTGGTAAGCCCACACTGTAACTTAACTTAGTACTAGCATAGGAATCTCTACACTGTGGGCAAAACCTAACTGTATCCCACATATCTTACAGTTGTTAATGGTTGTAAGAATGCCCCTGTAAATACATATCTGGAACCAATGTGGAGTCCTTTCTCCTCTCTTACCTCACAACTTGCATTCCCAGTTTTGCTTGTTTCCTCTTAAGTATGTTCTTCCATCTTTATTTTTTATCTTATGCCACTTAACTTGGTCCTTGTTGGTAATGGTGACGTTTCTACACCGCTCCCCTTGTGTAATAATCAGTTTTTACTTCCTTGGTTTGTAATCAGTGGTCATATTTTTGCACACCTATGTATGTTCCACTTTTATTTTACCATGAATATTTCAGTTCATGTCATGTGGGGAAATACCACCTGTTTCACTGTTACTGACAGCATGTGACTTATTCACTATTGCTGAATTAAAGATAACTTCTACGTTGTTACGAGTTTGTACTTAGAGGTACTTTCTTCATTTCAGTAGAAAGTATCTGCTTTAGCACAAAATGTACACAAACAGAATGCAGTTCTTGCACAAATGCTTTAAATATAAAAATAAAATGTATTTTCCATAAAGTTACAAAATTAAGTGCTGATATCTGTCACAATTTATTAAGACTATAGAAAAATCTAATTTCAGAAGTAGATTTTTCATCAATCCTTATCTATATAATAATATGTTAGAGATAAAAGTAACTAGAGTATACAATTTCAATATCTTACGTGTAAAGCGATTGATGCTTCAGGTAGGAAAGGTATTTCAGTTTAACAGTTGAGTTTTTGTCTTGATAGTTTTGTTTTACACCACCTTTTTGATTTGCTAATGTGGATATAATAATAAAGTGGTCAGAGAGGGAAATTAAGTGTTGCACAAATGCTTATTTCACTAGTTTGTAAAATAATGCCCAGATTCCTAATGTAATGCTACTTTATATCTACTCTTTGAAAAGAGGGAAGATTTCCTCCTAGAGTACGGGGGCAAACGTGCATAAAATTTGAACCTGTCATGAAGAACTTGTAAAGAAAGATGCTAAGTCATTAAAACTGAAGCATTTGTCATCAGAGGCAGCTTCACTAAAATTAAAGTAACAGTGATGGATTGTGAATTTAGACATCTGGAAAATCATTTTATTTTTATTTACTTCAGACTGCTGCTTTCAAAATGATTTTACTCTTGGTGCTGTTGCTTCCAAAGTACTAATCATGTGGTAGTGGTGTCTGTGTCCATGACCCATTGCAAAGTGCACTGCCTGTGGTGTTTCTCTGTACAGTTTCTAACACGCACAATCTTTCTTTCTCTCTTTCTCCCTCTTCCTTTTCTCCTGTTCTTATGCTATGCACTTGGTTCTTGTTTTGTCTTTGTCAAATTCCTAACTTTTATAGAATCTCACCTCTGTCCTCGTTCAGCTTCAACCAGTTCCATCAGTTCCCCAGTCCCAACTCCTAAAGTGCCCATGCGCAGTCGTAGCATCGACAGATTGAAGTCCTCTGTATCTTCATCAGATGCCAGTTCACCAGATTCAATCCAGGTTTGTTGAAAATATACAAGAATTAGGTTTGTATTAATCTGGGGAGTTTGGAACAGCTCAGGGTGGGATCCTGTTTCAACAATTTTCTTTCTTATTGAAATGTTTAATTGCATTTGCTTAAAAACCCACAATATTGAAATCAAATTAGGATTCTATGGTCTTTGATATCTCTGGTACCTTAAAGGCCTGTTGTTTGCTGCTTGTGGTTCCCGAAGTTTAATTTAGGCAGCGTATTGATGGGCCTGTGTTTTGGAACACGAAGGAAATGAAAGTACATCTTGCTGAGAAGATGTGTGCATGTTGTGCTAGCAGTTCTTCTGCCTATAATCGCTTCTAAAGAGTGAGCATTATTTTGGTTTTGTGATTCTTAGAAATTGGAGACGGAAAAACCATCCCCAGGTTCTGGGCTAAGACGCCCTCCCTCGCCATCTGTACCTGCCCCTAGAAGATCCCCTTCTCCTGCTAATTTGGTGAAGCGTCCTCCATCACCTTCTACAGTTAGGTATGTGTCCAAGTTAAATATCTTGAGTTTTATGAGGAAGACACCAAAAGTTTGTGGGTGGATTTATTTTTAAAAGCAGGGTACATAATGTAAACTAACAAAATTAAACTGTCCTCAGTTGCATGTTTGAAGTGTTTGGTGTTAGCCCTGAAAAATATTCTTTGCTTCAACAGACAGAAGACTCGCCCACCTTCACCTAGTGTTTCAAAACGAAGGCCACCATCTCCTGTTCCCGTCTCTAAACCAGCACCCATCCAACGTCCACCTCTCACACCAGGTGTTATAAACATTACCAAAAAGAAAACTGAAGCAGAGAGCAAACCAAAGGAAAAGATCACAGAAGGAACAGGACAAGAGCAAGGTGCTTCACCAGCGTTGGACAGGGATGTTGTAGCAGCTAGCACAAAGACCAAAGAAGGTGAGTGTTTCTCAGTTACTAACACGCTCTTACTCAAGGTATCTCCAGTCTCTGCTAGGACAGGTGAAACAATACATTCATGATGTAAACCACTGGAGGGTAGGATGCTTTAAGGCAGAGCTGTTTGTTGCTGATTATTTATACAATAATTTTATATGGTATGATTTTTGGGTATGGATTTTACTGCAGTAGTCGGTTTATTTGACTTGAAGTTTTAAATCAAGAGCTTTCAATATTATTGCTTGTACTGTAATTTTAAGAAAAGCAGAAATCTTCTTTGCCTTTGGACTTCAGCCATACTAGAGGAAGGATCTGCTAGCTTACATTTGCAAAGTCAGTAGTTAAATTATACAAAGGTCTTTCAGTCAAGTGGTAGTTCCAAAAATTGCTTGTGTGGAGACCTGCTTGGAGGAAGAAATCAGTTATTAGTGCATCACAGTCTGGGAGCCAGTTTTCACAAAGCTAGGAGGCTGCCTTAGTCTCAATTCCAGTGAATATATAATAATTGCTGCCTCAGGAAGAAGTGGTCATTGCATAGGTCACACTGAGAAGTCATCTTGGTAGATTAAGGGGAGCCATATACTGGATAAGCAACTAGTCTCCTAGTCTTCTTCATCTTGCCAAGTAAGCACAGCCTCTGTCTCTCTTACTGGAAGAGCATCTGCCATCTCCAGAACGGAATCTGGGAGAGCCTTCTGATGACGTCTGGCAGGCCCTTCTATGTGAAGAAGGACTTGGGGAAGACTTAATAGGAAAAGGAGGGGTCTGTGGAGTGTAAACTCCATCCAGTGGGCAGTGCTGGTGGTGAAAATCCTTTAGACACAAGGGAAGTGGGAACATAAGCCTTCTGCACTTTACTGCATGCGTAGTTCCTTTTGTGCATTCCTCAGCTGCTGCAGTTTTCTCTTATTTCCGAGGCTCTTCCTGAAACTGCTCAATGTTGGATGTGAAATAGTCAGCGGAAGAACTCATTTATGATACAGTTCCTTGAGCATATGTTCCTCTAGAAGGAAGCCTGGATGTTGTAGTCAAATGTGGGTGTTTGTGTGAAGCTGCACGTTCATCTTCAGTGTCAAATCATTCGTCTTTGCAGTCACAATGTCCATCCCTCCATGTGCTACCTTACTGTGATAAATGTCTTGCATGCCTCAGAGGAGGCATCATCAATTGTAGTCAATGTCATTGGTTGGTTGCAGCCTCCACAACAACGGGTCCTATATCTTCCAGTTCTTCTGGAATAGGAACAGAGTTCCTCGTTCCTTGAAACGCTCCATCTGTCTCCTCTCCACGCTGACTTCTGGAACTGTATTAACCCAGCTTATCTATTTCCGTTTTATTTTATTGCTGATCTCCAAGCTAGTAATCTTCAGAGGTTCATAGCGGAGCTAGGTGAAGCACTTTTTCCTTGACACATACAAGATAAAGAAAAAGTGGCCGTGTTCTTAAACCTAGAGATGATTTAATTTCTCTTTGAATGTTTTGGTACACTGCAATATTGCTAGGTAAGGCAAAATCGTTATTCTCAACATGAAAAATTTGCTTTCAGTTTTCAAGGCAATTTCCATTTTACATGGCTGTTCACCCCGTGGGTTGGTGCAATACCACATTCCAGACAGTTTCGGAAGTCAGAACACACCAATGAATGCCATGTTGCAAATCAGTCTCTAGGTCTTTTAGGTTCAACCTAATTTCATCTTTTTGGACTTGTATCTTCATACCATCTCTGCTCCTTCAAACTGAACTTGATTGCCTGTTGCTGACAGACAGCAATTAAGTTTTTGTCTTGGTTTTTTGTGTCACCTGCTAGAATACACTGTTTTGCAGTAAAACACTTTTTATTTTTCAGTGACTTGGAGCAGTTGTCACTTCTGGCAGCAGACTTTCGCAGCTTCTCTGAAAGTTAAAAGGCTTGTTTCAACTTAAAGCATAAGAAGTGCTCCTTCATGAGCTCTCACCTTATGCATGATGATAGGTAATAAACTATCAAGGAGCCTCACTTTGTATCTGGGTAGTGAAGGCTTTGGAATATGATTCCTAGATTAATTGTGAATAAATGACTTGCCTTGAAGTGTGTTGGAATGTTCCTTCCATCCAGCTAATACTACAACAGAAGCATGTTTATGTTCTTGCTGTCAAACTGGAAAATAACAATCCAATAAGAAACTGACACCAGCTTCTCCTCACGTGGTGAATCTGTGTAATATTCTTGTGTCTTCTAAAAAAAATTACAGATCTGTTTTTTGTGCATAAAAATTGTGCAGTTGGTTCTTGTTTTGCCTTGTCAAATTTTAACTTTTCTAGATTCTTACCTCTGAGAAAAGGAGGAGGTTAAACTTCCACATCTTCACAAGTTGCAGGTCTTCTGCATCCTTCCTACTCAGTTGGCAACTAAATATTGCTGAAAAGGAGCTACTTAAAAGCAATCTGTATTCCTGATGGCTCCAAGTATCTTAATAGTGCCTCTTTGCTCTTAAAACAGAGGCTAGAATTTAAATAAGGCCACCAGATCAGCTATCAGTCGTGCAGATGCATTTTACAGTTGTTCTGAGATATTTCTCTTGCCTGTTTTCCCTTCCGTCGTGAAAAGGTCCTTTGAGAAAAAGATAGTTCTTATCAGGAATGACAGTGGGAGGAGAAGGAAAATGATGCTGAGTATAAAATGCTGGAAGAATCTTTTTAATGTGTGCTAGCAGTCACATTGGGAAGTCCCATATCCTGCCCCGTGGAAGTAGACTGCACACGGGATGCATCGAGGTGAATGCACTATTGAAGTAACCATATGAAAAACATCAGTAAAGCTTCAAAAGTGAAAATGCAGTGCGAAGGTCTTCCAAAGACTTGAGGTCTCATACCTGCTTTTTTGGTTTTATGCCCCCCTGCTGTTTCCATACCTGTGATGTTCTGAATCTTTGTGACTACTTCTCTTGTTCTGGATACCAGGTATTCAACATATTTCAAGCTATAACCCTAAAGCCTATAACCCAAAAGCCTAAAACCTTTAGGCTTCTTGCTGAGGATTATGTTGTCTTATTTAGGTTCAGTTTTGAGGGGGAAGAAATAGGTTAAAACTGACATTAAATGTCAACCAATTTTGATACAATCGAAATTCCAGTACTGTTAAAATAAAACTGCAGCGCTGGTTGCTGTGCTGTGTGCATTCGAAGATGGTCTCTGCTGCAAAAAGTGAATGGTTTAAACTAGCAAAACACTGAAGCGGTAGAGGGGAGGAGAGGTGTTTTGATTTCTTCATGATTGTATGCTGGCAGTAGTAAATGAAACCTCCTGCATTTTCTTTAAATGAAAAAAAAAGTTACAGAAAATAGGAAGAAAAGCACTTGATATGTGCGGTTGTCAGGTAGGCAGATCCTGCTAACGCTTCTTAGAACCGCAGGGGGCTGATCCTTCCTGCTCAGGGATGAGGAGGAGGAGAACCCCTTCTGACTGAGTTCAGATTTGGAAGTGTCATAGCTGATTCTCGTTTGTAATACCAGGACTGCACTTTTTCCCAAGTCAGAAGCCATACACGTCCTGGGAAGCTGCTTGTGTTTCAGTGTTGAATAAATCTAAAGATCAGAACACTTCTCCGTGCTGCAATGCTTTTCCTAGGACTGCAAGAGCAATTTTTGTGCACAAAACACTGCCATGATTCAGCTGCTGAGGGTGTAGTCTGTGTAATTGTGCCCTGCAGCTGGTAATTATAATTGCGTGTCTGTGGGGCTTAGTCAGCTTTTCAGGTATTAAAGTTCCTTATGATGGCATTGTGTTTGGAATGATTTGTCGGTAGGTCAGAAGGAAAATAACTGATCAAACCCTGATGTCATTGTTCATTGAAATTACCTTGGCTTGAAGGCTTTATAAATGTTAAACAAACGTGTGTGTGCTGATTTGTGAAATACTAAAAAGAAGAAAGACAGGTTTTTACCTACGTTATGATACTATTGATCTACTGCCCCCAAGAGCTAATTCTCTGAATATTCACGTGATCAGTTCTATAGTCACATCCAAACAGTAGTATTTCTAGAGAGTGGGAATAACTGATAAAAGTCAGAGTTCTTTCAATATATATTGAGAACGACTGGATCACAAGGGTGAGGTTTTTGTCATGATGTTAATTTATGATTTATATAAATAATAGTAATAAAAAATATATATATAATTTATAATGCCTCTTATTGTAACACCAGGCAGGTCATGGAGAAACATCCCTGGAGGTGTTTAAGGCACGGGTGGATGAGGTGCTGAAGGGCATGGTTTAGTGTTTGGTAGGAATGGTTGGACTGGATGATCCAGTGGGTCTCTTCCAACCTGGTTATTCTATGATTCTATGATAAACAGCAGGACTGTACAAATACCTATTAATCTGGCGTTTGGAGCTGTTTTGATCTCCATGAAAAAATGGAAATCGATTTGTTGCTAAAATGTGTAGAAATATGGTATTACTGAAGTCATTAGCATGTGCCTTCAGGGCAAGATAAAATGGTGATTACTTGCACCCTAACATACTCTATAAATACAAAGGCATGAATATTAAGGTAATGAAATGAGAAATAAAAAAATCGATATTTCCTCTTTGGGTCTATGTGCATTCAGTTTTATTAGAAGGAAGTAAAGGGTATTTTCTGAAACAGTATTCTTTTTTTATTTTCTTTTAAGTGTTTTTAAGTGTCACAGAGTAAACGTGCCTTCAGAAATATGTTTTTGAGTACTACGGTAACTGGAGAATTACTTTATCATCTGGAATGAGGTTGGATCGGTGTAGTTGAAAAGAGTTGTTATTATTTTGGTGTCAGTGAGATATTGTGGCTTTGCATCTTTTTTTGGACTCCCCTTTGGCTCTTGCGGGCCTTTAGGTACAGGGTGTGCTTGTCAAGTGATGAGCACTGATCAAAAAGATAGAGTCAGTTGGTCAAAAGGAAAATCTCATCTCACAGTGATAACGTCTGTCTTAAAATTAAGTTACTGGTGTTTTTTAACAGCAGTTTCTTTTAATTGTTGCAGAATCAGGTAGCAAAACAGTAGCAGGGACCACCACGGCTGAAGAAGCTGCTAAAATCTTGGCAGAGAAACGACGTTTAGCACGGGAGCAAAGAGAGCGTGAAGACCAAGAAAGAATTCAGAGGGAGGAAGAAGAAAGGTAACAGTTCAGGAGAAGGAAGGGATGCTTTCAGTGGCAGAGTACAGTTGGAGTGGACGCTCCAGCTGTATATGTTTTCTAAGCTTTAATTTAAGTTACCATAAATCTTAATTGAGTTCTTAAAGCCGAAACCGGCAATTATCACCATTTGAAACAGGGCAGGTTGCTGTCTGTATCATTACATATCATTACGTATCACCTATACCTCAATATATATGTAATGCATAGTTCCTTTGACTGGTCTGGATGGTGGCATTTGTAGATCCATGCCAGAAAGTATCTTTCTGCAGTTATTCTGTGATTGGATGACTTGGAACTTTATTGCTTTCCTAGTTTGTCTCATGTGCATGCACACTTTTAACAAAAGAAATAGCCAATCAGTAATTTGTATCTTCAAAATGCTAGAATCAGAGAAGAAGAAATGGCCAAGAGAGCAATTGAGGAAAAAGCCCGGCGGGAGGAGGAGCTCCGCAAACAGGAGGAAGAAAAGAGACTGGCTTATGAAGAGCAACAAAGACAGGCTGAAGAGGAGAGGATCCGCCGAGAACAGGAAGAGCAGGAAAAGCTTGCAGAGCTTCAGCACCAGGTGTGCTTATCTGTAGAGTCCAACTGTGTCCCTTGTACAGGCTGCTGACATGTTTTCAAGGCGGGTGTCTTTGATTTTCTTTCAAAGAACAGTTTTGACAAATCTCTCTCAGGAATGATGTAAAACAGAGTTCATGCTGTCCGGGATGGATTTCAGAATGTCTTGTAATCCTTTCCTCGCTGTATTCTGTGTGGTTTGTTGGGTTTTTTTTCAATATTTGATAAATCCAGTTTGGGGTTTAGGCTACCTTTGATCCTATTTTGCATACGTAAAGTATTTATACCAAGCCCACTTTGCCAGCTTGCTGCTACAGATTATAAGGAGGTGGTCTGTCTGGAAGGTTATCTGGCTTGCTCCAATTCCTTTAAAGGAAACTGGTTGTGTTTCCAAGTCTGCTTTTGCAGTTGCTAAATAGTCTTCCAAAGCTTATATCTGGGTACCTTTACAAAGGCATCCTTCTAACTGAAGGAAGCTGTGTTGCAGAAAGTGGACTCTCTTTAAATGAGATGAATTTTGAAAATTAAAGCAGTTTTACAATTAAATTCTTTGTGTTTACAGATAGCACTGACATGTCTGAACATTTCTTTAAAGTCTTGTTTCAGTTTATGACTATTATTCAGTGTTAACTAAGCCTCTATCTTCTTTCCAGTCATACTGGAAAAAATTTTTCCAGCGTAGGAGGAAGAGAGGATGCTCAGTTACAAGTATCTTGGTAGTAATACCTGGCTGCCAAGATGTTTAAGTTAAACTTGCTACATTTAGAATTTTACTGCTTGTCTTGTTACATTATAAATTGTCCTTCTTAGACAAATCTTCATCCTGAAGTATAGTTTGAACCCTTAGTAGCTCAAGAATATCTAGAACATTTGCGTAATCACAGTATAGCCATGGACATTGTTATTCTTTTGAGATCAGTTTCTGAATGTCATAGTAATACATATTTCATGGCAGTAGGTGGGTGATTGGCATTTAGCTGCCTTGTGTGGCAATATTAAATAGTGATTGTCTGATTGTCCTGTCTGTGTTGAGACAGAATCTCTGACAGCTCTGCTTTTCACTCTTTGGAATGAGTTGTGCACTGGGTGCTCTCTTCTTCTTTTATTTTCAGAAAGAAGAAGCTGAAGCAAAAGCTCAAGAGGAAGTTGAAAGGCAGCGGCTGGAAAGAGAGAGAATTATGCAGCAGAACATGCAGGAAAGGCTTGAAAGGAAGAAGGTATGCTCTTCTGAAAGAAGAGAGGTTTCTCAGCCTAAAATAGTGATTGAGGTATTACAGTGAACAGCAAACGTTTGCAAATGCATTGAGATAGAAGTAGTGTGTTCTCTAAAATAAGGCAGCTTTGGCTTGTGAGCTTTAAAAGTGGTGAAAGTGTAGTAAATTTATAAAATAGGAAAATGAATTAAGGTTTATGAAAATTTAACCCAGAATGCTGAAAGCTCTGTATGTCATTGCAAATATTTTCCCTGTTTTAACAGAGAATAGAAGAAATAATGAAAAGAACACGAAAACCGGATCAAAATGAATCCAAGGTACTTTTTTCTTTGGATCAGTATAATGCCAGGATGGGTCCTTCCCAGAGAAGGCTTTGCCGTGTGTCCTCTCTTCCTCTGTTGTCCTTACACTGGCTTCCACGTGAAGTGCAAAGTTCTGCTGCACCAGAATAATTTAAGTAGCTTCGCATTACACACGTTCATCTGCTTGGTTTGTTCTGACCAAAAGTCTTTGCATTTTTGTTCAAGATACATAGAAGCAATGTGATCTGGTGTTATCACTGGGAGATTGGCTAAAAAACCACATTGGTTATTAATGGATTTTTTTGGCTTTTTAAAAACTGTATGCATTCTGCTGGGGTTCTTTTTCCACAGAACATTTAAATTCCTGGCTTCATCTGTTTGCGTACAGCAAATCTTGGGTGTCCCTTGGATGGCTAGAGTGAACTGGGTGTATTTTTGTTAGTGTAGGGACCTAAGGTTTGTGGTCAATTATGCATTATGTATTGAGGAGTAGTCATTCTTCTCTGAACACTCAAAGACTCAAGTCTTCATATGGCTAAGCATCAGTACGTATTTAGCTTGTCCCTTAGAGAAAGGAAGGGGAAGATAACTCAGGAATAGTTCATAGGTAGGAGGTGGAAGTGGGTCCCACACGTTCTTTTACACTCTGTGGCTCAGCAGAGCATATTGTTGCTGGATGATCTGGTTTTCTCTTAGCCCCTGGGCTAGCTTGGCCTTAAGGCTGGGCACAAAACAGTCCTGTGTGGGAGCTAGGATAGAACCATTTGTGAAACACCGGGTGGTAGCGAGTATTCTGAATAACACTCAGGCAATTCGATTGCAGAATGAAGAGAAATCTGTGTCTGAGGCTATGGAAGGAGAAGATATTGAAGAGGAGGAAGAGTTGGGTCTTGAGAAGACTAATCAGCCAGGTAAGGAAACTTGATGAGTCAGGTCTAAGAGGCGGTCGGCGTCCCAGGGTTGTCCAAGCATTGTTAAAAATGTTAGTCGTTTAATAACACTGTGGTGGTGTGAGACACATGGCCTAGAAATGCCAGGGAGGCTCTCTGCATGAACAGAGTGTGGATCGTTGCCTGTTCCTTACCGCAGGACACAGACAGTGGTTAAATACAAAAATTGAGTGTGAAATGCAGGCAGCGTGCTTTCACTTTACAAGTGTGTTTTTAAAGATAGAAAACAAATGTTATTTTGCTAGAGGCAACTTGTCTGTAGAGAAATTATTCTATCAGAGCCAAGTGCCCGGAGTTTTGGCTAGGAAAGGTCATTCTGGTTCTTGTATTTTATTGATATAGAATAGCAGTTCTGTTACTGAAGCGCTTTTTTTAGTTTTTCTTTCTTTTTTTCCCCCCAACGTTCAGGAAAGCTAAATGGTGTTGACTTACTCCAAGAAGTGAAGGGGGAGGCAGAAGGCTGTTTAGAGATTGCTCATAGCTTGATCTCTACAGAATCTGAGGAACAAGATGTGTCGGAGTTGAAGGCCAGTGAAGTATTTATGAATGGAAGCGATTTGAAAAGTGATGATGGGTCTCTGCTTGTTACTGAATTAAAGGATTCCAGGTGAGTCTGTGTAGGTGGCTGTTTTACTGGCAGAGCAGTTATCCATCACACAAGAAATCCCTCTCTATGTTTAATGAAATTTCATGCTGTATGTAGTGTTGCCTTGCATTTTGTATCCCACTAGCTTTGTGATATTTCTCTGGCTTCCTCCAGGCATGTGGCATGTGCACGCTGTCAGTTTACAGCTTCACGCAGAGGCAGTTAGTTCAGGGTAATTGTTTGTTTAGATGGCACCATGTTAACAGTACTGAGTTTGCTACAGAGTGAGAGACACAGCCAGCCATGTGGCAGTGTTGCTTGAAAGAACAGTATTGGTTTGAAATCTTTTCCCTTGAAATGGTTAGCAGTTCTTTCCATTAACAAAACATTAAACAAGAGGGAGAGTGACAACTGAAAAGGAAGAACAACCTACAGAAAGCACTAGAACAGTTTCAGTTGCACTGAAACGCCAGATATAACACAAAAGCCTCCCTTAGTGGGAATTATTTTAGTAGTTCAAATTTTATCTTTTTGAACATAAAGCATTTCCATTTACTGCTGAAAAATCTGTCCTCTAATGCTTGTTCCATTTGCTCATCTGAATGCTAATGATTTAGAAATTACATTGTGAGCTCTTTTTTTAAAGTGATGATAAATTCATCTCATTCCTGTAGGGGTAGAATATAAAGATATTTTCAATATTTTCTTAAGAACGAATGAAAATTGATCATTCTGATTTAGATTTTGAATCTGTTTTAAATATTGCTGGTCTTCTGAGGCTGACGCTTGTGTTTTCAAAGTCTTAACTGGAGAAGAAAGGAAGAATGCACACTACTGAAGTAGAGTTTTAGTGATGCAGCCTTTAAACTTGTTGCTTCCTTATATCAAATTTCTGGAGCCAGACCTTACCTGAGAGCTATTAGTTTAATAAGAAGTGGGTATATGTTGGTGAGTCGTTCTTCCCCTTTGGCTTTTGGAGGGGAGATCCTACGTGGCAGCTGGAGAAGCTTGTCTGGGGGTGCCTTTCGGGATGTTCAGTGCTTTGCAAAGTATGCAGACTGCTAATTGGGTCTCCTGTAATGAATCTAAAGGTTAAGCATCGCAAAATTGTAACACAAATATCCATTCTTTTTTCTAGCCATCCTGCAGAAGAAATGGTTATCGATGACTCAGTGAAGCTGGGTGTTAACGAAGCTGATCATACAATTGGACTGATTCAGAATCTTAATGGAAAATCTGGTTCATGGACTTTTGAGGAGTTTATTGACATTGGAGTACATTCCAAGTCAACCAAGCTGAGCTCAGACAACATCTCTGCTAGTAACTGTAATCAAAACTTGAATGATGCTGCTACAATACCTTCTAGTCCCAAATTGGCTTTTGAGGAAGATGGTGCAGTGAATTCATTGACCAAACCTATAGATGCTTCATCAGGTAATTCAAGCTGATTTCCCTGTCTGTCTCTTTCTCTGGCTAGATAATTAACTTCCTTGCCTTTTACTCTCCTTGCCTTAACTTCAGCTTCTTACTTTCAAGGCACTTTTTCCAATGTGTAGACTGGAGGGAAAGCTCTTTCTTTAGTGCTTGTAACTTACGTTCTGTCAAAAGGAGTCGCCAACTGATGCCTTTTTAGGGACTTGCTCTAAAGAGCAGCTAAGGCTCAACATTCAGGCTCTTCCAAAGACAAAGCAGAGCCCCTGTGAAGCTCCCGTATTTCCTACCAGCACTCAAGCCCACCCACTGTATTTATAGGCTTCTAATACGTCTTTAAATGGCACATGTTACTTTTGAAGATACTAACGGTTTAAAAGGTGTCTGATGTAACTCTGCAGACAAGACCTTTCCACTCCTAGGCATGTTCTGTAACTTTTTAATGCTGACCTGCATGGTCTTACAGGTCTACTCAGGCTCTGGCAAGGCATTAGCTGTCCTCTCTACTTAAAATAGTCTTTCAGTTCACTGAGGGGGGTAACTCCAACCTTAAATTCCACAGATAGTTGCGTTACATTTGGGGACAAGTAATAAAGCTACACACAGAATATTCTGAAAGAAGCAGGGCCATGTCTGAAGCCACATGTACTTGAGAAGCTAAACCCTGATGCAGTACAGCGTAGTGTATCAGTGAGGCTTCAGTAAGCAAGATTATGCAAGACTAAACTTCCCTGGTGTTGGAGCTAAACCCCAAATGGACGTGTACTCACAGCAGGAGATCTCTTTCCATGAGATAAATGACTGCGTGAACAGCTGAAATGAATGGTAGCAGTGAAAACAAGACTTGCCATCTACGTTTTCTCAAAGTGATGTGTAGCATTTCTTTTGATTAAAGTGTAGCACTTTTCTAGACTGAACTGTTTCCTGAGTCTCCTCTGTCACTCTGCGTCTTGTGAATTTTAGTCTCATGGACATAGCCTTATTGATACTTTCCCTGAGGCCACGACTAACTGGGTTATGGGAATAGAACAGATTTAATGTGATACTGCTGATCACATTTTGTTCTTATCCAAATCGTTAACTTCTTAGTGAAGAAAACATTGCCTTTTCATTTTGAACTTGAAAATGTTTAGACATAACCTAGTTTAAGAATTATGTACATAACTTTGATAACTAATATTTGTAAATAAAAAATGAAAAGCTGTTGCGCTGGTTTTGGACTGTAAGTAACCAAGTGGTTTTGTGCTCAGTCCCTGGCTGTAGGCTCCGACAGTGACGATAGATGTAGGTGGCATACACGCAGTTACGATGGTTACATGTTTTCTTCTCTTTGCTCTTTGGACAGAACTGTGAACACTAGAGACCTGGAAATGATTTACTGAAGTGCAATCAGATTCAGTGTTATCAACCGAAGGCCTTGTTTTGAAAAGCTGCTTGTTTACCTTTATCCATCTTCAAGTTTGCAAAAAAAAAAAAATACACCAGGGAAGGGATGACAAACTTCTAGATTTGCACCTTGAAACATTTCAGGGAAACTGTTGTGCTGATGTTCCTTTTCCATTTGTTTAGCTAACTGTTAGATTTCCTCGTTCAAATATCACTTGTTTCCCTTTTACAGACTTTAGAGTAACCTGTTTGAGTTGTCTTGTTATTTCCTATCAGTGTTCTGTACAGCAATGAGCCACTGGAGGCCCACTTAGCTACTGGCCAGACTTTGCATATTACTGAAATGGCACTTGATGAAATAAAAGACTGATTCAGTGTTTGTTAGAGCTGAACAGCCTTTGTAACGTTCTAGCAAAATGCTGTTACTTGTTGGTTCGTGTGCTATTTAAAATCACTGAATTGAATATCTTCAGTTTTGAATGGAGAAGAAAAATTCCTTGTTTTCTATTGTGACAGTATTGGTGGTTTCAAAATGCAGGGCTGTTCCATTGCTAGTAAGTTTTAATCTGTTGGAAAACATCAAAATATTTTACAGCATGTGCACTAATACATTACAAAAATGTTGAGTACCTAAATGTGTCTGTTCTAGTGCAGTTTATAACGTCATGCTTTTAAAAATGTTTTCCTTTTGAATTACTTATTTAAGTTTATTTACACTCATGGAAGTATTATTTTATTGTGTACATAACAGTATTAGACCACTGAAGTCATGTTTTGTTCATGTTAATTATTCTAAGCGTTCCTGTTCTAGCTTTATAACAGTGGCTGCAGGCTGCATATGTATTTCCTTTCCCCTAAAGCCTGCATTAAGTAATCTATTTAACCTAAACTTGCCTGCTTTTTGCAGCATGAAGAGATTAACTTAACATCTCCTGAAAACTGCTACTAAAAGTAATAATGCAGGCTTGTTTTTATGCCTCCTGTAACAGATCTACTGGGTAAGTGATTACTTTAAAGAGTAGCTGTCTCAAATCCTACCATAAACCATTGGCTGGTGCTTCGAATGAATCATCCAAATGGCAGCTGTGTTTTCAGTGGTTAAATGCAAATGGTTTTGCTGGAACTAAATGTGTTCTTTCGTCGACATTGCGGTTACAATAGGAGACCCTCAGCCTTCTTACTATCACTGTGTGCTATTCAGAATACAGCAGAACTGTTTTAGACTTTAGCGCAGTGCCTTAGGTAAAAGGAAAAATGTATTTCTGTACGATAGCTCTTTCATTCTGGCAGAGACAATCATTCTAACCAGAAAGATGCCGATATTTTTTTCTGTGCTGATATTGTTGAATGGTCTGTTACAGCTCGATGTAAATATATGCACACTGTTAAATAAACTTTGCAGTTGAACAACGCTTCATTTCTGTAATGCTAAAACATTGCCTTACTAGGAGTCTCCAACCCCTTGCCCAGCTGACCTGCCTTGAGATGTACTCCGGTACTGCTCTAACTGCTCCACAGCGCAGAGACCCCAGAGTAGCAGCCGCTTTTGCAGTTGAATTTGTGTGGTTGGGAAGGTACTAACACCTTCAGCTCTTGCCATGTTTGTACATGCTGATGGTGTTCCTAACTGTTGAATTTTTTTAACTTGCTTTTCACTACAAGCCTTTGCTTTTTGCTTGTAGCACCAGCATCTGTGTGTTCTGTCAGTGCTCCATGGGCGCAGTGGGGCAGTGACTGTCGAGAATACAGCACGATGCTGCCTTTTGTTTTTCTTGTGAGGGTTCTTTGTTTCTGGCAGGTGCTTGTGAACGAAAGGGAATGACTAGAACACAGCACCCAGTTGATAAATATTTCTGTATGGTATCAAGTACTGCTGTGAAAAAAGACCCTTAAAGCAGCATTTGAGGTGCTGTGTGTGGACAGGGGCTATACATGTTCTCCAAAGGGCTTTTTCAGACAGGCTGTTCTCGGCAGATGGTCCAGTGTCAGTTATATATTGAAAAAAAATTAATTAGTGTATGGAAATTGTGGCTTTGATCATCACATGTTTAAGAGGGCTATGGCAGAACAGCTGACTCTTTACTTTGCCAGGGTCAGTGTATCAGACTTGATTGCAGGAGCTGAGCCATGAGGTGTCAGTCATGTAAGATGGCAAAAGGAAAAAAGACCTTTTCAGACTGTAGGACATTAGGCAGGCACTAGTCTCATTTTTATTAAATCATAAACCATACACTGACAGGATAGGAGAGCTGTTGTCGTCTGAGCTATTTTTAAGGCACTTCTAAATGCATGTGCATTTTGTCATAGGTGTAAGGTTTACTTGTTAATGGATTAATAATTTTATATAGTCAGCCTCATTTAAACAATGATGTAAAAAAAGCTGATGAGCAAAACTTTTGGGCAAACCATGCAGAAATCAGGACTAAAACAAGTCTATGGAAACTTAACTAAAGCTAAAGTGTAGTGCTAAAACATTGTTATAGGTAAGATGAAGCCATTCCATACATGGTGCTGCAATTTGTTGTGGTAGAGTAAGCCAAGGTATGTATTATTGAGCTGCTCTTACTGGTGTGATGTATGTAATGTACCTGTACTTGTAAAAGCATAATAATTGATCTCTCTGATCTGCAATCTTTGCATCTCTGTTTGAGGTGCGTGCCTTCTCAAACCCGCTTCAGTTAAGTGCCAAGCTTAAACATATACCAAATAAGTTTAAAACTAGCTTTGTTTTAGTTTAAGCCACACACAGATAACTGAGTATGTGGACCTCTTAAACCTAGAGGCATTTCAAGCCTTTACACTAAGAGCTGCTTGGAAGCAAAGTTAGATTTTTCAACACTACATGCTTTTGTACTGCAGGAGCTTCAAAAGTCAAACCCAGTATGCTGAGGCTACTTTAGTTTTATACTAAAATGGAAAAAGCTGAAATTCTTAACATGCAAAAACCTGCTCCTTTACCAGGACTGTTTTGGAAAGCAGGGCTCTAAAATCCATTTTACGGCAGTTTCTGTCTGCTCCTTACAGTCGTTTTGGACACTCAGCACAGTAAATTTTTCCATTATGGCAAACAAAGCGCTTGTTGGCCAGACCACGGGCACACTTTGTGCATTTGAAACAATAATCGTGCCAGGATTCATCTTCGTAGTTAACCACACTGGTTCCTCTTCCAAATCCTGCTAGGAGAGAAAACAATTATAGGACGGCGATAGTAGCTTTTCCCTTGGCTGGGTTCGCCCACCAAACAGCAGATCCCATTCTTACTGCCTCCTGTGCTTCTGTAGTCTTGCAGACCATGTTTGTATGCTAAGAGATGAGCCAAAATTACAACTGAATCACATTGTTTGCAGCTTAGTAATAATGCTCTTAGAGAAACAGGCAGCTGAGCATAAGGCTTGTGTCGCTTGTCTCTGCAATAAGCTTTTTCTCTTGGATCCTTTCTCCAAGAAACAATGAAACTGAAGGAAAGATGAAGATAGCAAGGAGGGGTTGGGCTTTAGAGGTCGCTACAGTCTCAGATCCATGCTCTAAAGTGCAGAATGGAATACAAGTCTCATGGGGCTGGCACCCATGTTTCAGGGCTAAGCTTTGCAATCTATTAACTGTTACATGTAAAATACCTCAGAAGCAAAGTAAATGTCTCTTTCGGGCAATAAAACATTGTTCTTTTTAGACTTGAGTTTCTAAGATATGGGTGGGAAGGTAAATTTGAAGCATGCAAAGGGTGAAGAGCCCAGTTACCAAAAGATTCCATCCAGTGAGAGCACATGGCTTGTAGTTAGATGACACATGAACTGCTGGGATTGGGTTTGGGATAACTAGACCTGCTTCTGGTGCTACCAGGCTCTGAGCTGTATGTCTTTGGGGATCGCTGTTCTGTCCTTAAGCACCCACTGCCCACTGCTGCATTTAATCCAACATACCTGTAATAGGATTCTTGCAGCCAGCGCACTTCTTGGCAACACACTCCTTGTAGCATTCAACGCAGTAAAACTCCTCCTCTACAGCCGTAAATCGCTTCCCACCCAGTGGCTTCTTGCAGTTGGAGCAAATGAAACACTCTGAATGCCAAGGCTGTTCCTGGTAAGTGAGGCCTCCAGAAGTGATGGGCTAGAAGGGAAAGAGCAGAGATGTGTTTCAGAATCGGTGGGGAGGAAGAGAGATGATGCAGGTATGGGGTGAAGGGTAGGAGGGCTTTGTTGTGGAGAGCTCTAGAAGGTTTTCATTAAAATGGTGCAGCAATTGAGTTCTTGCCTGCCTGGAGCTTTCATAATAGGTTATTTTACCTGCAGCAACTCTGCAATTCTGCACTAATCAGTTGCAAGTTTTGAGACAGCTGTTTTCTAAGACATTGTGTTACTTCTTGAACACACAATACCTACTGGAGATGTTAAACCATCCCAAAATAGTGCAAGGCTGGTGCCCACTTACTTTCAGCAGTTACTATGAGATAACCCTACAGCCCCTGCTCAGATGTAATGTGCAGGAACTGTTAGCTCGTACATACCACCCGCTGCTTGTGCCAGTATCTCCAGGAAGATATGTTCCAAGAGAACATAAGCATTGGTGGAGCTCCAGCCTGATCTGCTCTATCTACTGGTTTACTCTCCTAGCTTCCCAGAGACATGTGGGACCTAGTTCTGACAGCTGCCTTTGCACAATGGAAGGACTTACATTCTTGCATTTAGCGCAGGTCTTGGCAAACTTATGCTCGTGGCAGGAGACACAGTAGAAGTCATCACCCTTGGGGAAGAAGCTCCCAGATCCAATCACTTGCTTGCACTGGCTGCAAGTGAAACAGTCCTTGTGCCAGACCATCTTCTTGTACTCAACGTTTTGGTCTCCTGCAACAGTCAGAGATAAGTTGTTAGTGTGACAAACTCGCCACCCTGTGCGATGTAATGTAACTACGGGGCAAGACTTGTCTGTACCTATGGCCAGGATTCAATGGTAATGTGGACAAGGGATGAGCTGTTAATTCCTGTGTCTGACTTTGTCCAGGGCCTTCTACATTTTCTTAAGATATTTGTCAGCCTGAGCCTTTCTGAGAACAAGTCTGTGACTTCCAGAGCAAAGTTTTTGGTAGAAATAGTGTAAGACTAACCACTAAGGTGAGCTACCCACATGATGGTTAACGGCAAAGCAGCCTTTCAGCCCTTGAATAAATGGACAGGTAAGAGCAACAGTCAAAACTTACACCGTTTTATGGAGCTCCAGCCTTCCACTATGAAGCCCATACCCCTAACTGCAGCCTCTATGGCTTGATAAACAGCCGTGGGTTTACCCGAGAGCAAAATTTGGCAGTCATTTCTATATCATTGGCTCCAGTACCTGCAATAATAGGCTTGAAGCAGCCCTTACACCTGGGTGCATCCTCCTTGGCAGTGCAATTGCTACACCAAACCTTGTTGTTCTCCCTTAGCATGAAGGGCTCATTGACCAGGGACGTGTAGCACTTGAAGCAGCGGAAGCAGTTGTCATGCCAGTAACGGTTCTTGAAATGCAGCTCCTGAAACAAACAGAAGTGGAGTGAGTAATAAGCTCTTCTCTCTTTGCTAAAGAGCCCTAAAACCAAGCTACTCTCTCATCAGCCTTGGCAGTAGAGGATAAGATTTGTTAGTTCCTACGCACATCTCCAGTCAGTGGTTGGAGGTTCAGCTCATCTATGAAGGGAAGGACATTTAACCAAACTCCCTAACACAATCGCGTTCACTTTGGACTTTCACAGTAGCACAAGATACTTCAATAGCTTTCAGCTTTGAAGTTCTGTAAGTGTGGGCTGCTCTGGTTGTCCAGTTCAGTTGTACATTATTATTGCCATAAACATGAAGCTGTACACATTTGACAAACTGACAAAAATCAGACCCTAGGTTCCTCAGTGCTTTGCCAGAGGACTCGCAAGAGAACTTCTTCACACACAAGCTCACAAACAGCAGAGCCGGGAAAACAAATGGGAGAGTTATCAGCATTTGCCTCTCTTCTTCTCACCGCCCATTTTAACTGCTCAGTGCTCACCTTGGAGTCGGCACCGATGGGTTTCTTGCACTCGGTGCAGGTGTTGGCACAGAACTTCTCAAAGCACTTGACGCAGCAGTGGCGACCCTCTTTCTGCACGTACTTCTTCCCTTGGAGATTGTCCCGGCAGTAGTGGCAGTCAAAGCGCTCCGACATGGTGCCTACAGTGTAACTGCCAGGCCCTGCGAGAGGAAAGAGCGTGAAGTTAGAGCACTGAAGCCCCTGATAACTGCTCCACCTTCTTGGGTCTGTGCAAATGAGAAGTATCCAGAAGACGGCTCAGCAACGAGCAGATGGGGGCATCACACTCCTCAAGGGCTTGTCGGTAGAGAAAGCAGCTGTGCCAGCACTGTGAGGGTGATTTTTCTATCAGGCAGCTCAGTGGTTTATAAAACACGACAGCTCCCTACCAACTTAGTGTTTGATAGGAATGGTTGGACTTGATGATCCAGTGGGTCTCTTCCAACCTGGTGATTCTATGATTCTATGAACTGCACAGCATTTTCCAGGTGCCTCCAGCTTTGTCCTTCGGGTCTAGGTTAAGCTAATGAACCATCACGCTTAGGGAGTTTGGGTGCAGTAGACAACCTGGATTTGGTCCACAGCAACCACAAACTCATACACCTGCTAAAGAGAACAGCTTAGGTGTCCCTTCCCAGGCCCTGCGTCCTAGAAGTGCTGCACTTACCACTACAGTTAGCGTAAGCAATGCATTAGTAACTTATTTTCAGTTCCCTTAATAGCCATCCAAGATATGAGCACTAGATTTCTGCCTACAGAGAGGCAGGATGGGCTCTGGCCAAGCACGAAGCCACAGCTTGCTGCCTCCTGGGATCCAGCCCACTGGGAGCAAGGTTGCTGGTCAGGAAAGTCCCACACCAGCCTTTCCCCATCTTCCTTAAGGAGGATACTAGACTTATTTATATATTTCATGTCAAGCAAGGGTAATGATAGCTAATCACTCTCTGAGAGCCACTTGGTTCATTACAGCTGCCAGCGTCAGCGAGGTCTGGGCTGAGGTGCCGCATAATTTGTGCACAGAAATCATCACCAACTACGAGTAGAGGAGAAGAGTTTCCATCTTTCCAGCCTAAGCCCACACCCAGCTGCAGCCTTCCAAGGCCTTTTGTGCTGGATAGTTGTACAGCTTCCAGCTGCCTCCTTTCACCAGGCTTTCACAAATAAAGTCATAAGGAGAAAAACAAGAAAAGACCTCCCTACATGTAAAGATACTTCTTCAGTCTGAGCCAGCAGGGCTGTCCAAGGCATGATGTTCCACCATGGCCAGGGAGCCGGCACATCAGTGGGTGTGGGGGCTTTGACTAGAGGATTTTCCACTTTGGTCAGCAGTGCGCACTCGTGCTTTCTCCCCAGACACTCGCCCCAGCCTACACACCCGGTCTCAGCCTCCCAGGCCACCTCTCCTTCAATTTCTCCCTGCCCTCCCTCATAGGAAGCCAACAACACTCTGGCGAGGGGGCTGCAAAAGCTCAGGCAAGGCTGTAGGAGCCCGGGCTGTCCCCGAGTTGCAGCTCCATCTCTGCCCGTCTTTCCTGCACGGCCAAGAACCCGGGACACAGCCTTGAACTTTCTGCACCATCAGCAACTGGACAGGAGACACGGCCGTGGTCTGGCGACTGGGGCTGCCAAGAGGAAATATAATTACCATTTTCCTGATAGAGCTGCAGGGCCAGCACAGAGCAAGAAAGGGAGGAGGACACGGTCAGGCCGTAGGAATCGCTGCTGCTTCCCGCTGTGCGGTGGAGGAGGCTGTGAGCACCTCCACAGCGTAGGATCAACCTCAGACCCAGCTCTGGAGTTCAGGGGCTGCTGTGCCACCTGCCAGCCTTGCTGCTCCAACCCCCAGCACACAAGTCTTGTGTTTTTTGGGTTGTAGGGAGGGTGCGTCGTTCCTGGCTGTGCCCTTGAGGCAAGGAGGGGTCAGCAGGAGCCCATCAGTCTTACCCTGGGCTGCAGGACGCTGCATAGCCAGGACTGCTGTGTTGTTACGGCATAAGGACCTGTTTATACAGTTTTTTACCTTGGACACTTGCCCACACCAGTAATTCTAGATTTACCATCAACTGCATGACCCAGCCTTTCAACACGAGAAGTCCCCACGCTGGCACAGGAGCCCCTGGGGATCGTTCTGCCCTCTTTGTAAACAGCAGGACTTGACAGCAGAGGCACCAGCGCAAGTGCTCCTCATCAGTCCAGTGCACATCAAACCCAACAGCCCTGCTGCCCTGCAAGCCCAGGCACCATAGCAAGAGATGAGGGGTGGCAGCTGCCTTCGTCAACTCAATTTTTGAGTGTATTGTGCTTCTGGAAGCACACTGCGAGCAGCCCTAACACAGCGAGGTGCAAGACCCAGGGAGGTACCTCCCTGCAAGCGTTTTGCTGCTATTTCAGAGCTCTTCTTCTGCCTCATCCCTAGGCACAGAAAGCTGCTGGATGGGTGGAAGCAGCAGCAGATGCTGCAGGCACTTGTCATGAAGCAGCTGGTTTTCTCCAGTCCCAAGGAAGAGCAAGACACAGGAGATGGGACTTGTCACTTTGCAGCTTTTAAAATCCAAGAGTTATCTCACTACCTCCTCTTTTTTACCCTTTTGATAATGTCAGACCAGAACAAGCTGGAGAATTTCTCTTCTGGAAAGCAAGACAATCCAGGAGTGGAGCGTCACACAGAGAGGCTGCAGCAGAATTAGGGACCGGGTTCTCACCCTTCCCCTAAAACTTAGAGAAGTAGGCTGGACGTCTAGCTGGCAGGAATCGCAGCACTCTGTGGGGACCAAGGTCTGGAAACGCTGCCTTGCCAAGGTCAGGAGATGGTCATGTCCTGCCGACAACTACGCCAAGGGTTATGTTTGTAGCAGGTCAAGTGAATGAAACAAACAAACAGCTGGGAAACGTGGAAACTATGTGAGCCACGGCCAGCTCTGCGAAGCTTTAAGCAAGTGAGTTTAATTTAGAAGAAATGCAAGTGCACAGAATCCAGGGCAAATGGTATCACAACGTTCCTGATCTCAGGTTTAAGGTTACTTTCAACCAGAACATGTAATCGTGGACATATGGCTCAGGGAGTAACATAATCCTGTGTTCCCATAGAACACATCATGTGCTAACGTGAGACACACTTATCACAGCAGCTTTGGAGCTCCGCAGACAATTAACACAAGGCCCAGCAGCCCCTGGACCTGGGATGTACATGCAAACATGCCAGCTTCTGCCTGCCTTATGCCATCTCAGGGACCAAAAAGCCCCTCTCGTACATAGGCCAGGGCATGAATTTTCTTCCAGCTCTTCCAGGAGCTTTCTGCCTTCAGCAATATCATCCCTGACCCAGTAAAGGCACCGCTATCTCCTTGCCTGCAGTGAAAATGCACTGACTCTGTTGTCCCAGTAAATGTGCTGGCTGCTCATGGTCTCTGCTCACCTGTGCCATGCTGAGAGCCCGCATCAGCCAGACCATCTCCAACAATCCTCCCACAGGAGCAGCACACCACTTGACAGCCCCAAAACCAGCCAGTGGTGGCTGTGCTGGAACGACCAGATCATTTTCCTAGAGTAGAGCAAACGTCCTCGGATTCTTAAAAGCTCTGCTGCCCTGGGGAAAATACATGTAGTATCCTACTGCTGTTCCCCTAAGCTGTCCTGGCCCCTCTCACAGAGTAGACAGAACAGATATTTCTTATGCTTTGAGAAAAAAAATGAATACATCTTCTAGAGCCTCGTTGGCAGCATATGATGGTTTTGGAGATGTTTATCTCCTTAATAACCTGTTCTCCCTCCAGCTGCACCACGTCCCCACAGCTTAGCTTTCCAGAGCTTCCAGGTGTATATTAACCCTGGCCTGTCTATGCTGCCATGAGAACAGGCAAGCTGGGAAACTAGGGACACACTGGAACCGTGGATCCTCCTCACTCTTCCTTGGGCTCTCTATTTTAGTGCACGCTGCATAGCTTCCCTGTGCAAGCTGTGCAGCTGCTGTTGAACATACAGTAGGCATTCAAATCGTAGCATAACCATGCAAAACTCAGTGGTCAGGGTAAGCACTCATCAAACTAACCACTAAAACCATTAAATGCTGTAACTTTGCACTTCATTTCCATGGTGTGCTTAAAACGACATCAGTATGCACAGGCGTTTTAGCTTGGAAGCTATCTGAACGCAGTTTCTTTGGCTGTACGTTTACAACAGACTGCGTGGTCTCTGAGCTAACAGCCTGGTCAAGGGTCTCCTGCTTAACCCCAGGAGAATCACACACCCTGAGGACATGCACTGAGACAAACTCCATTTCAGCTTGACTCTGGGGCCACGAAAGAAGATTTAGAAGATGGGGGAAAGCATGGACAGACTGCAACTGTTCTCCTGCCCTAGCTGACGTCTGTGCGCAGAAGCTGTTCTGCTGGAGTGAAGCAGGTGAGAAGAGACAGCCCAGGCTACAAAGGAGATAAGTAAGCGCAGTACATGCCCAGCCTCCATAGCCTGAGAACCCTCAATAAAAACAAGAGGTCAAGAAAAATCCTTCAATACTTCCAGAAACTACTCCCACTTTAAGCAAGGTGTCCCTCTCCCACCAGCCCGGCAGGGTGCTGTCTAAATGTAGCTGCCTGATAGATTTGGCTAAAGCTCGAGGGCGGCTGGCCAGACCGGTGGCCTTCTCAAGTATCAGGGTATTTGGCACAAAGAACTTCTGGAATTCAACCCTAACATTTACCTGACCACAGAGGTGCCAGTTAGCCACTTGTCCCCAGGGAGCATCTGCTGCTTTGAAAAGCGGCTCCTCAGCCCTTGGACAACCATGCCTTCTACCTTTCAAAGATCTTAGATATTTGGCTTCCGCGCACCTCAACTCATACAGGTACCACGCTGTGGAGCAGTCACGGGACTGTCCCAGGCAGCAGTCAGGGTCAGGGCTGCACCTGCACCCTGCACCCCAGCAAGATTTGGGGTGGAATAGTTACAGAACTAGCTAGTGCCACCCCACAAAAGCAGCTGCATTCACACAACCCCGTGCCTCTCCAGTGGTTCGTGTCTCCGGTTGCGCCTGGGCTGGCTCCTCCTGGTTCCATCTATACCCAAAGGCAGCATCGCGATGGATTGCACAACAAATGGAACTGAAGCACTCTGCAAAGGGAGCTGAAGTGGAGCTGATAAGCAAAGCACTTAGCACAGGATATGTGGTAATGTCTCTGGGGAATATGTTTAAATGTGATAAACCACCAAGGAACAACTTGAAGTGTGGTCTCTATAAACAACCAGGGAAACTGTACTTAAACTTTAAAGACAATTCTGCCACTTTAGGAAGGAAGATGAGGCTGAAGATGTTAACCCTTTGCCCTATGCAGAGCTGCATGCTCTAGGGCAATATAGAAGGAAAAGAGCAATTGCTTTTTGACTCTCCATTGGTTTTATTTTTCTTAGCTGAGTACTTGCAGCCCCTGCACTGCGAGGCTTTGGCTACACCTGCCTGCTTCAGCTCAGGGCCCGGCATCCCCTGGTCTATCACCTGAGTTACTATTCTCAGCAAGTCTCTATGCTATGTCACATGGTTTGCTATAAATACCAGGGAACACCCTTAAAAGAAGGGTCTCATTAATCCAAAATGCAAAGCAACACACAGGACTGCACCTCAAGGTCACTGGCACGCTGCCCTGGATGGCAGGGGAAGAAATAAATCTCTTGCAGGTCATTTTTGCTGGGAGAGCTGGCAGAAACAAGTGGAAAGCTGTGCTCTCCCATTGCCAGGCTGGGGCACGTGCGAGTCTCATACTTCATGATTCAAAAATTAGTCTGTTGATAAAATGGAAGCTTCTCTATTTAGAACAAGAACGGCTCCAAGTTCCTCAGGCAGTTGCCAAAAACATTCCCCATGGTCCCATTGCCACCACGTCTGAGCACATCCCAATCATTAAATCTTCACAGTTCTCCAGGGAAGTAAGGACGTGCTGTTAAAAAAACACACTGCTTCAGCCCTGCAAATGCTTCCCTCAGGACTTGCTTTTGCACTTGCTATGGAGCTCAGCTAAGGCTAACAAGGCTCCCAGTGTGCACAGCATCACTGTTGGGAGTAAGTCAGTGCGCTTCGGTAGAGATTAAGCAGTGAAGTTCAAATCTTTCAAAACAACCCAAATCAGCTAAGCAAGAGAGTCCTGGTCAGTAGTTAACACAGCCTGCACCCCCCTAAGCTTTGACCTTTGAGATTCCTCAACTATGTGAGAGATTTTCAAATGTGAGATTTTCTCCTGCTGCAGGGAATTTTCCCCATGGGGCAGGCACTACAGTAACTCCTGCACCTATCATAGACAGCAGGTCTCCCTGTGAGGTGCAGGAGCCGATGCTGTGCTAGAACTTGCTGATGACAGCAAGTATCTGTTCAGAAGACACTTCAGCATTTTATACCACAGCACAACTTCAAATCCATGGGTCCTTGCCCCAGAGAACACCCCCTGAGGAAGATGAGAAAGGAAAGAACAATACAAGTGGAAGCATTAATGAAAGGATGCTACAACATCAGTCAGTCTCGTGGGCTGAAGTTAAAAAATAAACACCTCCATGGTGTTGGAGGATGATACCACAAGAAGTCAAATTTTACTCAGAAAGTTACCCTGCATAATGTGTACCTGCATCACACAAGAAAACTCTAAGTAGTTACATGCCATGCAAGATGCCTCCTGCTTCTGCCTTGTCCTGGGAGTCACAACATGCTATGACTTTCCTCCCCAGTGCTGAAAAGGATCTATGTTCCCCACCATGTCTTGAAAGCATCACTGTCCCCTGGACTCTTGATATGCTGCAGCTTGGTTTGATGCCCATGGGAGCTGTGCCCCAAGCTTGACACCCTTCCCAGGCATGTCCACCCCTTGGGATATGTCTCATCAAGAGATAAAATGGTCCTACCTGATTTAGGGCTGTAAATACATGCTGGACACACATAAACAAGTTTAGCAGCTAAGGATCGGATAAGCTTTTAAAAATCCCAAAGAGCTTTCAGTGGGTCTGTAATTGGAGGGCTAGAGGAGATTAGTCATGGATGGGAAGACACCATAATTCTGCATGCCATGGGGAACAGGCAAAACACTCTCTCAAGATTCCCATCAGCGTTAGTGGGAAGGAAAAGCTAACATTTTCTTATTACTGGCGAGTCTCAGCCCATTTGATCTACGAGACAAACACAGAGAAGAGTGAGTAAGCACAAAACTCCCAGCAGAGAAGAGGAAACCACCTGGGTTCACACGATGGAATTCTGCACGCTCCCCTCTACTACAGGTCTCCCCTGCTCGCTGCAAGGAGAACCATCATCCTCTGTTTTCACCTAATCTCCTCAAATACCAGCTGAGCCCCAGCCCTCCCACAGCAGCGGATACAAAGACACTTACCATCCAGTGATTTTTACAAAATAGATGAGGCTGCCACCACCTTTATGCTCCAAGGGCCAGTCCCCCACATTGGTTATAAGCCCATTTGCCACCATGAGTTATAGTTGCAAATTGCTAAGGCTTAAGATTACGTTCAAAAGAATTATTTTGCTGGTGCAGGAGCCTGTTAGCAAAACCTTGCTCCCCATTTACCAGGTATTGCACACACAGGACTTCTCCCACAACACCCGGCAGCGTGCCCGCGTTACCTGTGTGCCTGTGGAAAGCCATGATTAGCAGCCCCAAGTCACCAGCAGCCGCTTAGGTAACAGTTCACAGTCTCTTGGCTGATCAGGAGCTGCCTCGTTTGATAACATACATTTAAAGGGAGGCTATTAATATGGACGGGACTCTTACCAGATGTCCACTCCCCTCCGCAGAGATCACAACCTTAATCCCCCTTGAAAATTCTTACCATTTTAGGTGATCCAAGGGAGAAGAATAGGATCCAGAGACCTCTAGGTCTCTGTAGGCAACATGTAAATACCTGCCCGGCTACTCAGCACCCAAATTAGTCCCAAAGGCAGAGTGTGCCTCAGGAACTTGACCCCATGCTAGTACTATTTGGCCTTGGCTTTAGAGCTAGATTCTGTCCCATAACAGTCCTGAGCTAAATTACAGACCTGGCATTAATTTTGCACTGTTGTTGCTGAAGGGAAGAGGTGGATCACAGCCCCAAGGGGACCAGAGGGGCTGTGGTCCTAGGAACCAGCAAGGGGCTGTTTCTTGGTGGTAGGACCCATACATGTCATAAGTCATGCCCCTGGGTACCTGAGAGCCCATGGAAGTAGTAAAGGTAACTTCATGCAGGACATGAGACTTGCCTTGAACATGAGGGTCGTGCTGAGGTTTTACTGCTAATAAAATTACCCCACCTGATCCTCCTCCATCTTTTACCCTTAAGATGCTCAAGGCATCAACCATCCAAAGCAAACGAGTCTCTGAACAGCACGATTTAGAAAGCTAAGTTTCATGACGATGCTGCTTCTCTAGCATCTAACGCTACGTCTGGGTGTGTGCCCCAGCATATGGCTTGCAGGGAGCACTGGCTGGTGTATCTGTCCTCTTTACTCAGGTGTCCACAAAACTCCCTGGAAGACCTCAGATCTGCAGCTCCAACCAACCTATTTCCACCCAAGTTATGACCCAGAGCAGAGGGAGATCTGGTTCAAGGTTTTGCTCTTGCAGGGGTGCGTAGGCTGTGGCAGCTCCACGGCCGTGCGCTTGCTTCAGGTCATGCAATCGGCGGCGGCTCACGCTCAGGGCTTGGGGCCAAGGATGCCCAGCTGCTAATCCTGCCTCGACACTGACTCACTGCATGGCCGTGGGAAAGTCAGTTAACCTCCCTGACAGCCACCGGGAAGAGCCAATGTTTATCATTCCTTCCAGGGAGCCCATCACCATGGTGTCTGGCCTCTGAACAGCAATCATTGTCCTTAGCCCAAATGGGTCTACTACAGCCAGGAACCAGGAACATCTCTGCTTCCCACCTGTGGATGTCCCGAGAGCTCCTAGACCACACAAACGCATCAGGACACACACAGCCTCTAGCCCCAGCGCTGGGTTTGATGAGTACCCGGGCCTTCACATCCATCTTATGACTCTCAGGTAGCACACATGCAAGGTCAGCATCTCACCAGCAACCTAACATCCCAGAGTTTCCAACGTGGCCTAGAAAAGGCTGCACTTGACCACATGCCATCCCAACAGAGCACAGCATGGATCCACTTGTGTAGCAGATTGAGGCTGGAAAACACACTAAAATACTAGCACGCTGAAACACTGGCTAGGAAAAACCCAACATTACTCTGCCCCAGCTCATCTATAAACTCAAGCAAATTGTTTGCATAATTCAGATGGTAACAGGGATCCTAACAACTGGTATTTTCCTGTGCTAATCTTGCTGCACACCCTGTAGTATTTACAGACATGAGTTCATTTTTGGCAATGCATGTAGAGTTTGCACCATTAACCATTCTCATTCCTTTCTAGTTCCCCACACAAAGCGCTGGCACCCTCCCACCCGGCAGTCATTTCCTACTTCCCCCAGAATACTCTGGTATTTCAATTAGAAGCAGTAACCTTTGCTCCCCTTCCCAAAAGGCGGAATAGCATCGCTGTGCAATGCTGGCAGCTGCCGTGTCCCACAGCAGAAGCAGCTACAATTCTGCAGTGGTTGGAGAGCATCACAGAGGCATGGAGAGTAGGGACAGACACTTGGCCATCAAAATGTTTTACGTGCACAAATGCATGTGTGTTTGCAGCACGACAACAGGCGTGGACTGGGGGAAGTGGGAGAAGGAATTGTTGGCCAAGACGCAGGAGGAAGACCCAGTCCTGCTGATGCGCACAAAGTTTCACCATGAAAACTTCTCAGAGCAGATTTTCACGGCACAGCTCACTCTGCAAAGCCTACCACAATCCCCCAGAGGATTCTGTAATAAACAAGGCTGTTTTGTTTGAATTTGTGGCCTCCTGGACCAGCACAGCAGGGGTGGGCTGGGGAACAACCCTTGCTGAGAGGACAGGGCTGCTCTTGGTTTTATGGCTGGTTTTAGCCATATGACCTTGGACAATTCCTGTTTCCTCCCCAAGCCCTTCTTCGGCCCCACAGGCTCAGGTGATTAAACACCAGGTGGTACTATGTATAGCACAAGTGCCAAGGAGGGACATCAGTGCCCTGTGCAACACAGCAGGGAGCAGAAACCCCAAGGAAAGAGAGGGTGCCCCAGAAAGCAGGTGTTCCAGCACTTTGAGCCTTTCTCTGCTAGCCACGCATGATGCTCCTGACCCCCAGAGGAAAGAGTGCTACAAACATGTTGGTGACTGCACAGCAGGGCATGCAGGACTAGGATTTCATGTTTTTAACATTAAAACCTGTCCTGGAGGTTTTCAGGACTCTGGGGAGCTGATCTGGACACACTGATCCCACCACACAGGTCTGACAGCAAAGCAGCATGGCTGGGACATAGTGTCATCTGCTCGGATAGACAAATGATTCACATTGTGCTTTCCAGAGTATTTTCTTGCCCTAACAATCCTGCCAGAAAAGGTCTGGGCATCTCAGCTTGCTCACACATCTTGCTGTCACTCAACAGGCAGAAAGTCCTAAATAGAGTCAGTATAGCCCAGGCATTGATGAACTATTAGTCACCATCATCGAAGAAAGCAGCAGGCAGCAGTAAATACAAGCAGGAGTTGGGCACCTGTCCATCTCTCAGGGTAACTCTGTACCTTCTGCTTCGATACTCACTGCTTAGCAATGCACAGAAAAGGACACAAGCCATTCCCCAGGCTTCCCATAAAATAAAAGCCCCATATTGCTCCCTATCCTTCCCATCACACAGGCAGGCGCTGGACTCGCTCCATGCTCTCACTCCGGCTGGAGGTTGTTGCTGTCACAGCTCAGGACCAGCACGGTCCCACCAGCCAGGGCTGCACCCTGCAGCACAGGGGATAGCACTCCACACCCAGGTTTGCTCCTGCTCGCTATTTGCACAAACACTTCTTTCTTTTCCAGTAACATTACAACAGATTGAGGGCTATTTTTATTTTAAATCTATCTTTTATTTCATGTAATGTGTGTTCTCCCACAGCAGAGAGCACTCTGCCCAGCCTATTGCAGACCCCAGTTAAACTTCCCTTGGCTCTTATGAGATAAAAACTAAACAAAATATTTTAGAACTTTTATATGTCTAGAGAGAGAGACAGAGAGTTTGCAGAAAGCCAAACAATAAAGGAGCTGGACTTTAGTCAAGGGAGGACACAAGAAGGAGTCTGTCTTTGCACTTGCAGCTGGTCTATCAGCAGGATGGAAGAGGCAGCAGCCCCAATGCCACAGAAACCCCAGGCAGGTTTGGGATCTAGGACTGACGCCTGGGACTGTTCCAGCTCTCCAGGCACTCAGTGTCCTGCATGCCTCCTGCTTCCAGCACTGGCTCTGTGCTGGTGAAAGGTACCAGAGAGCAGTGTTTGTAGAGTGAGACCCGTGGGCAGGCAACCCCAGCTGGAGAGGGCTGCCAGGGGGTGTCCCCCACTTCCCCTTCAGCCAGGGACCCTGTGTTCAACCCACAATCCATGATCTAAAATCCAAGTTTCCACCTAGTCCTTTCAAACAGTGCAAAAAAAACCCACTTCAGTTCAAAACCAAACAGTTTCTTGCTAAAACATCACAAAAACACTTCATAAGCCTCAAGCCTGGCTCAGCTCCCCCATTCTGCATACAAGGATGCAACTCCACACCCCTGAAGCATCCTGCAGGTGCTCATGTGAACACAAGACAGACATCGTGGTGCACAAGGGATGCACCAGCTTCCAGAGCCAAGCCAGCAAGGACATCACTGCAGCACAGAGGGGAGGAACGTACCAGCCATAAAGCAAACCCTGTGGCCCCAGGCAATCAGCTCAGAGGAGAGGGTGGAGAAGGAAAGTACACAGTGAAGGTGCACAGGGTGTTTCCTGTGCTGAACCTTTCAGTGCCAAGGGAAGCTTTTAGGATTACAGAGATAGAGAAACTAGGAATAAATTTACAAGGAGGCAGAACAAATGTGAGAAATGAAAAAATGACAAGAAAAGAGAAAAAAAAAAAATATGAGAGTGTAATAACAGACAGGAAATAATGGCCCAGAGATAGTGGAGCTGGAAATGAAGCATCTGAAAAATAGCAAAACTAGGAAGAGATATAAAACCAGGGTTTTCCCATCTGCCTTTATCCAGGCGCTGGACTATTTCCAGGACTATTCCCATAGCAGCTCCAAATCTATTTCCCTGCTGCCATCTGCTCTGCAGCTCCCCTCCACACATGCTCTCGACTGGCACTTCTTCCCATCACCTGTTGCTGACATGGCAGACCCCTGGCTGCTGCTGAAAGCCAAGTGACACCAAGGCCTGGGGGGAGCATCTGCACATAAATCAAGAGCTGCTTTGTAGACCCAAAGCTTTGTTAAGCTCCCGTTCTCCCTCCTGGCTATGTCAGGGTTGGAGAATAGGAGCTGCAGCGTGGTGGGGCACAGGCACCAGACCCACAGCAGCAGCCCCAGGACACACAAGCTCCAGAAAGGACAGAGTGAAGCAGTATGAGGTGCTGCACAAGAATGGCTTTGAATCAGCTGCAATAAGGAAGTCCAGTTCCTCCTATCCCTTCTCCCTCCTCCTTGTGGCTCTTTGTTATATTACAGAGAAGACCTTCCAGCAGCAAGGATGCTGAGTGCCTGCTACAGTCCCTATGGTTAGATGTAGACGTTCAGTACAAACTGAAAAGGGGACACTCGGTCCCAGAAGGCTGCAGAATATTTTATTTTTTTAATCTCTTAGAAAGACAAACGTACGTCTTACACTCACTAGCTTAAACACATGCCATGTTTCTCTTTCCAGCTCTCCCACGTATTCCTGCCTTGATTCAGTCTGCAGAGGGGAGCTGTGGGGGTGCAGTGACAGGGGGGACGATGCCTCTCAGCTACCAGCAGCACTTCCACTAGGGCTGATGTGGTCCTTGGAGGCACCCTCCCTGGGACCAAGCAAGCTGCACCACAGCTCAGTTATTCCCCAAGTTACTACCTCAGAGTTTCACACTCAGGACAGTGGAGCTCCTTAGGGCTATCTTGGCCAACTCACTGGTCTTTTGTTGTTCAAGTTCAGATGCAGTCACATGGAGAAGGAATGACTGTTGGAGTCAAGTATGAGACAAAGGTTTGCAGTTGTGGCTTTCCCCCAACACCTTAGCCCTGGCTTCAGAGATGAGAAAATTAACTTAATTTACTTTACCAAATAAATACCACACTGATCCCAGCCAGGCAGCATGGTAGCCTTTTCCAGGAGAGATGAGGTCTGATGAACACTCACAGCAATATAACCTTACCATACCCATAAAATAAGCAGTCATGTTGGGGCTTCACCAAGTTGTTCGTAAGCCATCACTAAAATTATATTTCACAACCTCCATTATACTCTCTACACTCCTAATTGCTTCCAATTGTTTCTGATAGGCATGGCAGCTGGCTGTGTGATGCTCTCCTCAGTGAAATTAAACAGCTCACTGTGGAGAGCATGGAAGGAAGTTCAACTATTGGTTTGCATCATTGCTTGGAAGCTGGGTCATTCACCTTCACTGGAAATCTACCCACAAGTCAAGTTAGCAGCTACATCAGCTACAACACACGTGCTCTCCAGCATCCCCCTGGTTTCCAGTGGCCCTGCCATCCTCCTGCATTCATTCAACAGGACCTGGCAGCATGAAAGTCTTGCAAGGTAAGTGCTGCAGCCTACGCCCGTGCTCTTACTCCAAAGAGCTGAGAATGCTTTTTGCACGATGCTTTCTAGCAAAACATCACGTTCTTAGGAAGTTGCTTGGCAAGTGGTTCTGCAGACCTCCTTCCTCTGCCCCACAGCACAGTGGATCAAACCAAAACCCCACACAAACCGTGCTCTGCAAGTCCAAGGAGCCTTGGTGTTTCCCTTAAAAAGCTTTGTTTTCAGGGGAGAAGGAGAAAGGGCTGTTTGTGGATGGACTGCTTTTCTAGCAAAACACCCCCCAGAACTTCAGCACATGGGAGACGTTGAGGACAGAAAAATTCAGCTCAGATGGTCAGAGATGGGTAAAGCAAATGCTTCTCATAAGAGGGCCAGGCAGAAGCATGCTGCATGGCTAAGGGCAAAGACAGGCCACCACTTCAATGAGGACATGCCCTTCTGAGCATCGGCATGCCGGTTCAGAAGATTCCCTGGCATCCAGCACACCATCAAAGCACTGCCTGAACTTGGCACAGGCTTGAGTGCTGATTTAGAGCTGACAGGAGCCAGCCCTGTCATTGGGTTTAGCAGGACAACCAGCCTATTACCCCAGGGCGCAGGACAGTCGCCTCAGCAAGCTTAGCATTTGGCTATCTACACCTTCAGTTGTTAGATAGCACTGGTGGCAGAAAGGACCAGATCACCCTTGTTACGTGGCCACCTTAAAAATAACCTTTCCCAAAGCCCCATAGCGTGTAGCCCTGTGCCTGTGTCTGCTCCAGGAGCAGAAGGAGATCAGCTTGCAGGACTGATGGGTATTTTTGGGCACTCTGACTAATTGTCAGGACATATGTTGAGCATTCTTTACAAGGAAAAACAAATCTGCAAAGTCCCCTCCAGTGAGGCCTTTGGGGTTGGATTAGTCAGAGAAGTTATTCTCAGAAGCCTCTGCTTTAGGAGGGTTAGATTTCATTTCCAACTTGAGATACGTGCATTTTTAAATGGAGGAAGGGGTCGGCTTCCTCAAACACTGATACTTGCAGCCAAGGCTCAGCCAGGCTGGGCCACATTGCACCAACAAAGAAGTGAAAACCCTTCACCTTGGAGTATTTTCAAATTCACAACTGCTTTTTTGGCACCACATCCCACGGGCACTCGATGGCTATGCCAGGGGGTGTGCTCCATCCCAGCCTGGGGATGTGTTCCAGGATAAGCCAAGGACAAGACACCCACCAGAGGAAGGTGAGGAGTCCCACAAGCACCTGCTTACTTGTAAGACAGAGCCACGGTGCAGCCTGCTAAGATGCCTTGCCCTAGTCCGGCATTATCACACACGTCTTCTGCTGAAACAGATGCCATTTAACTTTCCTCTTTGCCCACACGTGGTTTGTGGTTAGAGCTGACTTCAGCCACTCTTTGTGTTAATAATTTGCAAATCAGTCTGTCAAGTCTCCTATTAAAGCCTTATTAATTTAACAACCACACATCATGCTGCTCAGACAGGCTCTTTGCCTCCCTCCTATTGCAGGGAAATTGGAGTCCTTGCCAGACTGGGAGACCACTTGCACCAATCCTACTGAACTTGCCTTGGCTGCAGTTTTCCAGTCTGACTCCCAAAGGACTCGGGCAAAACCAGAGTAGTCAGCCAGAGTTCCAGAAGACCCCAGAGCCCAGGTAAAGGAGTATTTTGTCAGCCATGCCCCTCTTCCTTCCTTCCTTCATTCTCAGGAGCAAGGGATTCTCAGCTCAACTCCAGAGCCTCAATGCACTACAGCCAAATGTCCTCCTTGGAGGCCACCTGCCCTGAGAGATACAAACATCAGATGGACCTTTCAAATCCATTTACAGTGAATTTAAAAAAAAATATTTTAAAAGGAACCCGATATGGGGTTATTTTTGTTGTAGCCCCTTGCTTGTTCTCCTCCCAAAGGCACCTTTCACCGATCTGAGCACCTCAACAGCACTTCACTCATATGCCAATTTAAGCTACCATTCATCCAGCTCAATTTCTCTACATTTAAGACAGCAAATAAAACACCTGTGTGTGACACCTCCACAACACCCTGGGACATACAAGCCCAGAGCAGCCCACGTTTCCCTACCACTGTGGAAAGACATGAGTGTGATCTGTCTTGCAGTCCAGAGGCTGTTACGATGCTTTGAGCCCCACTGTTGTCTCACACCGTGCCACTGGCCCACACACTCATGCTTTCCCCTTTCTCTGGTGTATATCCAGCCTTGCTCCTTTCATTCAGCAGAAACACTGCACCAAAACCACGCACATCTCGGTGACAAGAGCTCTCTGAAGTCCCCACCAGTGCTTCCTGCATATTTTAACCCCCAAGCTGCACAGCATTTCCACAGAGGATAAGTGTTGTCAATTCAATTTCTAATAACAGCATTAAAATGTATGAGCCATTTCTCTGGAGTCAGGGGTAATATTTTCGAAGTGCCTGTGTGATACAGGAATGTAAATCTCATTTTTCATAAAGTGATAAGGATCCCAGGTCTCCCTGGAAATCATGTCAGATCAGGGCTGGGCAAGGTCTACACTAAAGAACATTCTCCATAGGGTCAGTTAGAAAACATTGATTCTCATTTTATTAAAAGCAAAAAAAAACCCAAAAAAAACAAACCCAAATCTCTTTAAATCTCTCACTAGAATTAAGATTCAATTTCAGACAGAACCAGAGAGACCCAGCCCAGGATGGCTCTCAGCCCATGGACAGGAGCCCAGCCTTGCTTTGCGAATTCCCCCCTGAGCATCCTCACCTATAGGATGGAGGCTGTGTCGGCAGTGAGAAGCAGGGGAATTCTCCTCTCCACATTCTACCACTCTGGTTTTTGGGTAACCAAGCAAAATTTCCATTGCTTTTATGTCTTTGGAAATAATACGATCAGCAGACTAAAATTTGGCAAAAGACAGTTCATCCCAAAGCAGCACAGAGAGGTTATTAAAGCTGCTAAATTTAATTTGCCTCCCGTTTGCTAAAACGGCAAATACCTTCATTTCCCACCCCCACAGGGATGGACCAGAGCACTTGAAAGCAAGAGAAGGTCCCCCCTCCTCTCCCATGCTCCCACTGGGGGTTGCATTGCATGTTACAGGATTTCTATCAGTGCTCACTCCTGGAGCAATGGGCAAAGTCTGTGGGCTGTTATATTATTAAACACAAATCTTAGAATAAGAAAAATAAGATACTTAGAGGAGTACTTGATTATAAGCATAGAAATAAACCAACTGGAGTTGGTACAACCACTTGTGTTTGATTAAGCCATCCTCTGCTCTGTGGTTGGACCCAGGCCCAAAAGATGATATTGCTTTCTTTTTCAAGTAGCTGTGAGACCATAAATTCAGAGACAACACGTAACACACTCTGCAAAGAGAAACAACCTTTTTCAACAGAATTGCTGCTAGCTGTCAAACTACTGTCCAAATCAAACTATTAGAGGATTGGCTCCATGTGACAAGAAAACAGCACTAATTGCACTCAAGTACCAGGGGAAACTGTCAAAAAGCTAAAGCAGATGTGAAACAGTGCCTTGCTTTCTTTTAAAACTTAACAAGCACTAACAAGTCTCTACAAGCTATAAAAGGCAGATGCATGCGGGTGAACTCATGCATCTCTCACACAAGCCGCACTTAGTTATAACTGCTCACACTAACCTTGCCTTCTTTCAAATGCCAGCTTGCTCCAAGTATTAGGGTTTCGTGAAGCCCTTCCCTAGAGCTGATGGCTGTGACAGAGCCACCCGTGATGCTGAGGGACTTGGTCATGTCACCAAAGCAATTCCCACATGACTCCAGAAAGGCGCTGGAAGAAAACTACCCACAAGCCTGGAAGGAACTTGAAAGAATAGAGACACTGATCGCTTCTTGCTTGCAAAATTGTAATAAAATACTTCCAAAATACAAAAGCACCTCTGAAACCAATGCTATTTTTTACAGATGCAACCTACATCCCTTGCTCCAGAAAGCCAGGAGGTTAATAAAAAGCTGTTGATGATTGTTATCTGTTTTCAGTCACTGGTCACCGTGTCTTAAAAGATTTGGTGAAATCCATTAGTGGGTCTCTGGTAAGTGGCTTATGAATTACTTCATCAAGACAGCTGCCAGGTGATATGCGGATGTATTTTTACATTATTTCAGTTATTTGATAACTCATCAATGGGGAGCAAAAGCCAAGAAAAGGGAGCAACAGAAACCACTGCCACACCTTTGTCAGCCTCTCCCCTGCAGCATCCTACTGCAGCGGGACAAACAGTACTTCCTCCTACAGGTAGTTTTTTTAATTAAACATTGCATTTCTTCAGAAAATGTGAATTCATAAAATGTAAGCACATCTGGCAACATCTCCGCTTGAGCAGAGAAAGGTGCAGGATGCTACCAGAGCCCTGCTTGCACCCCTTCTGGCTGGGCTTCCAAAGAGACCAAACACAGCACAGACACTTTCTCCTGCCTTTCCGACTGGCATGGCCAGGAGCCCTGTGAGAGCCCCTCCAACTTCAGCCTCCACCACCCAGGTCTCAGCTCTGCAGCAGAAAGCAATAAAGTCACCTCTCTGCTTGCAGCAGCTGCTCCCAAGCTGCCTGCTGTACCCTGGCAGGAGGCTGCCCAAGTGCAGGTCCTCCTGACACCTAGTGTCACTCTTGTGCTTATTCTTGGGAGTAACTGCAGGGACACAGAAAACAGCCAAACTCTGCCACTAGCATCAGCCCTTCAAAAGTTAAGTTCCACTCTACATAAACTGGAGGCACTTCAGGGTGGAATAATGGCAGAGCCCAAATTTTTGAGCTCCTGCTCGAAGTAGATTGCAGAAGAGGGTGAGGTTTTGCCCAGTCCTTGCTCTAAGTCCCTGGAGAAGCAGCAGGGGAGAGGTTCTTCCCATCAGATACTCCTGTCTAACTAGCTGTTTAAAACTAGCTCTTATCTACAAGTCAAGCATTTTGGTTTTCTCCACAATGCTTGCATGGCAATGGGTTTCCAAGATACACGAGACAGCCGAGGAAACCACCTCTGCAGCACCTTAACCCACGTCTGGGGCTCTCCAGCTCACCAGCAACAGCACCACAGCACTTCCAAGAATTGTAAAAGGCTGCACTAAGCCACCAGCCTCATACACCACCCACTGCCCAATCTCATTTGCAAGGCAAAAGCTCTCTGGCAAAACAGCTCTCGCAGTGTCCAAATGTCAGTGGAGCAGACAGTGTTACTGGCGCTGGTTCCCTTTCCATCCGGCTGCTCCAGCTCAGGCATCGCTGTTGCTCAGAGGATGAGCTCATTTCTATTTCAGGTTGAATTTGCACTCGGCAATCTCCCTGGTAACCAAAACAAATTATTCATTGGTTTATAACAGATTTATTGGTTGTTTGTTTCAGCATCTAGTGAAGTATACAGAGAGCTTCACCACGTTACAGCACCAACGCAGCCTGGGATGTGAGCACACAGGGAACAGTATTTACAGCCACTGCTATGGAGATGGGCAGCGTTAGCACTGGTGGTCAGAGAAAAAGCCGGCTTCGAGCCTGACACTGGTGACATGAAACTGCAAAAAGGCAGCGTGCAGCAAGGCCTTCGCTTCTGCACACCACGGGTGCCCCTGCACAGCAGCCTCCTGCCATCCCAGACACCATGTAGGCATCAACATCCTCCAGCACCTCGGAGTAACCAGAGAAATGCTGTCTGCAATCCTCTCCAGCCAGAAATCAAACCATCTCTCCCTGAAACAGCTATCAGCAGGGTCTGGCACTAGCACATCCACTAACACCATCATCAGCTTCATTCCACATTTCAGGACTACGAGGATGTGGCCACTTACAGGTCTTCCTGCTTATTTATGCTCTTGAGCAGGAATTTCCTCCTATTCATCATCACATGCACCAGCATGAAGGACACCAAGAAGCAGGACTAAGCCCAGGGTATTTGCCAGCTCTGATCTGCAATGTCGAGTGCTTGAAGGAGGTCAGCAGTGGCTCTTTTTCTGTCGCACCTAGACCTGAACTGAGATACAGCTCAGAAGTTGCCCAGATCACCTCATGTTTAACAAAGGGGTTTGGCTTTTTTGCTGAATATGTTTTTGTAAGAAACACTGTACCCTAACCAGTTCAATCCAGCAAGAAGAAATATTGGTCAAGATACGCAATCCATGGCTAAGTCCCCAGTCCAGCCTTGTGGAATGAAAACACATAGGTTGTGTCCTCCATCCGCTGCAAGAAACCCATCCCACCACAGAGACGGATCCAGAGTCAAAGTTTCCACGTTCAGCTAAAAATCATTATGGTTATAATGATATAAGAGAGAAGATTACAGCGAGAGGTGGGTGACTCCTGCATCGAGCAAAATATATCCAGACAGAACTAAACAGATTTGCATCCCTGCTGAGTGACTTTGTGCCCCTGCTCTCCTCTCCCACTCCGGTGCTGCCACCCAGGCAATTTCCAGAGGCTGCCCTGAAATACGTTACACATCAAGCAGGATTTACCTGGCAGGCTGTCCCGGAGGGGAAGCATGACTGGCTTTCAGTCGGCCAAGCAAGGGTAGATAGGAAACCATAATTTGCATGTGTTGAGTGAAATATATAGCTCTGTGTATTTTTAAAGTGAGATGAGACCAGAGGGAGAGAGATTCTTGCACTGTGGGACTGCTCATCACTACCTCTCCTACAGTACTGTCAGAAGCAAGATCAGGTCAAGACAATGCTTAAAGGTCACCAGGGAATTTCAAAGTGGAAACAAATCCATAGGAATTACTCAGATTTCTGAATGAGCACTGCACAGCCTTGTGCTTCGGGACATGCCATCGGTGTTTGCATTCCCTCAAACCACGACCTCCTTGTGGTTAACGCTGTACCAAGGAGCAGGATGTGGTGCCAGGTCTCCAGGATATTTCTAGATCCTAACAGTGCCCCCCCAGGGTGTTCATCTGAACAGACATCAGTCAGAACAAGTCATCCAGCCCATGCACTGGATTAGGTAAGTCACGCTAGAAAAATCTCTGCAGGACCCAGCAGCAGCATGAACGCACAGAGATGTCCCAGGGCCGCATGTCTTCTAGGATGCAAAGAGCCTGGGGATAACACACCTATGAGATATTTTAAAGACCTCTATATTTTAAAGTCAGTGCAATGAGAAGAGGGGAAAACCAAGAGGCATAGAACAAATGGGAAGAGACAGGCGAGTCTAAAAATGAGATAATAATACAGAAGCTGGAAAGGCAGGCAGGCAGTGCTTCAGAAGTGACTAATTCCAAACCTTTGCTCTGATGTTTATTATAGAAAAGAGCAGATAAGAAAGACGGCTGATGGTAACAACTGCCAGGGGCAGCCAGTCCCAAGTTAAACAAATAGCAAATGCCTTGCAAGCAGCCTGCCAAGTCAGAATGGTTCCCACAACTTGGGGCATTTCTTTAGAAGAAAGTACATTATTTTCTCCCACCTCAACATCCTATCAGCAATGGGGGAGCTATACTTAGGGTGGTTTCATAGTCTTAAGGGGATCTCTGGTCAGAGACCACTGGAAGCACAAAAACTAAATATTCCCATGTGAAGGATTTGGGGAAAAGCAGGAAAGCCAACTAGCAACCTCTGTGTGCTGGACCAGCCATGGGATTAGTATGATGAACCACTTCCATTTTTCTTAGCAAAGACAGAAAGGCACATCCAGTACTGGTTCATAAGGCAGGAGTTTTGGAGGACTGAGTGGATTTTTCACTGTCACTGGCCAAGCAAAACAGTGGAAAGCAATTCTTGCTCAGCCAGAAGTTCTGAAGTCCTCTGCTGCTTCAACACTGGCATATCACAAGAGCCCTCACACATTGGGTCAGCTCCTTTGGCATTAAAGCTAGCTTGAAGCAAATAGGTGCACCATAATTCTCTGTACTAAGTCATGCCTCCCCACAGGTGTCACGCAGCATATCTAGCACATACAATTGCTTGTTAATAGTGGTCTCTCAAAAGCCATTGTTTCAGTAGATAGACACCACTGGAGCCAGCCACCTTTTGGTTTGAAGCTCCTCCTACCTCAAAGTATCAAAAGCGTGAAGGTCTCTGATGTTCTGAAGACAGTGGGAGGATTTTCCAGGAGGAACGCTTTTCTATTTTTCTTTTTTTGAACTATTCCTCCTGGTTTTCCTCTCCATCCATATGACAGTAGAGACATCAGAACAGACTCATTTCACTATAGCTTTGCAGGTCAACAAGTAAACTGGCTCTGAAACATTTTGACTCAAAATTATTAAACCTCAAGTTATATCTGTCACACAGCCTCCTATGGGCAACTTTCAGTCTCTTCTTTTCCATTCTGGTTTGGTTTCCCCTTCCCAGGGGTGGAAAGATACTGTTGACAGCCTAATCCCATGCCAAACAGCCACCTTTGCCAAGTAGAAGGAAGATAGAGACACATCCCAAATCACATCAATCATCTGAGTCACCTCAAGAAATAAGAGAAGATCAGGCACATCCATGGACTGAGTGGTTCTGAAAACACCAATCTGAAGTCAAGAGGTTTTGAATTTCCTATTTACAAAAATAATGCAAACCTCTGGCAGCATCCAAACCACAATTGCAACTCTGCCTTAAAGTTTCCAGTCAAGCACACAGTGAAATACCAGCCCTTCCACCCTGGGCTGCAGCTCCCTCATGGTCAGGAGGCCTGTCCTGGCTCCCCAATCTTTTCCAGGGCACTCTTTAATTTGGCCTTTTCTGAAGGAGCGCTTCCTTGGGACCCTGTCTATCCCATTCCAGTGTGGCTATAATTCAGTCCAAAGCCCAAAGTGTAATTTTAGCCCTGTCCTGTCACAGGACACAAACACTAGCGGCCATCTCTTGAGAGGGAGATGAAAAAGCTGGAGAAGAACAAGAGCACCCTTTCATCTGTCTGTCCCCCAGTTAACACGACTCCAACAGCAGGAATTTACTTTGGCAGTATTCTTGGCACCACACATGCCTGAATCACTCTGGAAGTATCAAAGGCTAAATCCCACTTCAGTACATGCTGCAGGGATGCACAGGGAGGACGAACACTGCCCTGCCAAGAAGGGGCTTTTTGTGGCTTTCTACATACCAGCTTGGGGCAGAGCAAAGCCTTTGCGGGAAATATTTGAGCAGCAAAACAAGGCGATGTCCAGTAGGAGATTTTTGGCTACGGTCCTGGGGAGGGCGAGCATGCAGAACACAGCTCTGCACAGCTAGCTCTGGGCTGCCCACCTACAAAAAGCCCCAGTCAAAGCACATCAGGGAGTCAAAACACGCTGGGCTATATCCTTTCTCTGAACTCCAGGGAAGCCCCAGTGTCTTTGCTCCTGTGCCCAGCCAAGTGGCTGCAAACTGGGTTTTTACTGGACCAGGGATCAAGAACTGAAGGCAGAATACATGTCACGGTCCTTCTAAAGCCACAATGCAGAAGCCCAAGCATTTATCTAAATAGCGTTTAATCCTTTAGAGTTCCAGTGTCTCGAGAGCCATCTGCTTAAAACTTCTCTCCAAATCAGGGTATCTAAATGAAACATGAGGTCTCTTTCTTCCTCCCACACTCCCTCTGCCAAAATCAAAGATGAAATGACTGATCTCAGACATTTCTGCTTTGTCACTCTTCCTGTCAGCATCTTCCGTAACAGAGAAATTAAAGATATCTCAGTGAATCAAGATGAAATATTTTGACTTACAATGCATTTTTCATTATAAAATCACAGGTCAGGTCTGGGAAGGTTTATTGTATAGGCATTACTTCCATTGCCTTTTCAAGCAAAAGTGATTCCATATAGCTAAAGTTACAGGATTTTATCTGAAATCTCAGCTTAATTGCCTTCGCACTCCTGCATGCAGAGCACAAGGTGATGATGGCTGAGGACCATAAGGGAGAGAGGCGGGCGCTGGCTGACTGGCTTGGCCCTCCAGACATCTGCTAGTAACACCTGCATCTCAATGTGACCCAGAGGAAGACTGGCACCAGCCAGCTAGAACTCGGTCATTGCTTTCCTGGAAGCTGCTTTGATTTAGGAGCATACTCAAAGCTTGAGCAGACTGCACATCCCTGGTGGTGAGACTTACCTTGCTGTATTTAAAGCCACTGGGACTTTGGGTCTACGCAGCAGCACAGAACAGGAATATGCTAAACACAGGCTGGACTGGATTGTCTCCTCAGCAAAGACTAGAGGAATTTTCCAAGGTTCTTTAGGGAACTGACTCCTAAATCCTACAATACATCCCTTGGAGTGGGAGTAAACTTAAAGGAATATGTGGCCGGTATTGTCCCTGGCTCACATTACTCGTTTTGTCCAGCATTTCAGAAGTTTCAGTCATGTGCCAGCTCCCACCCAGTGCTAGGACTCGCATGTACTGGCATCAAGTATGGGTTTCCCAAGATGGAGATGGGGAGACAATCACAGCCCTGGTACCCAACAACCACACCAAAGGAGCTTAAGTTTCCACCAGCATGCACACAGCACAGACAGGGCTGTGGGATATCCTATAACATGGAACAACTCTTTTCAACAAGAGCTTTTCTCGTAGGTATTACACAAAAGGAAGCAAGCTGTTTCTTGGGGACAAGGAAGGCAGTTACTTAAACTTTTGTTAATCCTAGTGCAATGAGTGTGGACTGTAAGTCATATTCACAGGATATAGGCTTAGATCAGAGATAAAGTGAATCCTACAGCATGATTCCTCTATTCATGGATGCAAACAGGGACTTGACAGGACTCCCACCAGCTGTGTCATGCCATATGTCTGGATTTTCCATTCATGGTACAGTTTGATGAAAAGGCTGCTTCTGAAATAAATGCCAGGCAAGATGGGCTGGAGAGATTTTATTTTCAAGTGCTTGAGTACCCTAAACATTGCCTCCTTTTGAACAGCTGACATTATTTACATCAAGGCAGAGAATTATACCACCATAGGTGGAGGCGAGCCATCACTCACAGCAGGGAATAACTTCTCCAGTTAGAAACACTTCAAGAGCCCAAGCCTACAAACCTACTCCTGTCAAAGTTCCCCAATAGCAGCACAAGTCAGAAACGAGATATAAAACCCCCACTCTGAACTGGTTCCTCAGAACCACAGTCCAAAAATCTGAGCTATTAATTTTCTATTGTACCAAGCTCCTGAGGGGTTTTTTTGCACTTGTGTTAGTCCTGAAATGCTTAACTAATATTTTTCTGGCAGGTATTAGTAAAAAATTGTATAGTTTTTTATATATACTGAGCTCTTTAAGGAGAAAATAAGAACTGGTTTATACTCAAGAACGCTGTACTTGTGGGGGGAAGAGGAGAGGAGGGCGTTGTCACTGAAGTGGGAGCTTTTATCATTAAAAGAGAAAGTTTAGGTTTTCAAGCCATATTTGGTTGCTCGATTTGCCTTGTACATCATAGCTTAAGAATTTAATCAGTTTCCTTTTGGAAGTTTTTTTTGTTGTTGTTTTTAAAACACACTCTAGTTGGTAGGTGGATTGTTTTAACCTCCTTCCCCCCTTTCATGTGTTAGAGTTCAGCGATTCAAAAAGCAGCCACATCCACTTCTAAATCAGACTAGAGCCTGCTTGCACAATACAAACTTGGCCAGCATCACATGCACTAACCTATCTTTTGACCAGTTGCTAAAGAACAGATTAACGACAGAAACACCCGCCTCACAAACACAGGCTGAACAGTTCCTCTTATGCAAGTGAGTTCGCAAATCTAGATAGAGACAGGAGTGCTGTATTTGTATAATGATACAGGTGTTTGCGTCCCCACAGGGACAGCTGCGGATGTGGCTTGTCAGAAACTCTGATATTCCATACTAGCGAAAGAAAGATGTGATAATTACTAGGTAAAAGTTTGCATTTTGATATTCCCCAATTCTGTTACTGCCACCCTGCTCCCACAATTCAGAGGGTAGCGATTCTCACTTTCCAAGAGCATCACATCACCTGAGAGCCCACCAAACAGCCGCTGCTTTAGCTCTCCAGCTGTCATTAAAAGGTTCAAGCAGGCACATCTGATTACCCGCCTAGGAAAACAGACAGCTGACACCTCCTACACAGCTCTGTACCACTGTACGCCTTCCCTGAACACCCTCTCAGCTGGGATGCAAAGAGAAAAGCTGTATTTATACCCCAGTGGCTGCCTCTACTTTCAAAGCCACCACCTTCCAGGAGGGAATATGCGTATAAGAAAGAAGATGGAAGAGAAACCAGAAGCAAGAATTCAGACAAATCCTACCCGTAAAACAGAGACATTATCTGAGGTTAACTCAGTGATCCATGAAGAAACTACTTGCTAGAAAGAATGTTTTTAGAAGTACGTTATATAACCACAGATTTCATATTTCCCCCAGCCCCGGTCTCACAAACCCTTCCCAGAGCAGTCACAAGGCAGATAAAAGACCCAGCACAAGCCCTGAAATCCAAAGATCTGCAAAGCATGGGATGCCGAAACGCTCCTTGCCCTGCTCAGCAAAATGATGCTCGAGAGGGAGAGACAGAGGCATGTGCTTACTGGCTGCCGGAGCTGCTGCCCGGAGGAGGGAAGGGATGGACAACTCCGCGTGCGGCTGTGCACAGCACCTCAGCAGCAGGAACACGTCAGTCCAGGGCTGTGCCTCCAACGCAGCTGGGCTGGGATGTCCTGCTGGCGGGACAGGGGTTGGTTTGCCTCTTATAGCAGGGAGGTGCACTGCAAAAAAAAAAAAAAAAAAAAAAAAATTTAAAAAAAATATTTAGTCCAGCCAATAGCACCATTCCTGCCTGGGAGCAGCTGGAGGGGGGAGCAGCCTGCTCTTCCCAGGGTCCCTGCATGGTCCATGGGGGGAAAACCCAACTAGTGATGGCATTTAGCCGGCATAGACATTTCCCTGCTTCCCCACAACGGCAAAGCACCGTTACTGGGACCCATCGTCTCAGGGCTGAGCAAAGCCCTGCTACCCACGAAGTGCTGGGAATCGTGCTCCCAGGCTGTTTCACACAAGGAAAATGCAGCACAAAAATTTTGTTTGTGGGGCGATTTGTCACCAGTCTCCCATCCTCTCTCAAAGCTAAAGCTTTTCCTGGCAACTCCAATATAATATGTGCCACCTTCAGATTCACAGACAGTTTCCAGGACAGAAAACAAACAGAAGGGATGCATTTCAAGTCAGTAGCCAGCGAGGAACCCAGCTGAAGAGAACACAGCAAAAATGATGCCAGAAGAGGAGTGTTTTCTTCAAAGCAGACGTGAGAAAAAGTACTATCAGCTAGCAAGTCATTCCTATTTTTAAACGAGTCTGCCTGTTTGCGCTGCATCATACCACACAAATCTGACAACATTCACATCTGCTTTCTTTTTCCCCTCCTCTCTCTATCCCTTATCTCCTTTTTTTTCTCCTGCTCCTATGTCTTCCAAGTTTGTCCTACTTTCTTCCATGCTTCTGCTATTGGATATGGCACCTACCAAGTAAGCGAGCTTGTTTTTTAACAGGAGGTGCTTGGGTTGGAGCTCTCACACTACAAATGGGCTTTTGTGGTGCCTTGGAGAGCCACAGAGCTTCTAACGGCACGAGGCGCTGGGCATCCCAGTGGCTATGCTGGATATACCACTGGTATCCCTGGAAAGCAGATCATTATCCTTGGGCCAAGGAATTTCTGTTTATTTAATAAAATGAAACAACCATCGCATAGATGCAAACACACTCTCTTTAAAAAAGCGTTTGTATTTCTGTGTGCCTCTATTCTCTCAACAGGTAAATCCCACAGATTCTTCCAACACCGCATCATCCATATTAGCAACATTCCCAGCAGGAACGAGAACATGGGGTTGCCCCAAGGTTCAAGGCTCAGACTGTCACCACTTGCCAAGATCAACTTCAGACACACATAAAATACAGATGCAAGACACCAACATTATTTATCATTATGGACTCAAGTTTACATTTGATTTCCGAAGGAATCTGAATACCCGTTTTAGTTTATTTTTCCAGCAGCTCTCCCAACAAGTATAGAACTTATTCACCATCAGCAAGAGCTTTTCTCTAGTGGCTGTCTGCAACCAACCATCACATTAACAAGAGTATTAGCAAAAGTCTCCTGCCCCCGGGCTATGATATCGCTTACGTGATCGCAGCTGGAGAGCTCTGGGATGCATGAGAAACGGCAGAGACTGAGACCCTTCAGGGATGGGACATTAAGACAGAACATTCCCAATTAGATCAATCAAGCCAAGAGCTCCAGGAGAAACCAGAGTTGTAGAGTGCAGGGTGCTGCATAGCTGTAGGAAAATGATACTGGGTCAAGTTACTCTGCAACTACGTCTTTCAGCATTTTTTCCTTCAAAAGTAGGAGTTCACCTTCTTCTGGTCATAGAATCATAGAATAACCAGGTTGGAAGAGACCCATCGGATCATCGAGTCCAAGTAGGAGGACACAGGATTAGCAAGAGCCCTGCTCCAGGGGCTGTGGGTAACATCATCAGGCTCTTCCGCCTCTTATTTAAAATATTCCACATACAACACAAACTAGAGATTTCACTGCCAAACCCTGAACACCAGCTACCATTAAAAACATCGCTAAGGCAGTGTGTCTGTCGGCCTGACAGAGCAGCAGCTAAATAACAAGCTGATCTTTTTAATGCACCTCCACCCCACCTTCAATACTGCGGCTCCTGACAGCAAGTGAGTGTTTGCAGGATCAGATTCTAGATCCGCAGGCTTCAAATGACCAGTATACCTGCCAGAGAAGAATTTAAACACTCTTAACTTTGCATGTGTCGCCACAGCAGCTGTATTCTGTTTGGAAAAGCACAGAAGACGATTTAGAGAGCAAGGACAGCACTCGACTAGAGTAAAGGAAAAGGCACAAGGGCATTGCTGTGTTACAGATACAATATAGCACTATAAAAATCTCTGCCAAAGCGCTGGATTAAAAAAAGAACAAACTGCAAGAATGACACAACTCATTTCAAAGGGTTGAGACAGCTCTGAGTCAGCCCCCACACTATCACCATTGCTTGCTAAGGAATAGAATCAGTTACCATGTGCGTGGATTTTTGGCAAACACAATAAATAAATTAAATTTAAAAAAAAAGACTTCGACGCTTGAATATATCCCTGACTAGTCATCCAAACAAAATGAGCTATGAGCAGAAAGCACTTAAAACCAGGTCCGTTGAATTACTCACTCAGATCTAACTGTTGAGAAACTTTATTTGGAAATGGTGGAGCTGCTGGAGCCATGCAGGGAGGTCGCCCTACAGCCAAGTGCTCTGCAAGAAACTCCATGGAGCAGGATGTGACACCAAGGCAAAGGGCTCACCTCAGAGTACGGTCTTGTCCACGGTGGTGAAGAGAGAGATGTTTTGCATCATCGGTTGGATCTCCATGCTCTTTTCATTAAATGCCTCTGCAGCCCCAGAAGGGAGGGAAGTCTTGCACACAACAGAGCTCATTTTTGCAAGTTGATGCTCTGCAGAAGGAAGCCACGTGCGTTTCAGGGTGAGTCCATGCAGAATGACGTTCACACATCGCTTGGGTAGGTTTGGCTGTCCTGGTTTCCACACACCAAGCTGGTACTGGAGGTGATGGACCCAGGCCAGAGCCAGCAGACGCAGCTTCAAGCCACCGCCCCACTCACCTGCTGTCTGTGGGACACAATGACCACACAACCACAGCACTTTCCACACCAACAAGGATGAACACCCCACACAAACCCTTCAGAACCCTCTTCTCTCAGCCTGCAGGCTTGGTGCCTCAGCCCTTACCCTCACCTTCCCCCAGTCCCTCCTCAGTTCCAGGTGAGGGCAATTACCACTCCCCCTTGTTAACCTTCTCCAGGCAGACCTGCTTTCTCACAAGAAACATTGCCCCTTCCTCCAAAAGAGGGGGAAGGACTCTTTTTTTTCACTCCAGCCTGAGGGATGCAGCTGCTTAGGGGCAAGGTGCCATCACAAACCCTCTTCCCTGCCCATCCACACTGGTACCATGGAGACACAGCCCTGTTATTTGCCTAATTACAGGCTTCGCCCATGTAAACACAGCCACCTCATTCCAACAGACCTTGGGAGCAGCAAATCCAGCCTGCCGGGGCAGCCGCATGCACTGGCTGCTCCTCTGCCATCTATTTAATTGTCCTTGACTCCGCATGGAAGTCAGAGTCATGCCCTGGTTTGGGCTGGTTGTTTTTCCACTTGCATATAAAGCCCCCGTGGCCCACACGGGACCTCCCAGCTGAAAAGGGAAAAAGAGAAGAGTCGCGTTGGAAAGCTGATCCCTTAAAGCCCTGGTGACGGCTTCCAACTCGATTTGTCCTCTGACTTCTCCAAAGGCTGTTTTTTAGCCCCAGATTCACAGAGGAAGATACAGCCCCCTGCAGTAGGCACTTCAAGAGACCTAAGGGAAAGGAGGGGGAAAAAAAAAAAAGAGAAAAATAAATAGGGAAAGAGATACAACAGCATCCACCCTGCAGAACCATCCCACCGTGCTGTCCTGAGGGATAACTTCAGGCCAAACCAAACCCCACCCTGCAGGCAGCTGGGTCTCACCTGCAACCAGCTAATTACCTCCCAGGCCATTAGCAGAATGTCTCCAGGCAGGTGAAGTAATGGAAAAGCTGAAACATTTCAGAGTCATTCCTCTCTGGGAGTAAGTAAGGGTGGGGCTGGGGGGGGGTTTATAACAGTGTGGTTAAACAGCAGTGATGTAAACCCTTTTTCCACCTAGTTTAGACACTTAACGGTGCTGCTTTCCAAGCTGACACGAATGAGAGCATTGCAACCTGCTGGCCGTGTCCCACAGGGTTGCCAAGTGCACCTCTGTACTAAACAGGCATCAGCCAGCTCTCCATCTTCGCATCCGCTGCGATTCTTCCTGTCCATGTGCTTGGGAAATCATATACATGCATAAAGTGAGCAGTTAAATTGCTGCTGAGGGGCATCAGTGGATTTGTCTTCATCAATGGTTGTGCAAACGAGGCCAGGACAAAGTAGGGAGTTCTGAATTTAGTGAGCAAAGCAGTAAGACACAAAAGAAAGGGCTGTGCTGGTTTTGGGTGACATGCATAAAGCTGCTCATCTCTCCACAATTTAGTGTCACAATATCTCTGCAGTGTAGCCTTACAACGCCACCGGCAAACCTGGTTCGATGGATCAAAGGAGATTTTTCAAACTGGACCATCACCTGCTGTAAGACCACGATCAAATAAGCCTGTGAGTAATTACAGTGATTCAAGGCATCACCGCTACTCAGACTTTCCTGAGTGACACCAGAATCTGCACATTGAGAGAGGATCTAGCCAGAGATCGTTCCCACCTTTAAAAAGCAACTGCCGGGATGGCTCAGCTATCAGATTAAGAGGAGCAGCTGCATCAGCCTGCTTGGTGTCCTTTGGCAGACGCCAAAATGCTTCTCCTGAAACAAGTTGCTTCTCTCATGCATGGAAAATTACAAAGGTGACTCCATTTATAAAAGATGATGCACCAGGGCCCCACAAAACCAGACCCATCTCTTGACTCTCCGGCCCCAGTAAGACTACATTTTGCAAAGGCAACAGAAACATAGGTTTCCAACTGTCTTTCCAGCAACAATATAAGTTTTCATGGAATGTTGGCAGCAGTCAGAGCTATTTATCTGCAGCCTGCAGGGGGCTATTCAAACTCACCAGGTCTTCTGCCAAGGGTAGGGCTTGAGATTTTCTGCTCCATGGTCATTTGAACCTCAGCGTTTCCGTCCACATTCGTGCACGGGGTCCTGGTGTCATTTCCTCTGCCTGCTGGATCCCAGGCAGGGACGTGGGAGCAGCGGGCAGGCTGTGGCCATGGGCATCACTCCAGCTGGGCGCGCACCCATGGGACACGTTGGATGGGGCCTTGGGCAGCCTGATCTAGTGGGAGTTGTCCGTCTGGTCTCATGCTTTGTGTAAAAACCCTGTCTAACCCTGAGCAGATCCCACAAAATGAAGCATGGGGAACAGTCTGGGCAAACAAAGAACTCCGTTCCTGCAGAACTATGGCTAAAACTAAAATTTTTCAGCCCCTGGCTGCTGAAGTCAAGTAAGTTTCCATTGACTTCGACAACTGCTGGGTCGCAATTTGCTTAAGTGTTTCCAGACTTTGGCCCTCCCAGCAAACACCTTGGCCAGCAGTTAAACAACTGAAATCCATCAAATATTTGAGTACTTGCATAAGCAAAACAGATAAAATATGAGACAGGGTTTGGTTCTTGTCTGTATCTATTGGTCAGCTTGGTCTTTATCAATTATCAGTTACTGGGTGGATACATATCCAGAGAGATTTAACACGGAAAGGATGCTAATAGCAACGAGGTAAAGAAACAGTGATATAATATAAGGTTTTAGTTTTAACAGCACAAAGGGATTTGTGATGGTATGGGTTATGGACATCTAAAACATGTTTATCTTTATCTTACTATACATAATTACCCCATCAGTGATCTCTTTGTTGGTGTCAGGCTCATCAGGTGTTTCACATTCTAGATTTGAAAAGATGGCTTCCAGGCATTAGCCTGAAATTAGGCCTTTTTATTAATTTTAGCTTTAGATTTTAGTCTCAGAAAAAAATTAATTCCAGGTACCCACAGGCTAGCGTTAGTAAAATGTGTGTTTTTATAGCAGAGGATGCTTCTGAAGCATGAAAAATTTCATTTTGCTTGAGTCTGCTGCTAAAACCAAATTGATTAGAAAGCCAAGGACCATGAAGATACACACACAACTGGATTAGATGACTGCAATGAACACGAGAAGTGATAGACGCAGCATGGGCTGGCACTTACAGCATCAGCCCACAGCTCAGGGGACCAAAATTCAATTCCTTGTCCTGGCACAAAGTTCTTGACTTCATCTGAGTCACACAGCATCTGTCCCTCAGGCTCTACCTGCTTGGCTCCAGGGAATCATACTTACTACTGCGGCCCACACTGATGATAAAGCAGAAAAGTCAGGTCACACCTTTCTGCCTTTTTTTTTCTTGTTCCTTGTGTTTGACAGCACTGGCCATATGAGCATTTTGACTTTCTCTGTGAGATCGATTTTCCCTTTGCTAAAAAGTTTGTATTAGAATTACAAGGCTATTTACAGAAGGCTTGGTCACAAATAAGGTTGGGGGGTTTTATTCCCTATGTCAAACAAATCAAGTGAACAGTATCCCCTCAAACTCTATACTTTGTGTTAGCTGCATAGTTAGGCAAAAAGTAAATCTGTGTATGCTTTTCAAAGGCTTTGTTTATCGAACAACAACAAAAAAGGAATAGTCATGGGAAAATTACAAACTACTTGGCACTAAGGAAATTATGAATGTAATTTCCTGAGCTCAGTGTGCTGAAGGAGCTGCAGTAAATAGCTGTCAGGCAGCTTTCCCTACCAAAAGATTTTAGACATGATACCTAGCTCTGAAGGAGATTTGTCTGTGCTGGACTTTTGCTTTTCTTCCAGTTCAAATGGGATTTTCAACTGATTTAGTTCACCTGGCACAAAGGGACCATGGGTTTGCTCTCTTTTTTTTTTTTAAATCAACTTTTCTGGGAATCACCTCTTACGTGAAAATGAGATAGCTCACTTCTTTGCTGAATTCTGCTGAAAACAGTGAATTAGAAATGAAGTCAAAGCTGAAAGCCACCCAAGAGAAAGATCTCAGATACCTGCATGGATATAGAGAACCTGTCTTCTTGCCACTTCCAAACATAAATAAATATCTTCAGTGAAAACAGATCATGATTTTTTTCCCCCCTCAGAAGCTCAAGACGGGATTTCAAACAGAACGAACTGAACCAACAGAGGGGGGAAATATTTGGCATTAGGCACTCTGAATCTGAGGGAGAACATTAGAGTTACACAGAGGCTGTGTAGATTTTGATGAAGAAGCCTTTCTCAGAAGAGCAGGTCTCTACAGCAAAGGAAGACAGAGCCATCCCTCGAGAGGAGAAGGGCTCTGGGTGCAGTCACTTCCCACCTCCCTCTTGCACACCTGAGCTGGTCAGTGAAAAAGCTTCTAGACTGAGTTTTAGGGGCTCATCAGTGCCTCATTTCCCCTTCCCAGAGCTGCTGGCTGAGATGCAGGTGCTGGGTGGGTGCAGTGGGTGCTGCTGCATGGCTCTCGGTGCTGGAATGAGTCGCCCAGTGCCCTGGATGCTGCCAGGCTGGCCCCGCTGCCTCAGAGGAGCATCGCAACAACGCCCTTAGCTCCCTTCGGCAAGGCTTCTGCCCCTTGAGCAACCCTCTGAGTGTCCTTGGCAACTCAGAGCCACAAACATCAAGTGGCAGGAGCCAAGAGGGATTGGTCAAGCGCGAAACCTGGTAACTGGGCTATAAATATTTACACGCTGCGCCTTGGCTTTACTCATTCTGCTGCATTAGGAGCACAGCCAGCCACAGAAGTCCAGGTATTAACTGTCCCACTTGTCGTGGTCCAGGACTTTCAGCAGGACCATAATACCCAACTTTCCAGTGTCCTGGATCAGATCCACTCCTGGGGAATTCAGCGGATGCTCCTCTTCCCAGCTCAAGGCTGCCAGTGCATCCCAATTTGATCTTGGTGTGCCTGCAGTATCGGATTTGCCCCACACTCTCCACATCAGCGGAGACTTGCAGCCCAGCCAGCTCAGCGCTGCTGTGAACACAACTGCTCTGGTGCCATCTGGGCACAACTGCCTCAGCCGTCCTCCTTAGAGCAATGAAATTCAGTCTTGTAAGCGTTACTGAGCCTTGGTGCTGGCTACGGAAGCTCAAATTAAATATCTCTAAAGCCAGAATGATCCATTTTTTCCAGGGGATTTTTTAATCAATCCCTACACCCTTGTCACAAGGGCCATCAGTCTATTATCAGCTCTGCCATCAGAGCACAGATTCCAGAAGAAGCAGCAAGTCACTGATGAGAGCCGGGTTTAGGCTCGTAACGGTGCCAAATGGCACTGGCTTCTCTCTAGTGGGACAAAAGCTTTCAGCCCTTTAAGACGTTGGTCCTAGAGCTAAGGCATTTTATCAAGGGCAAATATCTCAGCAACAAGGCTCCATCTGGTGAACCAGACCATGCAGAACAGAAACAAAATCACAAGGAAAATTCATTCACCTTTTGTGACAGTTTGAGTATTCTCGTGTGAGCAGCAGACACAGCTCTGAAATTCCAGGGTAGAAAACAGAACCCAGACATACCTTGTGCATTTGCAGTGTGTAGCACTTGACCTGTGTCCTCACCATAATCCTTGATTTTGCACCTTGAGAAATGGACACGAATGCAAATAGTGACTTTAGAGTCATAGAATCATAGAATCACCAGGTTGGAAAGGACCCACTGGATCATCAAGTCCAACCATTTGGACCACTTGGCCAGACATAATTTAGCTAAGCAGCTCTAGGGTGCTCATTTCTATTCCAAAGCTAAAAAATATGACAGTGTAGCTGGAAAAGGCAAGATTGTATTAAATCTGGCCCTTCTGCCATTGAGATCCAGAGGTATTTCCAATTCTCTCTTATTACAGCTCTCAAAAACTTCAGAGGCTGGGAGAATTCACACAACACATCCAAAAGCACAGGTGATTAATATTAACTGCCTAGCAAAGGGGAGAAGCAAGCAATGCTGCATCTGTTGCTCTCCTTCCACTTGTACCTCTGGGAGGTTCAGGAGTGAGCAGTATCACAGAGGAGCAGAGGTAGCCACCCATCGCCAAAGGATGCAAAGGAGACGCTCGGAGGTGCTGCAGAGAATGAGGATGCTGCAGGGATGTGGGAGACTTACTGCCCTTTGCTGTCTTTAGGTTTATGCCCATGGAGCAGCTAAGCAGAAAAAGTGCATTTTTGGTGTAGGCAGTGCCACAGGAGGGGTAAGGGAGATGCTGTAGGTGGGATGCAGAAGCAGAACCTACCTACCGCGACCTCCTTCTGATTTTCTGTGATTAGCCTATCTCAAATCAGGCAAAAGAGTTGCAGCTAGCGTAGAGGAGAGGGGGGAGGTCAGTGGGTTGCAGGACATTTCCTGCTACCAACACTGAAGGAGACAATAGCTCCTCTTATGTTTGGAGAATGAAGAGAGCAGGAGTGAGCCATGGGCTGCAGACACCAGGCCACTGAAACAGAGAGGAGGAGGATGCCCCTGACAGAAGGATCAGGCAGAATTCAGGATACAAAAGTCCTTTATGAACAAAAAGGGCTCAGGGGGAGCTTTCAGGTACCTTGTAGCTCTTGGCTGTATTCTCACAGTGCTTATAGCAGGAGGAAGGGCAAGGGGAAATATTTCTGCTGCTGTCTCAGTCTGGGCACATTTACATTGTGAAATGCTTTGATGCTCGGCGGGTTGGTATTTTCCTATTCACAAAGCATCCTTTGCACTGTGGTGCCTTCCCAGCTCAGCGCAGCACCGCGTGGGTAGGCTGGAACAACTAACCTCGCTGCGGCGGGTAGAAAAGCTGACATGCTGCATAAAGCTGACAGCTTTAATTTATACTCTTTTTTATCTCTGTCCGCGTTCCTGGGAGCTTATGCATACAGGAAGGGGAGCAATGTTCACACATATCCTTAAAAGTAGCTATGACCACACTATTCTGCAAAACACGCAGGGTTAGGAGATTGCAACCATATATGGACTCCTTGGGGCTGGAGCATCGCTGGCACCCCTCGGAGGAGGACAGCTGGTGGAATTTCCTATGAAAGGCCAATTAATAAAGCCCAAATCCTTTTGTTTATATGCATGTCTAAATATTGGACAACAAATGCAAAGCTTTGCTACCCCAGAGTCCTGAACCTCACAGAGTCTCCTGCAGTCGTTCAAGGATCTCGCAGACTCTGACCCAGGCTCTAAGTGCCCAGCACGGACTGTAAGGGCTGGAGTAAGTAAAAGCACCAAGATGGGCTGTACAAGGGCTGCATGTCCCAAAATAACATGTTCCAGAACCCCTGGTTCCCAAACACCCTTCTGAGAGCAGCCCTTTGCAAAACTTTGATGCCATCCCACAACACAGAGTGGTGACAGGCTGGAATTCTGCTTTCCCTGGCTTTGGGCTCCCTGGTCACAGCCTCACACCTGACATCTCACCTCCACAGCGGCCAACACACCGAGACTTCACCTTGCTTCTTATCAGGCTTATCCAAAATCTAGGAGCCTTCAGGGACACCAGTCCCACTGCATCGCTGTGCTGCTCTCCTTTTAGCCATGGAAGAGAGATGAGGATACTGGGATCCAGACTGTTCCCAGCGCTCCTCCAGCAAGGTGCAAAGCAGCTTCTGATGTTAACAAGGCTGAAGGCACCAGCTGAGTTGTAAATGCCTTTATATTAAGTGACACCCACATCACTCCCAGCTCAGCAGGGAGCAGAACAGATGAAAAGCAGCGGGCACACATGGTGTTTGCAATGGGCAGCGTTGCTATGCTTGCACTGGACACTGTCACACACAGACACTCCACAGCCTCTGCGTTCTCTCATCGCCTTGGCAGGTTTTGTTATAATCATCAGCAAGGACACCATTTCTTCATTTTCCTTTTACTTGCTTTATCTTCCAATTATTCTCCAATCACAGACACGTGTAGCCAAAAGGCTTTTTGCAATTTAGCACTATAAGGACGTATTTGTGCTCACCGGTATCTGAGAGGCACTTCCACCCCGACTTCTTCTCTTAATCTCACCAAGGTATTTCCTTCAGAATACTCCCCACATCTGGTGACAAACACTGTTTTGGGACTGTGATGAACAGCAGCCAAGCAGTGAGAAAAGTCCTTTTGCAACAGTGCAAACAGCCATTGTGACCACAAACTGGCTGCAGATGACAGCAGCTTCTAGTGCTGGAATGGCTTAAAGCTCAGGTGATTCCCTGTTTGTGAGAGCTGGGGAGCCTGGAAGGAGAAGTGGAGGAAGGTGCCTTTGTGGGCTTAGTGCTGGAGGGGGTGTTGAACCAGCTTTGATAAACATCAATAGCTCCAGCAAGGGCTGCAGCTCATCTCTGAGTGGCTAAAATTGAACCTGGAACTACCTTGTCAGCATTAGCCTTAAACTCCTGATTCTAAAAGCCTAATGGGGAAAAAAAAATGCCAACAAGCAGCTGGCCTTAAAGAGGAAAATAAGATGCAGCACAGATGCAGTCTCCGAGCACAAAGTCACCTCAGCCACCTCCGGACTCCTGGGTGTTTGCGAAGGTGATGGCTTCTGCAAAGAGGATCAAGGTGTAGGAACAGCTGGTGTTGCAACAGGATCTCTCCTCCTTTCTGCAGATCGAGACTCAAGCTGGGTGGTGCAGCAGGCGCGGTGAGCATGGCAGGGGATGGAGAGGGTCTCTGGAGCAAGGATGAGCCAGCAGCCTGGAGGGACACAGCAGTGATGGACAATTACTGTCCTTTCCAATATTGCCATCTAGAGGACCCAGCAAGGACAAGAGCTCCTTGCAGGCCACAAGGAGATAAGGAAGAATGAAGAGTGCTTTTTTTCAATTTTACCTCACACAAATGCTTCCCTGGTGTGACACGGAGACAGAGAGCTAGGTGAGCAGGACTGTCTGTGCCCTGGGTGTGACAACACAGGATTGCTCTAAAAAGAGGCTGTAGACACCTGGCATGGGCCCACTTTCCAGTGTTTTACCGATTCCTAGATGAATGTGCCTGAAAAAGCTGTCCTTCAACAGCTCAAATGGAACTGAACTAATAATGTGTGAGAGTGCACGGTGGAATTAGCATAATTTCATAGTAAGAAAATAAACACTGTTGTCTCCTGTCCCGCTCCTGTGACTTCCAGTAGCACAGGGCACCCGTAACCAGCACAGCTCTGGACAAGCCCTTTTCGCTTGCAGACTCGCGGTACTTTTGTGAGCTGCAGCCAAGGCCTTGGCAAAGCCCAGCACAAGAGCTCAGGACTTGCCACCCCACATGAAGTCCACAGTCATTTCATTAAGCAGAACAGACATCCCCACAGCCGTGTGCTGCGATGGATGGAAGGTGAGGGTGTGGAACTAGGTTCCCTTGGCTGCTCTCTTGCAGCGATACAGAGCTATAAGCAATGTATTTTTATAGCACTCAGAAGATGAAGGTTGTCCTTTGAGAACAAAAGCACTCAAAACCACATTCCTGAAGTTTCTGAGGTGCCATCTATACTGAAGATATTTGAACCACTAACCTCTGACAGCACACAGCATCAAAAAATGGTACAGATGGGAGATGGAGGCAGAATCACCTGACACAAGCCCAACTGCAAATGCAACAAAACCACAGGACATAAAAACCATGAAATCTCAGGAGCATCCGCCTTGCAGATGCCCTCACGCAGGTGCACCCACCACCCCCAGGCAGGAGCAGCCCTACCCCAGCTGGGTCCTGCTGCACCAGGAGCCCCAGAACCGCAGTGGCTCTTAGCAGACACCAGCATCTCTCCACTCCCCAGCCTGTTCCTGCAAGGGGGAGCAGCCCCAGGCTCAGCTGTGTCTCAGGAGCTGGGAGTGAAGGCAGGAGCTCCCAGCCCAGCAGCCCTCAGCGTTCAGCTCTCGCTTCCATGGCTGCTGCCTCACCCACCAGCCAAAAGCCAGGAACAAACTGGTCTGAGAAGGTCAACCAGCACGTCGTCACTTTGCTACAGGTTTATTTCCATGTGAATTAATGAAAAGATACACACAATTCCAGAAAAAAAAAAATTTATAGGCCCATAATCCTTCTTTCACAGTACAACGCCACAGTAAAGGATTTAGTCAGTGTAAACAGAAGGTCCAATAGTGATCATCAGCTATCACAGATCAGCTGCACAAACACCACAACTACGGAATTAATGCCATTACCACACAGATCGACAGTACTAGAACAAATCATAACTTTACCTACAATGTTTTTTCGTGTGCAAAAACCATGAAAATTCAATTTACAGAAGAAGAGCACCTTCTCTAAGCTGTAAACTCCCTCCTGGGGGCTGTCTTTATCTATTTGGCAAAAAGTCTTGGGGCCCAATTCTGCAAGGTACCCTTAATTTCATCGACACGCAAGCCCTCAGGGCTCTGCATCTGAAAACCAGGCATTCATGTATTCTCTGCTGCAGCAGGACAAAGAAAATAATCACCAGAGGATGAACCCAAGTCATTTATTAAATTGCTCCTGAACTGCAGCTTAGATTCATTCATCCACTAAGACTACTCAAAACAGTCCTGGTTATATTATGTATGGATTGTAAGAGTTCACAGGTAACCCATAAAATCACCATTTATCACTCTTTTTTTTTTCTCTAATGTACTAACAACCGTCAGTGGCGACAAGCTGAGGCTTATGGTAATGTGTTGGCAAGCTTAATGAGAGCAGATAAATTATTGAAGTTAAAGGGTCAGAGAAAGAGAAGGAGGCTACCAGTAAAATGTTGTGCTGTGGGCATCTCGCAGCCCTCGGCTGCAAATCTGCACCTCAGCTGGGGATTGCGATGGGGGGAGCCCGGCGCTGTGCCTGGGGATGGGAGCAGGGGCTCCCAGGGGGAGCAGAGCCCTTCGGCACCTCCGTCTGCTTTGTAAATTGAATTCATAGTCAGATTCTACAGGAAAAAACAAAAGGTAGTTATTTATCATACCTCTTCAAAAAGGCAAAACAAACATAAAACAGGATGTAGAAGTGATGCAGTAAACAGAAAGTCGACAGGTACCTACTTTTATTTTTTTTTCCTTTTTGTTTTTTTTAAACACATGAAGTTAAGTTACAGACATCATATAAAATGCACACTTTATGGAATTCCTGCATAGCAGGAAACAAAGAGGCTAGCGCTAATCCAACAGCTACGTTAACAGCAAGACTGCCATTGACTGGTGCAAGGAAGATGCCCTATCTAAATATAAACAGAGCGTTACCCCCCACTTCTAGAGGAGTCCTATGGCAACGCTTATACATTTTGTTCAGAATGGGGGAAAAAAAGCATTTTCTTGGGGATAAACTGCCAAAATAATTAGTTTGACATCCGTAAATTTAAGGCAATATTACTTAGACCTGAGAAAATGAAAAGAAAAAAAAAAATGTGTAAATTTGTTTTCTCAACTATACACATACACTGGGAATTTCAATATTTCCTGTCTCCTCCAACTCTTGGGTAATGCTGGGGAAAACAGCCCTGGGGACACTGCTCTGCAGCCTTGGGATCGGATCCCCCGAGCAGCAGAGTCTGTTCCAAGGAAAGCTAATAGGAGCTGTGAGTGCTCAGACTCACCCAGCTCTTTTTCATATATTTTCTTTTTAAACACCTCTGTTTAAGCCCTCTGGAGAGGGTTAACTCCAGAAGGGGCCTGTAGTGCACTGATAACCCTGAAAGGTTTGTATAGCAAAACTGCAGCTAAAATAGACAATAAAAGTACATACAGTAAATTTCTGTGATTCCTCCTTTCCAGGAGTAAAATAAAAAGGATGTCAGGGTTAACCGTTTCACTGTGCCCCTTTAGCCATTCCCATAACTACAGAGTAAATCCTGTAACACTAGTGTGAAATCGCAAATTGTTCTGTGCTCTTCCTTGGAAAATAAAAATTAAAATTTAAAAATCCCAAAAACAACAACAGAAAAATCAACTCGTGAACATTTCTCATTAAATGGTAAGAGATACAAGAGAGATCACGTGGGTGGGTGGGGATTACAGACACACAGCATGCTAAGGAGTTATTAAAACAAAGTGCAATGATTTTTTTTACTATACAAGAGGATGGACGGACAACTCCCCTTCGGCAGCACCGAGATGCTCAGTACCTCTGGTGAGGTCTGGAGGTACAGCGTCAGTCTGGAGCCATAAAGCTCACGTTCAAGGTCGACCAGGCTCCATGACCCTGCGTGCAACCGCAGTAGCTCTGCACATCTCAGCTACGTCTGTGACTGCAGGAGAAGGGATTTGCTCACACAAAGACACAGTGGCTTCCCAAATGTGAAATTTAGTTGAGGATTTGATGGCTGGTTCCAGAAAGCTGCTTGAGCCACAACTGAAAGATGGGCTCAGCCCTAAAATTTGTGCATGCCTGGTGTAGCTTTTGTGGGACCACTTCTTTCTCGTGAAAGTGACTACAGACACAAGCCATCCCTCCCTCCTGCTCCCATCCGAGCAGCCAGACACCTGCAGCGTTTGCCATCAGCTTTGGCCGGTGCCTGTCAGGAGGGCAGAGGCCCACTGAACAGCACAAAGTCTCCAGGTGTCAGCTCAGGTTCCTACAAAGCGAACAAGTTTATCACAAGCCGCTGCCTGGCAAGAGGGTCTGTGGGCAGATTTTTCGCTGATATCTCAAGTGTGACTATCCAAAGACCAGAGACAGGAAAAAAACCAAAACAAAACCAAAACTTAAAACATTCCTCATCTGAATAGAAAGCGATTTCCACTTCTCACCAGAACCTCCCTACCTCCTCTCCCAGGCTCAGACAATGAACAGGGAGTCCGCTCCTTTACTTACCCAGCTGGGAACTAAACCTTTCATCAAATCATACGTTAAAGAAGCTCACTGTGTGCAAAAGACTCTTACGTTAAAACAGTTCCACCCTACACAGTGCAGTCAACACAGTTTTTAACTTAAATTTGCAGCTTGTTCTTTACAAGTGCTTGGCAGAGAATATTTATATTCTTCTGACACCATATAAATAATATTTATACAGCTTAGACATTTTGAGACATGCATTAGACTTTAGGCAGTACATATTTCTTGATCATATATGCAAATATTACTGTCAATTAAACCAAGCAACCTTATGCTGGACCGTGTCTTGCACTATCCAGGACGTTTGACGGTGGCTCCGAATCGTCCATGGGAAGAACCAGGCGCGTCCCCCGGATTACAAGTTCATGGTCCCCAAAAGCAAGCTCCCGATCGAGCGCATCTTCAGAGCTGTTTCCCACGAATCGCCGCGACGTGCCGCTGGATGCGACAGAGTCGGTGTTGACAGTGGAATCCCCGTAGGTCAGACTGATGTCCCCGTCGTTCAAAATGAGGTCAGAGTCATCGTCCTTCAGCTGTTCTTGATTCTGGGCAACAATAAGGAGGAAAGTGCTTTTTAGCTCTTCCTGAATAGCTACGTTTGCCATCGCACGGTGGCAGTGAACAAGCAGATAAAGACATTGAATCATAGACTCCCCTGCACTGTGGCCATAAGCAGATGTGCCACACACATCTCTGCGACCGCTGCACTGAGCCAGTCAGTGAGGAACCACCATGAACACACTACGAGTTCCTTCATGACCAAACAGCTGTAAAAGCAAAATGCTCACAGGAATTAGCTCATCCCTCAGCCCCGCTTTCTCCCAGGCTCCCAGATGCTCTTTGCAGCATCCAAAAGCTACACAGAAATATAAACATATCAAAACTCCTCGGACACCATGACAGAAAGACACTGATGGACTCACTTCATACGCTTGCGGACTCGTCAGGCACCGGGCAATAGGCCCGCAGCACCCTGGAAGCGTGGTCGTCAGAGGAGGACCGCTGTGTGTCAGCAGAGGCTTTAGGTAGCTACAGAGAGGGTTAAGGAAGAGAGAGGAAGAGAACGATGCTGTTAAGCCAAGGGGTGGGCTGCAGAAGCAGCAGCAAGGGACTCGGTGTATCAAGGAAATCACAGGAAGGAAAGAAATAAAAGTCCCTGGAAGCACAAAAATTATCGAGATGAGCAACATGAATGTGACCCAATACAGTGGGACATGTGTGGACCAGGACACTCTCGGTAAGAAAAGCCTGGCAGCATCACCCATCCCATCACATCCTGTGCCTCTTAGCCTGACAAATTGCTCCTCCACTAACTCGTGGCAAAGCATTTGCAAGGGAGGATGGGCATGGATCTAGCAGGAGAGGTACAAATGAGAAGATCCCCTGCCCTTAGGCCTGTCTGCCACTGGGACTGGGGACTCCCTGGGCTTTCAGCCTTGGAGAGCCCAGCTTCAAACCAAGCTATTGCTGCATTCCCAGTAATGGCAGGTGGAGATGGTCCTTTCTCGCAGCTGCAGACACGAGGAGGTGTGAATCACATCAGTGTGACGGGAAAGCTCTGCTAAGCGGGGAGTGAGTCACGCCCCAAGTCAATGGAGCTGCTCAGGCAGACGAACTTGGCACAGCACGTGCCAACCACCATCCAAGGATACTTGTGATCGAAGTTGTACCACATGCGGAAGAGCCAGGCACTTTCTGCCTTCGTACTCCTCCTCTCGCTCTCCGGGACACCCTGCAGGAGAGCAAAACATCAAACAGCAGCAAGGCAACGTGCCACAAACAAGACCAGGGCCAGGAGCCCCAACGGGCACCAGGTTATCCCCAGGGGCTGGATGAAGACACACACCCTCCTACTGCCTCTTCAGAAGAAACCTTTGGGTGGCAGCGTGTATAAGGCTGTTCAGACCACAACAGGTTGAAGGTGCTTCCAGCACCACACTCTGCATTTAGCAGCACACAGCAACCTCAGGGAGGTGGTATCAAACCTCAGAGTGACCATTTTTCTATTAGAGCCTTCTAGTTTCTGGCTTCAAGGTTCACAGTACTTCAGAGCAAGCAGCTGCATCTAGACATCACATTTAATAGTGACTGACAGGTCCAATCTACATCAAATCTTGCCTGAGATTTTTGTATGCAAAGAATGGGGACTCCTGGCTTCCTTTTAGTTGGGAGAAAAAATATAAAACTGACTATGAGTACAACTACATATTTCACAGAAATTTGGCTTTCAGATTTATAGCTCTGGGCTGCCTTTAGTGTTTGACACTTTCTCTCCAGGAGGTGAGCCACTCAATAAATAACTGAATAAAACGAACCTCCAAGGCACAGAACCCACAATGAAACCAAGGAGAGCCACAGCATGACTGGGCTGCAGACGCACAAGTGACACAGCTCAGGTCTACCAGGCAGGAAAGCCCCGACGCTGCAGGGCTCCAGCATTTATCTCAGTATGGTCAGTGGTGCCAGGGGGCAAGGTTGAACGCAGCCCGGGGTAAAAGAAGGACAGAAAATTCTACATAAAAGGAGTCAGTAAATGATGTTCTTGCACTGCTCTGGAAACCAGGATGAGGCAGAAAGCCTCCACGTCATGCACATTTTGGTATTTTTTTCAAACCCAGCAAGGGAGAGGTGGAATCTGTTGCAGCAGTGATGTAGACTAAACAGTGTTTCTTCTATGCCCTTCTTTCCAAGTGAATAAAAGCAGCCTCATTATAACCACAGAAAACCCATGACACCCATTGACTGCAAACTCTTTCACCAAAGGAGCTAAACACTCTCCTACAGCTGGAAGAGAGCAGAGTATAAACGGGCATTCACAGCGTCTCAACGTAATCTCTGCACCAACAAGCCAGTGCAAAGTCCTCAACAGAGGCTGCCTGGCAGTGCCATACTCACCACGTTCTCCTGATCCGCGTCCACACCAACTCTGTGGAGGAGAAAACAAGCACAGGGTTAGCACCAGTAATGCCAGGCTGGTACATGCTGTGGTCTAGGAGGGGAAGAACACAATCTTCCCCTTGTCTCTTAAAAATTAATGTTAAGAGTGGGAAGAACAAGAGGAAGTGCTGTGCCAGGAAAGCCCCACGCATGCCGCACTCACCGGATATTCAGGCAGGACAGCATGGCTGTGGTGCCCCCACCAAAAACCCACACTGTAAAGAAGACGATGAGGAGCGTCGTGCTGAACATCATCTGCCGGGCGTAGGTGGCTGTGTCACGGATGGCCAAGGCAAACGCCATGGCTCCTCGCAGCCCTGACGGGGAAGGGACAGCAGAGGAGTTGCGTTAGCCCACAGCACAGGCAGCCCCACCCCCAACAGGCTTCCCCACCTGGGATTTACATCACACTGCTCCCCCATGCCGTCCTGTCCCTCGTCCTGTCCCTCGGATGGGACATCTACCACCAGAGACCACAGCACTTTAACAGTGATGACTCAAGCACATGCTGTGACCGCTGGGATTGTGGCCATTCTTTCCCAGCCCAGAAAAGCAAACCCTTTTCCTGCCCCACGCCGTGCCCTCAAGCGCGCAGCCGGAGGAGCTCATTTCTACATCTCAAACCTGGGGCGCACACACCACCGAGCCCTTTCCAGGCCAGCCTCTGCTCCAGACAGTGCCCCTAAGGGGTTTACAGTTGAATAAGGAATATTTCCAGGTGCTCAGGGGTGAAGAAGTGCAGGTTGGCCACATGGCTGGAGGCAAGGATGTAATAACGTACCAGCAAACATCATCATATGCTGTAAATTTGTTCCAATCTTATTTCTTCTCCCCAAATTCAGTAAAAATGACAGTGGGTAAATATTGGCAGCTCTTCCTAGGAAGATAGCAAGCTATATTTGCACATGTTAAGGAAATTGCTTTTCCTATGTCTCCCATCGCACCCCATCTCTGCACACAGAGCCAATTTCTACTGCCTGACAGAAATGCTGAGGAGCCTGGAAACACCAGTCCTCTGGACGCAAAGATAACAACCCAGTTCTGAGTGCTACAGCAGGGTGGGAAGAGCATGCTACTGCCTCACTGAAGCAAAGCATGCATTGCATTCACAAATATCATACCGAGACAAGCATAAATAAACAAGGGACACTATGAGAGGGCAGGTTAGACAAGTGAGAGAAGAGAAAAACCACCATTTCCTACTTTATGCTTTCCCTGACAGGCTAGTTTTCCATCCCAAAAATTCTTTGTCCTCTGCGAAGCTCAAGTTATCAGAGATACCACAACCCTTCTGACATTTGCCGGCACGCCACACTTCACAGCTGGGTTTGAAGCTTTAAGCCAAGTCCCATTCCCAAGGATAATTCAGCAAAATGAAAGCAGCATCAGTTGAGAAGGAAAAAAAAAAATCTAATACTCTTTCTGTTTTCATATCCTGTGAGATACAAGAATCACGAGCCCCTTCATATTGCTTTTTTCTTTGAAGCTGTGTCTTTTTTTTGCACCCAGATGGCAAAAATAATCTTGAAGCCAGTATTCAGCACAGCCTTGAATAATATGGATATGCTTCCAGCTTTTATGTTCTTTCCTGAACATCATGAATTTGCATAAGAGACGTATTTCATGATCTCTTTCATGAATGAGCTATTTCATCGGCGAGTCAGCCAGTTCCTACCAAAGAGGCACAGCACGAAATTTCAATCTAACATCCATATGGCATTTCTCTGCTCTCAACTCCCTTCACCCCACTGCAACCCTCCAAAAGCTCATTAGGGCAATCCAGCAGACCCCCCTGCAAACCCACATGCCAGCAGTGGCAAAGATAACAACATTTTATTTATCAGTATAAAACTGCTTCACTGTAGGCCAAGGGTGAAAATAATTCTGCACATCTGAACTGCCTTCCCTGCGATATGAAAAACAAAATCCTTCAAAATCCTTGTTTTTCTGAGTCATCCCAGGGCCAATAGCTCGTTTCCATTAGCATCAGCCCGCAGAAGGGAAAATCCTATCTCATTACATCATTCAGAGGCATCTACTGTCACTTTAACTGTATTATTTGACAAAAAAAAGCTTTTTTTCAGAGTTAACTGAATGGAATAGCAGAGAAAAGAGGAAATAAACAGCTATGCCAGGTTGTCCCCATTTGCAAAGCCACGTCTGGTGCCGTGCTGCTACATATCGAAGCCTGGTGCTTCAGCTACACGTTCACATTGAACACAGAATCCCTGTACGAGCTGATTTGAATGCCCACAAGAGAAGATAAAACAGGGGGAAGCAAAAAAAGTAGTAAAGCTGGGAAAAGAATCTCCATCTGCTTAAAATAACCAGCAAAGGCACCACTATGAAGGAGAAATCCCCTTTTAAAAATAATGCTAGACTGACTGAAGAAAACCCCACACATTTGAATGAAAAACATGAATTGGGAATGAGGCATCTCTCCCTTTTTTTTTTTGTCTTATGGTCTCCAAAGGATACGAAAGCCCCCACCACAAAAGTAGGGTTAAAGACGTGGTTCTGGAAGGTGAACAGTGCAAGTCCCATGTAGGAGAAGATGAAGTTTTCTGCCAAGAAATTCAGAAGCTCAAACAACTGAAAGAGAAAAACAAATTAAAAGTGAGTTAGACACAACAGATTTTATAAGAAAAACATGTTAGCCTATCCATCACACAATAAATACTTCTGCGGAAGCAACACAAGTTAAAATCCATCTGCAGAAAGACAGATGCACCTAATTCTAGCTAGAGGGGAGGAAAAAACATCAAATTGGAAATTCAGAGAAGCTGAATTAAGGTGGGCCAAGGAGCTCTCACCTGCTTAGTTCTGTGTTGGGACTCTGTAGATAAGTTGTTATAGGTATAATGGGCCTGTGTGATCCCACAGAAGAGTACGGCCACCACACCTGAGGAGCAGAGCATCACATTAGAGTCCTGGGCATGAAAAAGGAGCTGAGCTGCACCCCAGCAGCGCAGGGGACTTCACGCAATAAACCCAGAACCCAGAATAATTAAATTTCTGAAAGCAGAGGGAAAGCCCTGGCTGCAATTGATTCTGGGAGAAGGAAAACTCAACAGGCCCATCATCCCTGCAGATCTCCGTCCCAGATGCAGGGCTGTGCTGGAGCTTGCCTGTAAAGCCACATGCTTCGGCCAGCAGGAAGGTGCTCCAGGACATCAAGAAGAACAAGCCAGTCTCCAGCAATGGGAACTCCCGAAGTTTGGTGAACTTGGTGACGTTGAAGATGGTTAAGGACAATTTGGAGAAAAACTGTAGGCTAAGAGGATATCAGCTCCTGTGTATCACAGCAACACTCCATAGCCTGCCCTTAAAAATGCTATGGCATTGTCTTTCATTAATTTAAGGAAATAGAATTCTGAAGCAGTGGGTCTGGGTGAAATGCAGTGCAGACAAAAAAGCAGCTGTTATGGAAATAGTTGGAAAAAAAACAACAGAAAGGATATTAAAGCTGTCACGACTCCAGTAGCTGCTCCCATTGCAAAAGATCCACTGAATATCCCCAGGAAGATCCCAATGGACTTGAACATTGCTGTGACATCAAACGTGTGGCTGTTGTCGCCTGCTGGCTGGTACGCAACAATTGAACTGAAAGAGGGAGGAAAAGCACACACAAGAACAAAACACTGCATAGTCTGGAGGGAAAGACACCTCCACGGTGTTATACAAGCTTTGCAAACTGCTGCAACCACTACAAACACTGAGCCTGAGAAATCAAGGAGACAAAACCCAAGCCCCACACTGCAGTCCCTCTGCAAACACAGCACGCAGCTGCATCACGCTTGCCCCGTGAGAGTTTGGGATCCCCTTTGGTCCTGGCCAACTTTCTGCAGTTCAGCTGCCCCTCTTAGACAAGGCTCTGCATTTGCTCCTTCTAGATGTTAGAGAGCACCGGACCAGAGCCCATCTCTTGTACAATCTCCTGCTAATATGTTTGCTAGGTGACAGTCAGTCATTTGTGATGGTATCTGTGGGGTCTGGCATCAGCTCTCTACAAAATCAGACACTCTGGGACCACAAAGCATTCAAGTGGGAAGCGTACATTTCTCCATCCACTCCAGAGAGGCGGCTGATGTGAATATCCCCTGGAGAACTGCAAGTTATGCCATTTTACCACATTTAACATGCACTACATTTATTTTGCACTGCTCTGAGTTCTGAAGTGAAATAGCAGAGGGCAGCAAGGCAAATGGTATGGTGCTGGTTCACTACAGCAATGCTATTATCTTCATCCACCACAGCCCAACAGATCTTCGTGATTAAATAGCCAATTGGTCCGCCAGGCTGATCCCATCTTCGAATCTGCTCCCTCTGAACTCCTGATGAGCTGAGCCTTGCATCAACTGTTCCATTGCTTTATTTGGAAAGGCTGAGATACAGGTGTCCCCTATCCATCTCCTAAAACACCTTTTAATCTAAATCCTCCATGTTTTCTTCAACGCAAACTTACCCAAAACATTAACTTCCGAGTTAGCAATCCCTCAGCTGGCTCTGTGAAAACTCTCAGATGCGAACTTTGAACAGTCACTGTTTAACCTCCCTAGTTATGCTGGAACAGAAAGTTACTGGCCCCTGCAACAACCCTAACTACACACCAACATTTTTCTGTAACACGAATGACAATCCTCCCCTTTCCAACACGTCATGGATCACTTCTCTTGCTAAATTTCCCTAATTTTAATACATTTCATTCTTCTGCATCGTCCTTTACCTCTACTTCCCACTCAGCAATGTGCTTTTATTCTGGGACTTGGGGTTCTTTTTAAGTCCAGACGGGTTTCGTTTCCCCTCCAAAACCGACTGTTTGGATGTTGGGTTTGCACTCTAACCTGTTAACAGTTTTCCTTCTGGTTTTGCTTTTTGCATTGCTAATAAGACATTATTGCCAGCTGCCCTTTGCGTGCTTTATTTCCCCTGTACTTGCCCACAGGGCTCCCTGTGGCACTTAGCCCCTGTGAAACCTCCCTTCAGAAGAAGGAGGCAGAGCCCTCGTGGCTGCATTTACCTTACTGCTCCTGAACCACAGCCCTGGCAACTTGCTGCTCACCAGCTTTCAGTTCTGGGTTCAATTCCTCTTCATCAGTCAACCAGTTCCCTGCTGCCAAGCCAGGGCAGCCCCGGAGAGAACAAGGCAGGAACAGAAAGGCACCGATCCTGCTCCCCAGGCAGAGGAACAGATATCTGACCAGCACTGGAAGAGGGGAGGAGGTGCCCTCAGGGCTTGCAGCAGAAACTGGAGGAGTCCCAGCTCGTGGTATTGCCATCCCCTGGCTCCTCGTTTTCCCTCGGCATGGGGACAGTGCTCACAATGCTCACTTTCACCATGTGCAAGGAGCTGACGGTGCTTATCGATGCAATCACTGAATCTACACATTCGAACAGCCACAGCTGGAGCCCCTCTTCACCTCGTGGGATGAGGCAGGACCCACCACCAGCTGTCTCCCAGCTCCTCCATCAACACAGCCTGCTTGCCCAGAAACCTTGCAACTCTCTGTCTTCCAACTCACCCCTATGTCTCCTAACTGGGGAACAAGTCTTCTGCTTCCAGGAGCAGAACTGTCCCAGGGCGGTTCCCCACTGAAGCCTCTTCTGTGAAACACGCAAATGCCAAACTAAATTGAAAAAAGGGGAACCACAAACAGGTCCTGTGGGCTGCTCTTGGAGGAGCTCTCCTCCCTGGAGCAAGAGGCTCTCACCTCCTCCTTGCACCCAAGATACGGTTGTGTCCAGGCAACTCAAGGTTGTCTTTGAGCTACCTGCACCAACTGATACCTTCAGCACTGACCAGGGCTGCCCTGTGCTGCATTTTCTGCATTAGCCTTAGTTACACGTTAACCTGTCACCATTGTAGATATTATATATTTCCAAACACACTCCAATGATGACAACACACTGAAAATGCAGATAAGATAAGCCCTACATGCAGAGAACACAAAATATTAAAGAATATAAAACATTCTTTAGAAAGCCAGCAAGTTTCCCACATGTTCAGTCCAGGGTAATAACTCCAGCTATGAGAAATACCATCTTCTTTATGCACAGAGAGTGCAGAGAGAAAGGAAACAGCTGCTTCACCAACTATTTCCACCTAAACAACAGCAGGTTTTTGAGGATGGGAGGAAAGATAGTTAGGAGCGAAAGTACCAGCAAGGTGTTCCAGCGGGATTGTGTAGCTGAAAAGCAGACATGGTGCTTTTCCTGTTTCAGAGGGACATAAAAACTTCCTTCTAGCTGGCTCAACTGGCCATAAAAGCAAACCAAAACTATCCACCGTGCAGGGGGAAGTTGTAAGGACAAACCGCAACCCCAAGCTGTGGTCTGCAATGAGGAGATGCACCAGAAGGTCACTAGCACTTTTGGGGATATTTACCATGAAAATCTGCCCTTGCAAACACCAATGCTCCTGTTTTACAGGAGCAAGGCCAGGCAGCTCCCTCCCAACACCTGACATGTAACAAACATAATGATAAAAAATAAAAACAGAACACACTTACGAAGACAGCACTATGGCAACGGCATCATTGAGGACGCTTTCGCCAAAGAGAAGGGCATACAGCTCAACATCAACCTGGAGTTCATGGAATATGGCAAGAACAGTCACTGACAAATAGAAAAATAGAGAGACATTCAAAAAGGTGATGTTATTTTGGCGTAATCAAAGACAAAACACCCCTTTTTTAGAAAGCTGCTTTCTTGCACCTCTGTGCCCCTCCGCAGCAATGGTGCCAGCCACCCCCCATGCTTTCTTTGCTAGTCCTGCTCTTCAAGGTTTGTATTTGCTTTATTATTTCCCTCCCCCTTTTACTAAAAGACATCCTGAGCATTAGGTCTATGAAGTCTTTCATGAAGAGACGCACAAACTCCACTCTGAGCTTCCTGAGGGTCTGAGCTCGTGGGCTGGACCATGGTCGCATGCTGACACAAGCTGTCTGTCTTTTGGGCTGCCGGTTGCTCAGAGCATCAGGCAGAGCCTTCCTCCCCTTGCAGAAGGCCAGGAGGATGCAGGCTTGTCCAGGATGACAGCTGTCTTCTCCTTCCATCCCTCATACTCCAAGAAAAATCCTCAGATTCAATACAGGTTGACACACTGGAAATGCCAGCACTGATGTGTTAATATTTCACACCTTACTGGAAAAAGCGAGGTAATAGCTCAATAGGGGTTTCTTGTGATTTATAGCTACACTGCAGAGATCAGAATGCCCTCAAGCCCCTCCACAATCCAGCGACTCCAAGAAGATAATGAAAACGCAGCAGCTTTTATGTATCAGTGTTGCAAAAAACCCACATCATCTAAAGCAAGTGAGATACAACATGTGGTGCATCACGCAAAGGTCCATCTGCCACAGAGGGCTGAGCTAATTCCAATCAACATCTCTGAAAGTCCTTTAAAATAGTATTCAGGGACTCATCTGTGCCCACTGAAGGGAGTTCAGCGCACCTATGCACAGGGAAACTCCTTTTTCACCTGTAAAATCTCCTTGTTCCCATTATTAAGCATGAAGAAGGGACAGAACACCAACAGATCATCTGCAACATTTTTAAGTGTTACTTCTACCCACGGTCCTCGTCTGGCCTCTGCGCATTTGCTGTCAGGTCTACCACACCAGCATCACATCGGTGAGGTGCTCCTCGCTTTGCAAACATGCCCCTCCTCGATGTTGACCCTCCAGCTAAGTTACAGGGACAATGCTGGACCTCACAGCCACATGGAAACAGCTCCCTGCTAAAGGAACCCGTGGCTTGAATGCCCACCCATACAAAACACACTCAAGAGAAGCTGGGAAATCACTTTAGCTTGTTCTTTAAGTTTTTTTCTTTTTAAAATAAAAATATCACCAATTGTAGCCACGCCACTACCTGGCAAATCTTAGGGAAACGTAAGAAATAAATTATTAAAAACTCATGGGAAATGCACACCTCGCATCTCCACCTGGCAGACGGGTGTGGCTACTGCCACATTATGCTGCAGGTTATGTCTGCAGCGTTATTCTTGCATATATGCCTATAAATACAATGCTCCTCATTTTGCCTTTGAAAACAGAAATGACTCATTGTTAAGATGAGCAGGTAAAAGTTCTACTTAATCTGGAAATGACAGCCACTGGCATTTGCTTCAAAAGGGCAGATGACTTGTCTTATTCAGGCATGCAATCTCTCCTTCTATACAAAACTGACAAATATCTGCACATATAAAGTCCTCCCAAAGTTACGGTAACGTCAGGAAGTAGGTGATGCTACCACCCCCAGCCCCACCAGACTCAAATGGAGTAGCCAGGCTGAAAAGGAAGAAATTCAAGCCCTGTTCAGCAAAGGGCAGGAGGACAGAGAGGCTTTTTTGTGGTCCTGTGTTTATAGGTGAAGTTGGAACATGCCAATAAACAGCTACCATGTAAAAACAATCCTAAACTAAGTAAAATTCAGTTGGACAAGGCATGTTTTTCATAGTTTTGATTTACAAAGCACATCAGTAGATCAAGATGTCCGAACTGTCCTTGGTATTGCTCACTAAGATCAATTTTAAATTAGATAAGTGCCTTCCAAAATCACACCCAAGTGGAAACAAAACAAAATCACTAAACTAAAACTTCCAACTGAACCCTCCCCACATTACACATCTTGTTCAGCATAATCTGTTTGCGCAGGACGGCAGAGACACAGCAGACCTGTCCCAAACCCCAGTGAAGTTAAAAAAGGGACTGCCTAGGACTCCGCTGCAAACAAAAATTCAGGAAAGCAGAAGTCTGGAAGGGACACTACACATAATTGGAAGGAAATAAAAAGGCGTGGAGACAAATTTGACCTCTAAGAATGTCACAAATAAATTAAACTCCAAAATTCAAAAGGATGGAACTCACAGGGGTTTCAGACTTTCTTCCCTACTTCACCACAACTCAAAAAGAATCAAAATGAAGGAAAGGATACCCATCTAACATACCTGGGTCAGTAGCCGATACGATGGCACCAAAGAGGAGGCAGTCAGTGAAGTAGAAGTCTCCCCCAAGCTGCCCTGTGACTTTCATCAGTGCCACGCAGCCATACACAACAGAGCTGGTGATTAGAAAAAGCAATTACTCATCTCTGCAGTGCATTAAAATTACTTTCAAATGGCCTCAATTGCCCTGAACTTGCCAGATTAATCCCAAAAGTTATCCAAGTGTAGGAACACCAAGAACTGCACTGTGTGAGCTGAGCTTGGTGAAACCCCAGGACCACACACACCAAAGCGCCCGCTGCACTGGACCACAAACACAGTGTCAGCAAGGAACCAGGACCAAAACTCCTCCACGAGCGTAACACAGCTGAAGAAAAGCAGCAGCCAGGCTCATGGGGTCTCACAATCGCTTTGCAGTGTTTCACATTAACACATTTCAGCAGAATGACCTTGGCCTGACTTTGAAATGGCTGAAATTTTCAGTGAGGAAGAGATAATACGGATGCTGAGTTTGCTTGAATCCACTGGACTTACCAGTGGAAAACACCCTACGCCAGCCCGTGTGCTACTATTCAGAGCAGGAATCATCTAGTTCCCTCTGCACACAGGGATAAATAGTTTGAAACACAATCTGTGCTCACTAGGCATCTGCTTGCAGCAAGTAAGGACAGGACATGCATTTACCATCCTGCCCTCTACTCTGGTGTCTCACACTTGTTAGGCTGGGCTTTCAGTAATTTGAAGTTATTGACTGTTTTTTCAAGAGAATCTTCAAAGAATTGTGAAACTTTGCTTGCCATGTATATAAATATTCTGTATGGTATGCTGAGAAAGCACTATGCAACTAGACAGCCATCGACCTGTCCACATAGAAAGAGTTTGGGCAGTAAATAGTATTACTTGCCGCTGCTGAGCCGCAGTAGCAGAGAGCCCGTGTGATCTTTCAGGGCTGGGATTAGCAGCCACAGCTCTGGGCTCAGGGCACTGCCTCTGAGCACGGCTCAAACCCCCACAGGAGAACCACACCAGCTCCAACTACTCACCCGATCACCAGGCAGGAAATAGCAGTGCCGAGAAAAGCATATGCTAGGATAGATCCCAAGTTTCTGAAGAAGTGCCTCTAGAAGGAGGAAAAAAAACAAAACCAAAAACCTGAATTATATTTTGCTAACTATTTATTTCAAGCCTGCACAGGCACCCATGAGCTGGACAAGCACAGCTCAACAGTGCCCACCACAACACTGTACGCTGCCAGACCCGCAGATGTTAATGCAGCATTAATGAACATGAACATATCATTTTCTTGTACCCATGTACTTAAAGTGCTATTCCAAGTCCTGGGAACTGATTTCCCAACCCAGCAGCATGCCTCATTCCTTCTCCTGCAAGCTAAACAGGATCATTTTCCTCTCCTTCCAAATCAGTATTTTGTAGAGCTGCTGCTTTCTAAAACCTTCCCACTCTCCTATGCGTTTCAAAACTAAGGATGGCTGAAATGGCCCAGCTGACCTCAAAAACCACTGCACAAACTCATGCTGGAAAAGGCACTGACCCTTCCCAGGGCAGTGGGACAGACGAGACCCACTGGGGCACTCTCAGCCCAGCTTCCTACAATCCCACATGTACTGCGAGAAACCGTACCCAGCTCTGCAGCCTTGGCCTGCTGAGCAAGCATTAAAGCACTCTCAAGTATTACAAATGCACTGGAGGCAGAGGAACTAAAATCACAAGCACTGTAAAGGCACGTACCCTCTTCAAGCTGTAGCCTGCATAAAATATAATTGGAGGAAGCAAAATGTTGAAAAATACTTCAGGATCAAAAGTCACCTGTTTAAAAAAAAAAAAAAAAGAAAACAATAGTTAAATAGTTTCTTAAGAATTTGCAAGAGAAAACACAGATAAGAACATCACGTAAAATATATGGAGGAAACCCTGTACTCCCAACAGATGAAATGCTGCCAGGTGGACGTTGAGAGTGTGTGCGGGATCTTTTGGAGACACAGCTTAAATTAAGATCCGCTGAATGCAGAGTTTCATTACCTTGTGTTCAACGTAGATTTTATACCTGATCACAGTCCAAATGAGGTTAAAAAAAAAAACAATTTAAAAAAAAACATAACTTAATTCAGCAGATACAGGACCCATCCCCATGGAGGGAGGGGGGAGCATCACTCACTCTCCAGCTGCCGACTCTCTTACCTTTCTCAGCATCTCATTATCCTGGACATTATTGAGCTCCTGGGCGCTGATTTCCCCTTTCAGGGTGTACTCATAGTACTTTCCGCTGACGTTCACCAGCAGCGTGGCAGGACTGGTTTGCACTTGGCAGCTCAGTGTCACGTTGTTGACGTCGCTGGGGACGTGGATGCCATAGCGCAGGACCACACCGACCAGGACCCCTGCAAAGGGACACACGCTAGTGAAACGAGCCACAACAAACTCCTGGGATGATCTCTTTGAGCACGGGATGCAGCATCAGGCATGCCAGGATCCTGACCCTCTCAGCTGCTGAGTACAACCACCATCCAAATAATTGTCCAAGTGATATTAAACCACCCACATCCTCCAGTGAGCCATGCAAACACTCCATGCTTGCGCACACTTTCTAACACCAGGCATGGACTGGTCCTGAAGGCTTTTAATTACCCATCAACCAACCAGACCCTCGCTGTATTGCGGTGTACAGCCAGCTCTCAGAGCACACTGCTTTTCTTAGGGCAAACATCCTGTCATTGCTGGCACATGGCTGGAAACCTGGGCAAGGTGCTGCTGACATGTGCCCAGACTATGCACGCTGCACATGGAAACCTGACAGCATCATGTTTTGCCACTACAGAAACACATTAAATCCTTCATTTTTGTAAGGGATCAAAAAAAGTACCAAGCAACCAACAGGAATGCCTTGAGGGTAGTGAGCATCTTTCATAAGATACTGCAGCCTCCTCCTGCACCTGAGAGCTTTTGCAGCACACAGCAGCTATTCCCACTTCCTGAAAACCATGGAAGTTTCCCAATCCAGACCAATCATCTGGATCTGCTCCTTGCCCCCTGCAAGCTTCAGCTCTGCACCATGAGCAGCAGCCCCAGGGCAGCCCCATCCATGAGCCAATGCTGCCTCTAGCTCAGCTGCTGTGCAGGAAAATCGTGGTGTAATTTGCAAGTCAGCAGTTTATATGGCATTTTTCACTTGCAGCACAGCTGATGGGCTGCACTCTAAGGTCTCGCACCCAGATTAATGGCATTCACGCGGAGCAGGCTCCTCTGGCTCCTTCTCACCCACATGGTGTTCTGAGTGCTCTCCTGGCAGAGCTTTTTGACATCTGCAGGCTGGGGAGGAGGGATGTCCCACAAGACACCTTTCCACGTAGCCTTCAGCACAAAAGGGTTTGGAAATTCCTCGATTAAGGCAGCGCTAAGCCGCCACAGAAATTCTGGATCCTAACCCCATCTCTGAACCACACATTTATGAAAAGCTTTCAGACACGTGGGAAATAAACGGAGACCGCAAGACTCTGAAAGCTTCTCCGTTTGCCTCCCAGGATGCTCCTGCTTCTTTACTGTTGCCTTAATTAAGATTTTGTTCTGCGCTTTCCTACAGGCAGGGCACAACCCCGACCCAAGGGAACATCAAACTCTTCCTCTGCCGCCGTCTCACAGGAGCAGAGCCTGGGCAGGAGCTCTGAAGTGCCGGATGGGACTCTGCACAACCCCAGCACATACAGCATGCCCTGGATGAAAGGGAGGAAAGCCAGGCTGGAGAGTTCATTTACCTTCTACCCTTGCAACTGCTCTTCCATTCCTATGGAGCAGGTAGCACCAGGTACACCACACTACGCAGCCCTCCAGAGGTACCTGGACTGGCTTTTTTTAAGTCCTCTTTTAAAAAAAAAAAGAAGTTTATTTTAGAACTTCATGTGGGAGTCGGAATCCTCCAGCAGCAGCAGTTGCCTGTCTTTTCTCAGCTGGAAGGAAACCCATCCAACGATCCTTTTAATCACCCAGGCTCAGCACTTTGAGATGAGAGGCAGGAAGGACGGATGGAATTGCTGCTGGGAATTCAGAAAGGATCCTGACTCACCCACCTCTCCACTCCCAATCCCTGTCCCAGGGCGGTGCTACATCTGATAACACCCCTGCTGGTCCTCGCATCTCACTCACTCGGGCAGCTGTTCCCAGTCCCGCATGCCAGTCACAGCCAAATGCCCACTCTGGCTAGGAATAGGACAAGAGAAAACAGACCCATAAACCTACAATATCTGCTAACACCACTGCAGATGGGGCTCCAAAAATCAAACATTTTATCTTGCCCTGGAACACACCCCCTGGGAGGCTCCCAGAGCTCTCCAGACCACGATGGGAGGACACCCACATGCAAATACACATTTGCACAAAGGGCTCTTGGTGCTGGAACCAGCCAGCACCCCACCAGCAGCTCCCCACGCAGAGATACCATCAGAATTACCTAGCAGGAAAGCACACTCGCTCTGCCCAAAACCAATTACTCCGCCAACACTCAGATGACCCCCACCACCAGCCCCCCCTCTAGAGTGAACCTCTAATCAACCCTCCCCACCTAATAATGCTCACTGGAGGCATCGGGGACAAAGCTGATGCGGATGCCAAGTTTCTCCAGACAACAAATCCAGTCCCAGCCTCAGGCTGCCTGGACCAAGCCCAGGGGACCAGGTAGGTCCTCCTGGTTCTGAGAATCTCTCAGGAAATGGTTCAAACTCTCTGAGAGCTCAAAGGATCATCCCAGCAGCAACCTGTGAGCTGCTCTGCCAGTATCGACACGCCTTGGCAGCCAAAAGCTTTACAAAACTGAGCCCTGGGAGGGAGCCGAGCAGAGGGAACTTGACACTAAGGAAGCTGCCAGCCGAAAGCTGCAAGGAGTAGAGAAGCTAAAGGCAAAGCTGGTAAATTAACTGAGTTCTTTTATGCAAAGTGCAAGAGATTACTCTCATTGCATTTCTCCCAACTTCATTAAAAAGAACAAAAGCCCATGGGCTTTTTTTTTAGGTGCTGTTGAACATTTCCGAGGTAAGGTTTTAAATGAAGACTAACATATTACCATTTGGGCACTTAACAACAATGGAAGCACACAGGATCCCCAGGCAAGCGTTAATCTGGACACCAAAAGGAAAAAGAAATGCAGCAAGCAACTGAAGACATCCTGCCAACAAGCGAATTAGACGTATGCAGTCCAGGGGCCAAGTAGGAACAAGTACAAGGAAACAACTCCTAGAGAAGCTCCTGCTGCATCCACCATCAGACCCGTGGAAGAACTGAAACAAGATTGTTCAATTAATCATTCTAAATGTTGAGTGCCTTGGATGCGGGAACCTCATTTTAAACACTGGAATGAAGCTTAGAGGCTACTGAACGCCTCTGGCCTGTCACCGTGAAGTGACTCCAGCCTGTGCCCAGCTCTTGAGCACCAGCTCCGAGCCAACAGCATGACTTGTAAGACATAAATCCACCTGGAGCAAGAGCTTATAACTTCCAGTAAAAACACTGAAACTCTGATGTCTTTCAGCAGGACAGGATGTATGCAAAATTTTATTTGACTTAGCTGTTGGGGGAGGTATTAGAAAAAGACAGGCTTTTACAACTTGCTTCTCTTGCCCAGATTTTGGGATCTGTTTGTTTTGCAGCCTGCCTGCTGCTGCACTTCCACATTTTCCCCAAGTCTCGCGGGGCTGAAAGCATCTCAGCGGGTTGAAAGCATCACAAGGGGCTGGGGACAGCAAAGCAGAAGCGGTACCTGCTTTGCTCCCTGCAGCTTTTAAGTTGTCACAGTAAAACAATGGCATCTCCCCACTCCTTAGGAAACTACACATGCCTTTTCCTATGGCAGCTGTCACAACCTGAGAATGGAATGCCAAAAGCCTTGATAGAGGGGGAAAAAAAAGCCAGATTTTCTGCATGACCAGATGGGTAACACTACCAAACTAGCCAGCGATTCCTAAGCACAGCGTGCAAAAGAGCAGACAGAAAAAGTGTGTTTTACAGATTGACAGGAGACTCAAACAACCCCAGTTGTCCTCTGAGAGCAAGAGGAGAACAGAGGACCAGGAGGAAGAAAACTCCAGGAGAAGAACAAGGTTAAGGGCAATTTTGAAAGCATGAAAGGAACAGCACGTCAGCGCACTGGCGAGCTCTGGGGCAGAAGGAGGTCCTTCCATGCTGGAAGCACGCGCTCCCTCAGCACAGCTCCCATGTCAGGCAGGTGAGCACCCCCGCCCCAGGCAGGAGGTCAGCAACACCCGCACCCGCCTCAGCAGTGGCTCGCAGGAATCCAAAAAGGCAAACTGGTATTTTGTGCCTCTGGGCCAATGTGTCTCCGCCCCTTCGTCTGGAAGGACACTTCCCATTAACTGAAATTTAGGATCACAGAAACCAATGGCACAAGTGGTCCAAGACAGAGCCTACAGCAGAAAGCTTTCCGAGAGGGGGACTTGGCTACACGTCTGCTCAGACCAGGCTTGGTCACACATCACCCACCCCCAGCAAAGGCAAGGACAGCACAGAGAGACACAGCGCTCAGCAGAAGACGCTTTCTCAATCCTAAACTCAACAAATCCCGCCTAGATAAAGGTCCATGGCTGCGTTAGTCACTCGCCCAGCACAACTCCGAGTCCTACTTTGGCTGAACTCCAAATTATGCTAGATAATCTGGGCAGAGCCACGTATGGCATCTCCATACTGTAGTTAAGGCTGCTTCATGAGGCCACATCCCCTCCAGTAAATCATAGGCTACCACTAAAATCCAAATAACTGTGGAGCCATACCCCTGGCGTCACTCCACTTCTTGTGGGAGTACACACAGAGCATCTCTCCAAGAGGTCCTGTCACAGCAGGAGGAGGAACACCAAAAGTAGGAGCTTGTGCACACAGGTCCCCGAGCAGCAGGACATAAGGCTGCTGGCCCCGCAGACCCGAGTCATCAAAGGGTGGGAGCATGTCCCCATACGGCCTCTCCACTTTTCTTGGACAACTTCTGGAAATTCAGGTGCTGTAAACATAGGGTGGACACACAATCTTCCGTCTCAGCACATGGGACACAAGGCTCCTGACTGGGGCAAAACCTGCCTACATAGACTTGTGGCCCCACTCTCTGCCTTGGAGCACGGCAGTGGAACTTGCTGGTGCTCAGAGGCACAGTTTCAAGCCCATTTAGCACATGGTAAACCCCAGCCCCACCAGCTTCACCCACGCTGCGGCCACTGCGGAAAACCCAACCAGTTCCTCACCACTGGAAATTCTGGAGTAACGCTGCCCTTGAGATCTAGGGTTTGGAAACAACCAACCCTCCTTCCATCAACAGCCGGCACAGTGCATCTCCCACGGCAAGGCTGCCTGGGAAAACCTCACCAGTTCCTCACCACCAAAGATTTTTTAGTAGCACTGCCCTCAATACCTAGGGTTTAGAAAACAACCATCCCTCCCTCCATCAACACCAAGACAACGCCCGCCACGGGGTGAGCCAGGACAGGGCACACAACCCAGCCACCCCAGCAAGACGGGAGCAGCCAGGGCTGGGCTGGGATGCGGTGTGTGTGCCTGGATCCCTGCAAACACCGAGCATCAGAGAGGGACATGGGGGTCTGCTGGTCCCCAACAGCGCTGCCACAAAGGTGAGGGCTCAGGCATCAACCCAGCTGGCCCAGTGTGGAGCCGGGACTGGTTTGTATGGGGCTCCCAGCGCTCGGGACTGGTTCTCCCGGGGCTCCCGGCGCTCGGGACCGGTTCTCAGGGGCCGGGGGTGCCGCCGCCCCTCACCGTAGATCATGGCGAGCCCGGTCTCGTGCAGGAATCGCGCGCGGCGGTGCTTGAAGAGCCAGATGGTGAGGATGGTGAGGGTGAGCAGCAGGATGAAGACGAGCAGGTTGGCGCTGTCCTGCCGGTGGCTCTCCTCCGCCGCCTTCTCGGACACGATCTCCTCCTCCAGCGCCCCGGGGCGCAGCGCGGCCCCCGCCGCCCCCCGCGCCCACCGCCCCGGAGCCGCCATCGCCCCGGCCCCGCCGGAACCGCCCCGCGCGCAGGCGCCGCGGGCAGCGCGCGCGCCCGGAGCCCGGAATCCGGATCGGGACGGGACGGGAGGGCGGACCCGGAGCGGGGATTCCGGATCGGGAGGGAGACGATGGAGCCTGGAGCCCCCGGACCTCCCAGTCCCACCCCTGCCGGGCACTTCGTGTTTCTTCTTTTTATTACATTTACTGAATGCACCCTGGAATACGCAGGCTGCTTGTTGAACTGCAAAAGAAGCAGGAATATAAATTTATTATCACAGAATCACTAGGTTGGAAAGGACACCCAGGATCATCGAGTCCAACCATTCCCATCAATCACTAACCCATGTCCCTCAGCACCTCATCCACCCGTCCCTTAAACCCCTCAGGGAAGGGGACTCAACCCCCTCCCTGGGCAGCCTCTGCCATGGACCAATGACCCTTTCCGTGAAATTTTTTTTCTTAATGTCCAGCCTAAACCTCCCCTGGCGGAGCTTGAGGCCATTCCCTCTCGTCCTGTCCCCTGTCACTTGGGAGGAGGCCAGCTCCCTCCCCTCCACAACCTCCTTTCAGGCAGTTGTAGAGAGCAATGAGGTCTCCCCTCAGCCTCCTCTTCTCCAGGCTAAACAACCCCAGCTCTCTCAGCTGTTCCTCGTAAGGCCTGTTCTCCAGCCCCCTCACCAGCTTTGTTGCTCTTCTCTGGACTCGCTCCAGAGCCTCAACATCCTTCTTGTGGTGAGGGGCCCAGAACTGAACACAGTATTCGAGGAGCGGTCTCACCAGTGCCGAGTACAGAGGGAGGATAACCTCCCTGGACCTGCTGGTCACGCCGTTTCTGATCCAAGCCAAGATGCCATTGGCCTTCTTGGCCACCTGGGCCACTGCTGGCTCATGTTCAGTCCCTGTCAACCAACACCCCCAGGTCCCTCTCCTCCAGGCAGCTTTCTAGACAGACTTCTCCTAGTCTGTAGCTGCACAGGGTTGTTGTGCCCCAAGTGCAGGACCCGGCCTTTGGCCTTGTTAAACCTCATGCCAATATATACGCCTCGACCCCTTACAGGCGCTCTATGACCGCGCTCCCGCGTGGGAAAGCGGCAACGCAAACCACGCCCCCTGGCGCTCAGGTCGCGCCCACGTCGTACAAGCCCCGCCCCCTTCCGCGGAAGCCCCGCCCCTCGCGGCGCAAGCAGCGCGTCGCGAAGCCCCGCCCCCTGCGCTCCAGGCCCCGCCCCTCCGTGACGCCATCATCGCGCGCCCCTGGCGGCGGGGCGAGCGGCGGCGGCGATGGCGGCCGCCTCCTCGGTGTGGAAGGGGCTGGTGGGGCTCGGCCTTTTCGCCCTGGCCCACGCGGCCTTCTCGGCGGCGCAGCGTGAGTGAGCGGGGCGGGGGCGGCGCCTGAGCGGGGACTGCGGGGCGGGGAGACCCGCCGGGCCCCGACACACCGAGCGCCGGGCGGGGGCCGGGCCGCGGCGCCGTCTTCCTCACCGTCTCATTGTCCCCCCCTGGCCCCACAGCCCCTCGATCCCCGTTTCTCCCCCTCAGCGCGGGGCCAGCCGTGCCGGGGTGGCGGAGCCCCGAGCCGGGCCCTCAGCGCGTTGCGGTGTTTGATCCATTCGTGCGCTTCTGTTTTGCAGATCGTTCCTACATGAGGCTGACGGAGAAGGAAGACGAAACGTTGCCGATAGATGTAAGTTCAAGTGTTTGCAAAGTTTGAAGGGTGTGATGCCGTAGGGGGTGGGGGCGGGTGTCTCAGCTGGGGTGTTTTATGCGATAAGCAAGATGAAAGCAGGTTTTAAATTGTGCTTTCTTTTGAGCTCCCTCTGTCTGAAAGATCCGTGTGTCCTATGCCAGCCTCCCGTGTTGCGTTACATGTGTCAGAGAGAACAACCCTCACAGCTGGACCTCCCTCTCGTTTAGAGCTACCCTGAAGCTCCTTGTCCAGGAATTCCCTGATCGTAGCTCGGAGAGCTCTTGCATTTGTCTCCTCCTTTGCAGCATAAACATCCTCCTCCCTCTGGCTCTTGTTGGCTGACATCTATTTATCCACCGTGGCTGCGTGCCCATTTGAGCCAGCACGAGCTGCTTCAGAGAGGGGCTTTCTTTCTTTGTTTCATTTGCTTGCTTTTTAAATTCCACTTCCATTATTATCTGTTCCATTTTTGCTTAATCAGAAAAGTAAGGATGACACATACCCTTGACAACCAAGCTTGGTGTTCGGGCCGAGCGGCAGCTGCCACCGCTGCACAGCGTGTGTTGGCAGCCAGCTTGTTTCTCAGAGAGAATATTCAATCCTTCAGTGAACAAGAACATGGTGTTTTGTTCTAAGGATCTTGCTGGGGAGCTGTGTGAATCAATTCAATTCATGCAATGCAGACCGATGTCAGTCACCTGAAGCTCTTCTCAGCTCTGCCACTGTTTTGTCACGCTAAGCAGGCACAGTATTTAATCTTCCCGTGCCTCAGTTTCACTTGCAGGATGAAAAGCACAAGAGGTGCTGTTTGAAAGATGATATTTTTTGGTAAATATTCTGAATATTAAATAATGTGTGTGTTGCATCATGCTTCCCTCTGTTACAGATAGTTCTTCAGACGCTGTTAGCCTTTGCAGTTACCTGCTATGGGATCGTACATATCGCAGGAGAATTTAGAGACATGGATGCCACTTCAGAACTAAAAAATAAGTATGTTTTATTTCTCCTTTTCATAAACACCTGTATTTGCTGCTCGCTGTACAAGCTGAGTGCTGTGAAAGGGCTCGCTCTTTAGCTCAGGTTCTTCTCAAACACATGTTGTAGAGAATAACACTGAGAGGAACAGTCACACCTGGGAAAGCCAACAGCATCTGGAATTTCCAAGAGAGTTAGACAACTTCAACATGTTAAATAAACACATCAAATACATTTCTTGCTTTTCCTCATCCAAAATCCTGCTGTGCAGAGTTGGTAGAGGAATGAAATGTCTGCTTGGGAAGTAAGAGCTCAGCAGTCACGAACTGCTGTCGTTAGATGGTCTCACAGCCTGCGAGGCGGTGTGCCTGGCTCATCCTCTATTTGTCTTTGCTTCTTTACGTGAGTCTGATTTATTTGAATCTCGTAGTGCAATATTCAAGGCAGAATGTTGGCTATCTCAAAGATTTTGAGGAAATAAGGGATTTTAAGTCGAGGTTCTTAAAGGGATATGAAGTTGTGTGGGCAGACGCAGCCGCTCTGGGCATTCCCCTAAACAAGGGAGGTATGGAAAATTGACACAGTTGTGTCTCTTAGAGTTTACTTAAAACCCTCAGGTCAGGTGTCAAAAGGGATGGAATGTTGACAGTAAACAGCACCAAGGTGTTAACACATGTGACAGCTCAGCTGGGGCTGGCACATCTGGCACGAGCGCGTACAGTGTTCCTCAGGCCTGCCCCGGAGCTCAAGGAAGGAAATTGAAGTTTGTCCATGGGGCGGTCAACCTCTCTATTAAGCAGTCAATATTCTTCATGGTTGATTTTGCATTTCCTCTGTGGTTTGGTTTAGGAAACTTGTAATGTGAGCATGAGGTTTGGATTCAAAACTTGTGTTTCTGCGTCTATAAAAGCTGGTGTATGTGCACCCTAGAATGACTCTTCAAAAGCCCCTGTTCTAAACCAGTATTAACGTTGCCTTTTATATTTATTTTGAAGGACGTTTGACACATTAAGGAATCATCCATCTTTTTATGTATTTAATCATCGTGGTAGAGTATTGTTCCAGTCCCCAGACACAGTGAATTCTTCTTCAAACCAAGATGCTTTGTCATCCAGTGCGTCACTGAAATTTCGAAAACTTGAACCTCTGCGCCGCTAAGACTTTTACAGATGATAATAATAATCCAGGACACTGGGATGTAATATTCGAGTCGGGGATGTAAACACTTTTTTAATTTCTGGAGCAGTATTTATATTGATCTTCCAGACTTTATAAAGTATATATATATATAAACTAAGGACCTTCTTTGTACACTGTTAATGAAAATGACTGAATGGTGAATTGGCAATGCAGTGTAAATTATTCTACAGTTATGCTGTGAAACACGTCTTCAAATTTTCATATATTAAACCAAGTTGCAGCTGACTTAACTTCAGTTAAAACAAAAAGCAAGCTAGTTTTTACTGCAATTAATGTTCTTTGACAAGGGGGAATGTACGAGTGCTATTTGTTTTCTCAGTTTGCTTGCACTACAGTTTATGGAACTCCTTCAGAGATACTATGTGCGCTGCTTCACTTAACAGCAGAGAAAGGGGCAGTGTCTCCTGTTCCTAGAATGCCTGGGAGACCTGCATGGTGTAGGCACGGGAAGCAAAAAGGTTGCTTTCATTTTGAATTTTTTTTTTTTTTTTTACAGTGCTGAAAAATAGTTGCGTGAAGGTTTTTTTGTTTCCTAGTTTTTCCATTGTCACATTATTTCCTTGTTTAAGCATAGACTGTCCTGTGTTGCCCCAGGTTGCCTGGGATGTGGCTCTCTGTTCGGTGCCTGCCAGGGGAGGCATCTCACCTCAATCACATAGATCATCTACCACACGCAGCGCATTTACCCCCTGTATCCGTGTTCTCTTGGGTTGTGAGTACGGGAATGTCCATCAGACGTCTGAACGCTGTGTTGGTACCGCAGAATGGCACCAGATTCCAGTTCCCAAGTCACCTTCTATGAGAAGTATTTCAGTATCTGTGAGGAATATCCCTTTGGTCGGTGGGCTGGCAGTGGGCTCTGTTTGCCAGCACTTTTTTTTCTAGCTGAGCCCTTTATTAGTTCAACAATACTGTCTTGATTTCATGTGTTAGGACAGGTGATGCCGTTCTTAACTCTTACTGAAGTCTGAGCTCTGATCTCCCGTTAGGGGCTGGATCAGTGCCTAAATTTCCCTCGGTCTGGCTTTTCCCCTACCTGAGGCAGCAAAGGGAGGGTGGTTCGAGATACTGATGGGGCCAACCAGAATCTTACCTAGTCTGAGGGTGTCTCACTGCCGCTGTGGAAACTCAGCCTTTTGTCCTAGCATCTGTATTTTTTTTTTTTAACTGTTAAGAACAGTCAAAAGCTTAGCGAAAATACTGTGTAAACTGAAGCCTCTTTTTCTAGCTCTGCCCGTCCTATGGAGTGGGTGCCCCAGTGCTAGAGCAATATCCGTAGTTGCTGCTCTACAATCACTCTCGAGCACCTGGGTTGGGTTAGGGTTACTCTGTCAGCTGAAAGCCTCTGAGCTGCCAGATTACTTCCTAAAGCGTCCTGGTGCCCCCCTACCTGGTGACACAAACCAGCTGCTGTCACCAAAGGCCTCCGAACCAGTTAAATAAGTCTCAGGTCAGCTCTCTATTGCAGACCGCGCTCTTTCCCTGGGGAGGAGGGCTGCTGCCTGGAGGGAAGGGCTGAGCACTGGCCAGGTGAGGCACGGAGGAAAGGCAGAATTGGCAGAGGGAGGGAGAAACAAGACAGAAGGTCAGTAACCGCTGTACCACTGACACTGCAGCTGCGGTTGGCGGTCGGCCACGTGCAGAGGGTCTCTTAGAGCAGGGCTGCTCACCCTTCGTGGCTAAGAAGCCCCATTTGTAAGGTTACGTGGACCTGCCTGAGGCAGAAGGTGCTGCCGTGGGACAGGGTGAGTGGAGAACACGGTCTGCTCCTCGGAGCAGGGCCTGCCAGGAACACCCTGTTGGCTGCATCAGGCCTCTTCCCGTGAGAAGTAGCCTTACTCTTCAGCAGCAATGGTATATCACAAAGCTGTACAAATTATTTTTCTTATTGATCTCGCAATGTCCAATAAAAATTGATATCCTTGAAGTGTTCGGGAGTTTGTTTGTTTATTTCTGACCAGCCTGGAGCCTGCTGCAGCAAATCCCCTGTGACTGACTACTTAAAAGTGACTGCCTTGCATTGACAAGAAGTGATTGCCTCAGTTATGGCAGAGAGGCGAGATAAGATCTGTAAAAGGAGTAGAATAGCTGTGCTACACGTAGCTAAGCGAAATATTTAGGAGGGGAATGTTACCAGCCTGGGAATCTGCCTGCCTTTGAGGTTCCTAGTTGGGGCGTCCAGCTGAGCTGACATTTTCTGTCTTCCACTTAGCCACAGTAAAGGCTTTTTTACCATGTGCTCATCACGGTGGAAACGCTGTGCCTGCTCACAAGGCTGGAGACTGAACATCCTGGACTTGAGCAAGATCACTTTTCACTCCCTGTTCTGCTTTTCCGTTGGGGGAGGTTGAGGAGTTAGCAAAGAACTGGAGGAGTTTGCTTAAGGACAGCATCCACGGGGATTGCGCCAGAGTGCGCAGCGGGTTCACCCTTTGCTTGCCGAGCTGCTGCAGCCAGCGCTGCGCGGGAGGGTGACAAAAGGGGCACCAGCTCCCAAAGCTACGCTGGGCTTGCCTTGCAATGTGCAGTTTTTCACAGGCGAGCTTCCTTTCTCCAAAAGCAAAACAGAAGTTGTGCCCAGAGCTTCTTGGATTTGACTGCAGAGGAAGGGCTTCCCTCCTCGCCCTGTGTGCATTTACTGCCATTGCACCTTCACTTGCTGTGGCTACAGGACAGGATGTTTCTACTGGCTTAAATACTAAAAAAATGTGCTGATAATTTGCATTCGTCACTGGAGTAGCAGGTCTAATCTGCATCAATTTTGCTTTTTTTTTCCACTCTTCCAGTGAGAGCTCAGTGGGGAATTTTTGTTTGTTTAAAGCTAAGGAGGGCAGGAGCCACTCAGACCCTCACAAGGTGAGGAGACGGGGACCACAGTTAGTGTCAGAGCTCCTTCCCTGTCACTGCCCTTTCCATATTGGAGGCTTGGTGGAAGTGCAGCTGGCACAAATCCCTGTTCCTAGAAAGTTCAGCGAGGGCTGAACCGTAGCACTGCTTGTGAAAATAACTCCTGGTCACCCATGCCTGACAGCTGCAGAGGAGCTTTGTGCTTCCCATCCACACATCAGCAGAGACAGGAGAGCAAGGTGCAGCCGCAAGACCCGTCAGTGCTGCTTATAAAGGGCAAGGCTGGTGTGCCCTCTCCCCAGTGGATAAAGGTTTTCTCGGGAAAGCTGGTGGCTAATGGCTAGAGTGCCAGAGCACCAACACGGTACCGTCCCTGGAGAAAAAAAGGGAATGGCATTTACTTTCTTCTGTAAAGTGATTTTTGGCTTCCTTATCACTCACTCCCCTTCAGTTTGAGTTCCCTCGCCCTTCACTGTGCTGCAGCAGAGCTGCCCTTCTCCATCTCCGACACCTGCAGCGAGGACATTAGCTACAGGGCTGTCCTCCCGCTGGGTACAGCCTCCCCCCCTCAACAGGGGCACCTTTTCAGCTCCTTTTTGGGGGTCACCTGCAGCAGAAGGCAGCCAGTTCCCACCAGACGGTTGAGGAAGGCTGAGGCTCAGCCCACAGCGCAGCCCCTCAGCTCCCTGTCCCAGCGGTGCCCGCGCCAGGCTGGCACGCTGCCTGCACAAGGGGAAGGGCACAGGAAGGCGATTCTGAATGTTAAACAAGCAGAAAAAAATCTTTGCAACCAGCTTTCAACGGCCAGTGCCAATAGCAAAGGCAGAACACTGCTTTGATGTGGCCTTGAGGTTCACCTTGAAGCCACAGTCACCTGTGGGAGAACCATAAACCTGGTTTTCCGGCAGGTAAAAGCCTTTTAATCAGCCCCAGGTTGGTCTCTGTGATACGATGTCATTTCAAAACACTTTCATAGAATCATAGAACCACCAGGTTGGAAGAGACCCACTGGATCATCGAGTCCAACCATTCCTATCAAACACTAAACCATGTCCCTTAGCACCTCGTCCACCCGTGCCTTAAACCCCTCCAGGGAAGGTGACTCAACCCCCTCCCTGGGCAGCCTCTGCCAGTGCCCAATGACCCTTTCTGTGAAAAATTTTTTCCTAATGTTCAGACTAAACCTCCCCTGGCGGAGCTTGAGGCCATTCCCTCTCGTCCTGTCCCCTGTCACTTGGGAGAAGAGCCCAGCTCCCTCCTCTCCACAACCTCCTCTCAGGCAGTTGTAGAGAGCAATGAGGTCTCCCCTCAGCCTCCTCTTCTCCAGGCTAAACACCCCCAGCTCTCTCAGCCGTTCCTCATAAGGCCTGTTCTCCAGCCCCCTCACCAGCTTTGTTGCTCTTCTCTGGACTCGCTCCAGAGCCTCAACATCCTTCTTGTTCAAACCATCACTTTGAAATGCAACAAAAGCTACCTCCTTAAAATGGCAGCTACTTAATTTTCCTGTCCTGCTAACTTAATCTTTTTTTCCAGCCAAGAAAGGCAAATGGGAGTTCACGAGGCAGCCGGGTGCTGGCAGCGCGAGCAGGAACACGAGCCCCAGGGCTCTTTGGCAGCGGCCCAGGCCGTGCAGTGGCACAGCTCGCCAAGCCACGGTCAAAGGAAGGGGGGAGAGAGAAAAAAAATGTGAAAAAGGAGAGGTTTGGATTATCAAACCAATGGTTCATCCTGTGGTAGCGGGCCCAGGGAGCCCCCAGACCCGGCGTCACCCCCTCAGAGCCCTCTCCCGGCCTGCACTGTGCTGGCTTGGACCAGCTTCCTGGGATCCGCGTGCTGTGCTGCAGGAGGACTTCGCTGAGGATTAAAAGAAAAGGCAATAAAAAATTCCCCCTCCCCACCAAGGTATTTCTGCTGTGTGTTTTAGTGCAGTTCAGGGCCAGGCTCACAAGGGCAGCGCTCATATCGGCCAAGCCGCCAGCTGCCCCAGCATCCCCTGTGAGGATTCAGGGAGAGCACCCGGTGCACGCAGCGAACTCTGAAGCAGCGATACGCTCCCCACTCCGAGATGTAGAAGTGCGAACACAAGACGCTTGGATCAAAACGCAGTCCTGGAGGAGACCAGCTTGGCTCCAAAGCGCAGCTCGCTTCCCCACATCCTCACAAAGCTGTCACAGAATCATAGAATCACCAGGTTGGAAAAGACCCACTGGATCATCGAGTCCAACCATTCCTATCAAACACTAAACCATGTCCCTCAGCTCCTCATCCAGCCGTCCCTTAAACCCCTCCAGGGAAGGGGACTCAACCCCCTCCCTGGGCAGCCTCTGCCAGTGCCCAATGACCCTTTCCGTGAAAATTTTTTCCTGATGTCCAGCCTAAATCTCCCCTGGTGGAGCTTGAGGCCATTCCTTCTCATCCTGTCCCCTGTCACTTGGGAGAAGAGCCCAGCTCCCTCCTCTCCACAACCTCCTTTCAGGGAGTTGTAGAGAGCGATGAGGTCTCCCCTCAGCCTCCTCTTCTCCAGGCCATCAAAGGTACCATCACCTCTTTGAGGCAGAAGCAGGCGGCTACTTCAATCCCTGTTTGAATGCAGCAGCTTCAGATCACAAAGGAAAAGCCACAGCAGAGCAAAACACGTGTTCATCTCACACGGAAGGACCCACAGAAGGTGGTTAATAAACCCAGGCCCTACTACGAGCATGGCCACGCTGCTGCCCTGGGTTGGCAGGAGAGGACAACCTCCAAAACAACGTGAACAGAGCTCAGGGAGGTCTGCGAGGCTCTCTCCTCTCTGCCTTTGCCTCTTGCCCTCAAGTGGTAACTGCAGAGCTTGAAAGAGCCAGAAATGCGGCCCAACCGCGTTCCAGGTAGCAGCGCAGAGGGATGCTCAGCAGGGATCAGGTACCGTGCAGGTTACGACAGGAGCGCAGAGAGGAAAGAGGTGAGTCAGGGCACGGCAGATGCAGCTCCAGAAATAGCAGCACAGACGCCCATCAGCACAGCCCTGCGACACCCCACTCCCCAAAGACACCACCTTGGTGAAGGTTTCCACCTGAGATGCTCCTCATCTGAATGTCCATGCCTGAAGATGAACAGGGCAAGGCTTTCCCTGGCGTTTTCAACCTCTTACTGGTTTCCTATCAGGACAAGAGCCGTCCCTTTCCTTTCTTTGCTTTCACAGCCCTGTCTCGCCTCAACAGAGCAGGTGCACCAAGTCCAAGGGAGCAAGGAAGACCCTGGGAAGGAGAGCCCACTCTGCTTACACCTACAGGAATTGGGATTTGGCCACCTGGAACCACATAAAAACCAGCTTTCAGCTGCCCCACAAGGTCAGAGCCTCTTCGGGGTCCTGCTGTGTGCGCTTCTGGAAGGAGCCATCACCCGAACTGTTACCCAGCAAGTTTCCCACCACAGCCCAGACTGTGACTCACCAGCGACTGCCTTTCCCCAGGGGAATTCACGGCCAGTTCCCAGGAGTCGGTCTCACCCCGTTTCACCCCCTGCCAGCTGCAGGGAGAGCCACAGCAGCGGCTCGGTGAGCATCATCCTTGCCCACGTGCCTTTGCCAGCGTGCCGAGCCCTGGCACGCCCTGCCTGCATCCGGCTCCCGGCAAGCCAAACGCTGCAGCACAGCAAGTGCCACGCATTCCTATTCCTAACAGTGCTCCCACGGGAGGATTTGCTGAACAAGATGCCCTTAAAACAGCCTCATCCAGAGCTCTCATTCCCCCACTGCCTCCTTTTCCACTAACAATCACTTTGGATAGCAGCTTCTATGCTCCACTCTGCTCCTTGTTGTTCAGAGGGAGGGGCCCTGAATCCAGGGATGCCAGTAGAATTTAAAGACACAATTTACAGCTGAGAAAGAGGCACCGGAGCAGCTCAGGTCGGAAGCCAGAGCCTGACTTTAAAGAGAACACAGCACGCGTGCCTACAGGCTTGGCCAACTTCCCTACAGCCCTCCTACCTCCCTTTTTTCAAACTCCCACTTTCTTCTTCCAGCTCCAGAAGTGCATTTCCAGTGAAAGGCACCCACTGCAGCCACCTCTGCGTGGAGCCCGTCCCGTCCCCATCCCACAGTCCCATCGTGCCAGACAGACCCAGGCTGGCAGCGCGCAGGTTGGAGCACCTGGCACACAGAGCCCAGCAGCCAGTGGGATTTTCAACGCCAGGCAAAGAGTTCAGTGTGAGAGACCAAATAAGGACATGGATTTTATAACCATCTTTGCTAGTGACACGCCACACGACCTTGGGCAAGTCCCTCTATCCATCTTTAAAGACTCTCTCAGAGGAGTTCCACAAGACTTTAATTAGCAGCCCTAGAAGTACTTGAGGTACTTTGTCTCTCTTCCAAAATAACCAACTGCAGATGAATTGGAACAACCTTATTTTCAAATTCTGCAAGCGCCTGGGATCTGGGCTGCTCACAGATCAGTCACTTCAACAACATAATCAAAGTTAAATGTGCCAGCTGTGCATGAAGGATTTTAAAATGCTGTACAGACTGGAAAATAGCTCAAAGAACCAATGTTGTTTTTCCATGGCTGGGATGTCACTGTCAAGCAGCTGCATTACGATCATCTGCAATCAGCAAAACGCCTTTTTTTTTTAATCACTTTTCAGTCCTGGGGAAGAGAGCTCATTTTTATTTCTTTCCTACTTAAAAAAGCAACCTTGAATCCTGAGGCACCCACTACCACAAGATCAGGCAGCTACTACAGCAGCGTAGTGTGATGAAAACATCTCCACTGGCTATGGATCAAACCCTAATGACACAGGCTCCTAAGCTTAGAGGTTGCACCCAGACAGTAGCTGCTCACACTGCCACCCGCCACCTCAAGAAACACCACGTGCATCTCCATAAATCCAACAGAAAGCCAGCTCCAGATGCCAGGAGGCAGCTGCCTTTTCTCACATATCCAAGACCTGGGACGGCTCCAGGGAAAACCTGAGTGCAGCCCAGCATTCTCCTCTGCAAGGGCCACCTCTGCACAGGCAGATGGGTCACAGCTGCAGGATGAAGCAAGAGGGCAAGTCTCCCAACTCCATTCTTTACAAAAGGCTGAACCTCTCTCTGATCTATCTACATATTAAATATTTACAAAAAGAACATAACATTAAAATATGCATGTACTTTGGACAAGAAAAAGGCTGGCCACACAAATAAAGCTTTGCTCTTCTAACTACCATGCAAAGAAACCTCTCTGCCCACTTCACTGCCCTGTGAGGCTCCAAGCATTTTACAAATGGGGCCACACGAACAGCTTTCTGCCCCTCTACCAGCTGCTCGGCCGTGGCAAGCAGAGCACTGGATGCAGCAAACTGCCAGAGGTGCCCAATATTTTAAGGGGCATTATGCAAGACTGCTTGCGTTAGAGCAGCGACAGTGAGTGAATTGACAGCAAGCACACACACACGCCAAGGATCCGGCTATTTCCACGGCTGCTGGAGCTGCTCCAGGAGCAGGAAATAGCTCTGAAACTCCCATTGTCGATGTGGAGATGAAACTTCCCAAAGCTCTCAAAAAACCCCAAATCTCCAGAAAATATCTGATCGGGGGTTTCCATTCCACTGCTTTTCCCAGGCCAAACTATTCTTTTGGACTTCACCATAAATCAGTTAAGAGCCTCAGCCCAAGCTCAAAATGTTATGAAATGCAGCTTTTCCAAGAGCTTCCCAACTCATAGCAGAGGGGGATTTTGTTTTCTTTACATGGTATCAGCAGTCACCATTCCTGGCAAACCCACGTGGCTGCTGACTCAGGGAAGGTTACGCTCTTCCAGTGCGCAAGAAAATACCCTATGGTGAATTCAACACAAGACCGTATCAACAGCTTAACTCCTTCCTAGGCAAGTTCTTCTAACTCTGAACAACCTGCTGCTGAAGTGACCTGCACTCTCAGCCCCAAGGAGTATCACCAACTTTTAAAACGAAGGTTCTGAGGCTGAACAGATGAAGCTGAACCAGTTCTCACAGGATGCAAGCAGCGGCTGCTTTTACTGCCAACTGTACCCCCAGCCTCCTCTCATGCTCCCTGCTTGACAGACAGCAGGGCTCCTGCAAAACTGCCACGCTGTTTTAGCCACTACTAAGAGACAGACAAAAACATGGTCAATGCAGAAGAGAAACAACACTGCTAAAAACAAGCCAAGTCTACTTTCAAGGATGAAACAACACGCAATGAGAAAAATCACACAGGTCCAGCCTTTTTGGTCCTGTCTTCCCTCCCTGAAATAACAGCCTAAATAAAGCAGTCAAAAACTGATCACAAGATTCAGATTTACAATTGCAGCTCAACAACTTCGGCAGGCCACAGGATTTTTGCTAAATCCCAAGACGCTATTCTTTTCCAGTTTCCTCCTTTTTCACTTCAAACAGATTTCAGCTTGTTTTTGCAGACCTGAAAGCAGCAGCTCCTCTTAAATCCAGTGATTAACATCCTTCCTTCAGATCTCTGCCAAACCTTGTTTCTGCCAGATTTAAAGTCTTTGGTCTTGTTTTCAGCCTCACCAGGTTGCACATTCTGCAGGACAAGCGCTCTGGAGTCCATTTCTAAATGTGTGATGTTGCTGGTATGAAACAATCTAGTTTGGAGCTTTATAGGTTTTCCAATAGTCTGTTTGCTGGCCAGTGCATTTCTACTTGGATTTTTCCATCAGAAGTTTCTTCGTAGCTATTACAGGACAGAACAAGAGGAAACGAACTCAATACCCTACGTCATTGCCATTTCAGCTAGCCGGTTTAGAGGCAGAACCTGGAAAAATTACCACAAGAAACCATTAAAGAAAAAAAAAAAAGGGTTGGCTTTTCAGTGGTTTCCTGTAAAGGGAGTTACACAACTGTTTGACCATTGCAAAGTCAGGGATAGCACAGTAACAGCTCTGCAGCTTTTATTTTTTGGAAGATGCTGGTTAAGCACGGACAAGAACACACTTGCCCATCATAAACGCACTGTGCACACAAGCCGGGAACAGCAGCACCCAACAGAGCTCTGCCACCCACAATGGGACTGGGAGCTGCATGGCTAGGGGCTCGTGGTAGGGAAAAATGAAGATAAGAAGTACTTGTGACTGCCTACTAAGGAGGTCAGGACGTGAAGAACCAGAATACCTGCAGGCATTTCAACCCAAGTACCCATGTTAGGAAGATAAGCACTTAATTTGTTAATTCAGGTTGTTAAACAACGCTCCTTGCAGGAAACACAGCCAGCCATAGGTTCTTTCCCCACTTCCTAACGCTCCAGTTTAACTGTGCCACATTATTTCAACCTTAGGCAAGAGCTCAAAAATGTAAAGTCTGAGCAAGGCACATACAGCTTTCCAGGTTCTCTCTCTTGTCCGTATGCATTTGTGGACCCATGCTGGCTCCCCAGCCGAGGCTGAAGAACACTCCTGTTGTGCAGAGGCTCATCTGTTGCACGGGCAGAACCGGCTCTCAGTAGCGCTGCTGCTTCTGGGGTTGTGGTCTCCTCTGAGGAAAGGGAAGCCTTGGTACTAGTGTAACTTCTCCTGGCTCCACATCAAAGTGAAGCGTGCCAGTCAAAGCCAGAGGCTGCATTTGTTCAGTGAATGTTGTATCTGCATCCAGCATGGCCATTTGTCTTACAACGAGTCATCTCCCTTAAGATTCTCCTCAAGAGGGGCACGGAGCATTTACTATTTCCTAAGCAAACAATGTTGTTCTTGTATTCTATTTGGGTCACAGGGCTGTGTGCGCTCTTAGGTGGATCATTGCTGCTCCTTTTTTCTTCATCCCTTCACTGGCACAACCTGTGAGGAGAGTTCATCCTCCTTCCTTCTTACGAAGACTCACATCCAGTTCACTGTAAGATTTCTTGCCCTTATCCCTTGATCGAAATTCTCTTTATTAAGATAAAATAAGGATGAGGTAAAGGAAAGTTCTCACTGCTTCAACTCGAATGGACCGTTTTGTTTGTTCTGAGCATTTTCTGAATGTGAAGTGAATGAAAGCTACCTGCTTCCTGTAGCTCATTTGGCAGCCAACTGCATCACATCAAAAGAGCAAGTTTACATGCTAATGAGGTCACTAGTTAAAAACTCAACCCCTGCTCAGACACATTATCGAGTGAGTGTCTAAGGAAAGAGAATTAAAGAACCATTAACTAGATAGAAGAGAGCTGCCTCCTCTTACCACCTGCTGCTTCAAAAATAGCGTATTACAAGCAACTCCACACATGCAAACAGGCCATTTTAGAACAAGGTATGCACAGTATATCTGACCTTCTGTAAATAAATTCCCTTCTACAAGTCCAACACTGGGCATGGGAGGTCTAGCGTGGTGACATATAGCTTCCATGTAACGATGCTGAAAGAGTGAATCCCCCTCTTTGTATCATTCCAAGGTATTTCTGTGGTTTTTTAGAGATGTTCTACTGAACAGATGAATAAAAGGGACTTCTAAGAGCAAAATTAGGATACATTTATAGTAATGCTTTTCCCTGTGTCACTCCATTCATACAACACTGTGACAGAGATTTGCTGCTGCTGCTGGATTTTATTTCCTTCTTGAATTTTACTGGTATAGTTCCAATGGTCAAACTGTATCTTCCACAGACAAGAGCACTGCTTCAGAGTGGATGGAAAAGACGTCTCACAGGCTGGCTAGTACTATAAATATAAGTAGGAGCAGAGAAGTACAGGCTCACCAGCTAGAATCTGCTTCCCTGCCTCTCACGCACTGGCTAGTCAACCGGAATCCCTAGAGTATCTGCAGTACAAGGTAAAGAGCTAGTTAACAAAAGCACAACTTCAACCTGTCTTTAAAAGAAACCTGTTAAGAGGATAAGAGTATGTTATGTTTGAACAACTGAAAATACACAGCTATCAGCAGAGCCGCTCACTACTGGCACATCACTGGTACTGCTTTAAAGGAAGAAAAATATATTACAGGCAGGTGCTTCAGACTCCTCTGCATGTTCTGCAATCTATCAAATCACCTTGGGAGAAAAGAGTGAGAGGAACAGAGTAGAGGGAATCAGCTCATGTAACTAAAGGTCTGGTAAACTGGAGCCGAGTGAAAACATGAACCCCGTGCAGGCTGAGCTGAGTGATGGGGCAGGCGCTCCAGGGCACAAGCACTTCCAGCAACCGGAACCGCACGCTGTGCTTGAGGGGGTGCGGATCAGGTTCAGCTGCAGAACAGCTGCTCTCCTCACTGGTTTTACAAAAATATTAGCAGTCTGTCGCTAACAAACAACTGCAGGAACTCAGTGCTGCCCACTACAGACTCCTCAGATTAGCACTTATTAAAAATTAATAAAATGGTTTATTTTATATATACATATGTTCCAAAAAAATTTATACAGTTAAAATATCAAATTAGTGATCTGGTAACAATACTGTTCAAAATAATCTCTTTTGTATGAACATTAAAATACACGTTTTTAAAAGCGTTTCCTTTTAGTGCTTCCAAAGCACAGCGTGTGCCAAGGCCACCTGAAGAATCTCCGTCCTCCTCACAGGATGAAAGAGAACTGAAGTCGGGGACCTGGGAAGCCTCAGGTGCACTTTCATAATGTCTGCAGACAAAACAGAAGAGAGTCTGAGGTAGATTGTTTAGTGACCATCAGGTGGTAACAGTCACAGGGCTGTCTTTAGCTTTCATTAACACAATAGCAGTTTCTTTACTCTCAATCTACACTGAATCTCAAGTTTAAAGGCATGGCTAGCAGTTCTTGGGAACAAGACCCTTGTCTCTGTGGTGGCAACATGCAATTTTACCAGTGCAGGTGTTTCTGGGAGGGTTTTTTTGGGAACACACGGGCTCTCTCCACGATGCAGACAGTGTGTGCATTTGACAGTGCCCCATTTTAGTGCAACCTGCTGCCTACAGCACGTAAACGTCTAATGACAGCGTTCAAATGAGTAAATTCTCATCACCTGCAGGAGGGGCAGCAATGGTTATTTTCTTCAGCCTGTTGAGCAAATAGCACCCTCCACAGGAAAAAAGCCACACCTTTCATAGCAAATCCTTAAGGTTATAGCCCAGCTTCTGCCGATAGAGGTTCTTAAAGTTAAAGCTCCACTGCTTCTTCTTCTCAGACTGTGACAGTAAAATCACTTGACTGCCAAGATGGTGAGGGCGGCAGCTACATCCTCTTCCACTCTTCTGCGGCACAGCAAACTCACTCCTGGTCCGTATTCGTCTGGCCGGTACATTATTATCTACTGTTGACATGATTAACTCTGTTGGGTAGGCTGTTGAACTCTAGCTCCTCTAGTATTCTCTCTAAGTGTTGTATTAAGACCCGTTTTTTAAACCTAAGGAAGAGAGGGAGAGCAATTTAATTTTTTTTTTCCAAAAATACAGTTGAACAACTCAAGACTACTCAGTCACAACAGATGTCACTCCCAGAGGCTCTCTGTTTCCAGTATGGAAGAGCATGCTTTATTTCTGGCATTACAATGACCAGAAAATTCAATTAAATACAGCCACCCTTCTGCAAACCACCCAAATTTTGGGATTGTCTTCAAGAACGACCCATCTATTTCACATTTAAACTTTGAGTAAGGGCCATTTACTTCATAAAAATTTAACAGTAGTTTGACCACTAAAACAACTATAATAATTTAAGTATGTCAAAAAGAAAAAGAGAAAACACTAGTACTGGAAAAATTTATGAATTACTGTCATGATTCTAAATTAACATTTAGTTTAAGTCTCCAAGTCATTTAGATCCATACAAACCTGGCTGCTTCCTTTATAGCAAATTCAACAAAATACTTCTGAATTTCCACAGGCCCTTGCACCTCTTCAAGGAGAGAGAAAATTTTTTCATAATCTAAAAAAGAAAAAATCCACCCATGTATTAAAAATGCATCTTGCAAATGCATTTTCAATAAAGCTTTAAGAGCCAAAAGAAAAAACAAAGCCCCGCATTTCTTACTTCTGTGCACAGCAACACATGTAAGGCAATAACACCCCACATTAGTTTTGTGCACAGAAAGCAGGTGGTACCAATAATATGAAGTGATACTGACGATCTGGTACTCAAATGTGGCACCACAGAACGAGTTTCTCCTGAAGAGAAATGCAGAAAATGCAGCCTCGGTAGAGAAGCCTTGTGTCATCATGAACACAGTGCCACCACAAGCAGTTAATACACATGAAGGGCCACCAAGCCCTGGTTCCACCTACAGCTGTCATTTCTGAAAGCTGAGGTGAGGATTAGTTCTCTTAGAAGGACAGATTATCAGCTCTTAGAGCAAGCACAATTAATGGGACTCTCTTACACATACAAAGTGAATATATCCACTGCAAAAGAATGGACAGGACATATTAATGGAGAGAAAGAAAACAAATAAGTATCATTTCAATACTTTCCACAGTTAAACCCAGTGTATGGTGCTGGAACTATGCCTGCTCAGAGTGACACAGCAGGACAGTGAGGATGTATGTTCAGAATACGTGTACGTGTTTAACCCACTACTGTTTAGTTCTTTCTTTGATGACTCCCTGAACTCTGCAGCAACATGCGCAACTCACACTGAACACAGTGCTATCTTATTCCACACCACCATTTGGTAAAAGATTAGATGAGCCCACTTTGCAAAACAGGAAGCAAAGACCCGAGTACAGAGTGTCAAAACATCTTAAAAATTAAGTACAGATACAGCACAAACAAGACTTCATCTCTCAACAGCCTCAGTCTGCCACAAAGATTCTACATCTCAATGAAATACTAAGTTTGGGGAAAGCAAGGCAAGATCAGAAAAACATAGAAGTTAAGATTACTCCATTATAATAACTATTGTCACTTAACTTATTAGAAAAATATTCAGTAGTTTGATTTGTAGAAATAATTCACTCAGACACAGATCCATGTAAGGGCTGTCTGCCATTTAGGAAAAAAAGAAAGATTATGCCCATGGCAAATCCTACAGCACACACATTAGCTGAACTTTCAGGTTAGTGTTTTGATTTTGATCCTGTATACAGGCACATACAAAACACGTAACAAAGGCTGAGGAGGGAAATTACTTTTCCTCACTACATTTTAAATTTTGGGAGGGGTGTGGGGTGTTATCAGACCTTAGAAGAAAAAAAGAAGAAAGTAATTTTTAATTTTCAGTTCTTAAGGATTCCCAAGTGTGTTCCACCACTAATTACACTACCACACAAAGTAAAAAAAATACGAAGTGTTAAGTGCATCTGCAAAGGGCAGTGCAGCTTAAGGCCAAGCCTATCCAGTCTCATTAGATCACTGGTAACAAAACCAAAACCTCTGAAAGATGCTTTCACAGCGTACCTCTTACATCAGTTAACCTACCTTCAAGGGCAAAAAAGGTCATTTGGGACTGAACTTCCCAGGCACAGCTGTCTAAAAGTCAACTCGCCTGCCCAGCAGGCAAGATCTTTCTTCCTTGTTCTGTTCCTCCACTGATCATGTGGAAGCAATCAGAAATTATTCAAAATCTAAAGTTGTATGCTGAAAACAGCTCCTTATTTCAAGGAAAAAAGTCTTCTCTCTGCTACCATGTACAATATACTAATAAAAAAACAAACAAAAAAAACCCCAAAAAAACTTACTTCTTCCAGGTTTGCGCACCTCCTTCATCACTTTGATTTTGATGTCCGCATTGTTTCCCTCCAGCATCATCGGTGTTATTTTAAATGAATTTGGCACAGATTCGGAAGTAGATTCTGTCGCCCGTTTTTGGTCGTCTCCAGTCACGCTGTAATTTAGAGGCCCTCGAACAAGCGCGTTGGTACCAGGTTTATGATCCAACCCATCTTCACTTAAACAATTGAATTCAACAGGTAGAGAGTCTAAATCGTTGGGTAACATTTCATCCTCTCCCAGAGCAGCTGGAACCGAAGGAGCCATTGGCACAGGTAAGCCATCAATTTGTTTTTCCAGTGACTGACAATTCTCTGCTTTCTTCTCCCCGTTGCCATCCTGGACAACACTGTTATTGGCATCTGTAAGTGAAAAACATGTATTGTATAAAAAAACCACTATTGTATAACTGCAACATCAAAAAAAAAACACAGGAAGGAATACTTCTGTATCTTTTCTTGTTTGGAGTGTCACAATCTGACAGTGCTGGACAACCCTCCAATACTTTGATTATTTAACCTTTGACACAACCAAGGGAGTATTTACTTCCCTTTGGACTGTTATCATGTTGTATCACTAATACGAAGCCACCATTTTCGATATTTCTATTGCAGTGTTATGATTTCTAAGTAAGCTAATATTTTCCTTCCTTCCCTCAATTCCACTTAACAGTTTTCTTCTGCCTCCACATGCTGCAGGTGGGTAAGAAAAGTAATATTTGGGGGAAATGAAAACAGCCATATTTTACCTTTCCTTCCCCACCACAGATTGCACAAATGAGAACTAAAAGCCGATCTGAATCTTCGCTACTCCCAAACCCCCTTGGCGAAAGGCTTCAGTTTGTTTTCTTTTTAATATAGTTACTAAAAAATATTTTTTTTTCCAGATTTCATTAGCTATTGCAGCAGCCTTTTTCTCTAGGCCAAGAAAAGAAACTCGGTCCTAATTACCACTAAAGCATACATGTGTGCTGATATACCCTTTTGAATCAACTCAGAAAGCACACAGACTTGGTTGGTTTATTGGTTTTAGTGGCTTTTTTGGTTTGTATGTTTTACACAAAAATATTCCCACATGTGACCAAGCAGACTGCCTCACTGCAACTCAATGTACCTTTATTTGCTGGGATGCCTTTGAGGTTCAGATACGATGGGGATCCAGAAGCAGACGGTGGCCCTTTCCCACCAACATGGTTCGTTACAACAGGTGGCGACTGTGGCCGTCTCAACAAGGGTGACATACTACGCCTTCTCTTTAGAGAAGCTGGAGTATTGAGTTCTCCAGGACGCTTAATCTTATTCTGAGGCCCCGCGACAAATTCATCTGCTTCATCAATCATCATACCCTGAAAAGAAAAAAAGAAAAAAATTTTTCAAAACCAGTACAAAATAGAAATGGTTTCATCGATTCACCAATGGTATAAATTCCTCTATGGTAAAGTTAAAGTGGCTTCCAAAAAACTTCACAGGTCTCAGATCAGAGACACCTAATGTACACCGTAACCAGACAGACCAGTGCCACTCTGTAAATCAGCATGATTCTTCACACATTCCTCTTGGATCATGTAAAGACACCCTCTTTTCTGCACGTGACTGAAGAGCGACACAAGTTCGAAACGTAATTGTAGTTGCTGGAGAGAAATCCTACTCTCCAATTATCTCAAATCTCGTTAAATATAAAGACAGCATGGTTCTTCCTACCTTCTTGTCCTGTTTAAATGGATTGCCAAATGTATGAAGTCTTTTTGGTTGATCCGGGTCAATCTCCCGAAGCGGTGAAGGCATCATCTTCAGGTATTCCTGGTAATTTCCCATCTGAGCCACAGGAACGCTGTGAAGGCAGTCTGCAACAGAACAGAAGACCTTAAGTTAGCCTACGATCTTAAAACTAAGGCAATATGAACTTCACACATTTCAACTGCAAGCATTAGCATTTAAGAACTAGGACTGACTGTGTCTTCAGTACGGAGGAAGAGCTGAAGACTACAATTTTGGAAATAAGGCTGGTAAGAGCTGAACTTAAATGGTAGAAGAATGAAAAATAAGCAAGTTTGATCTATGCTAACAACTGCACCTTTAGATCACCAGCCCTTAACAAAGGTAAAACAAAATAATCCCCACTCCGCTTTAAGCTACCATCACTATAAAAAAAACACACCTACTGAACCTTATTGTATGGGAAAGCTCTCCCATGAAACATTTTCAAAATTCAAAGCAAGCATGAAAACCTGCAGGACAGAAGGCCGAAACTTCCTTGTTTCTCCTTCAGAATCAAGAAGGGGACACTGACCGATTCAACAATGACACAATGTCCATTATTTCTGCTCCCACACCCAGGACAGAAAACAGTTTTGGGGAATAAAATAACCTAGCAGCTACTTACCCTCATCCTGCCCCGAGATAAGCCTGTGTGTTTTCAGAAGATTGGCTCTCATTCTAGTTAGCTGGTCTAGAAGACTGTGACGAGGAATATCATATGCATTTCTGAATGCCTGTGGCTTAAGATCCTAGTTTTATAACAAAACAAATAACCTTCAGTTAACCCACTGGTTCTCAAGCACAAAGAAATTCCTCTATGAACTGTAATAATGTCAACTATTAAACTACTCTGAAGTAACTTCAGAGCTTCCTAACTGGATACAGCAAATTCAGTGACTGCCCTTCCAACAAGACCTTATGCAGCATTAGTACTCAGCTCTGTTAAAACTAAGCATGTTAATTCCTGGATGAACACCACTAGCTGTCTTTTACAGACTATTACTCAAAACACAGTAATTCTTCTTTACAACCATGGGGTTTTCAAACAGCATCCCAAAAGCAAGTGCAAAAACTTGCATTTGCTCTTCTCGCTATTTATGCCTATGCTGCACTCTTCACGATTCAGCGAAAAGCACTTACTTCCTTCTTCCACACAAAGTCCACAAAAGTTACCCATATATAACAGGTCAGATCAACTACTTAACCATGCAAGATCACTGTGCCATTTACCTTGTTTAACAGTCCTATGTGGAAGCCAGCAAATTCTTTAACATTCATTTCCGCCAGTCTCAGTGGAGATTCCCCAGTGATCCCTTGCAGCAGTTGCTTAAAATCCCTACTGTGTACCAAGGAGAGGCCACTGGAGTGGTTTTTCACTTTTATTCCAATTTCTTGTGGAACTTTCTTACCCACTGAACCTATTATCCGTTCCGACTCTATTTTTGTCTAAAATGGAATCACACCATGAGTTAAAGAATCAGCAGGCATTACAGATTTCCAGTATAATACACACAGTACAGTAACAGCATAAAACTATTAACTTAGTCCCCAACTACTCAACAAATAGGAGAACTACCTACCCAGGGATATACTGGACTATAAAGATTAGAACTGAAGTAGAAAGAAATCCTAACATGCTAGCATATGAAAAAAAAAAATTGGCCAACGTATCTAAATTTATGTGCCAGCAGGAGGTCTGAATACCCCTAATTTTGCTGGAAGTCTTGTGACTTTATTTTGTGACCCTGAAGAATCTTTAAAGGTAAAGAAAAAAGATAACTGAAGGTAGGATGCCTTAGGTTACTGTAACATTGCATCTAAAGCATTATTATTCAGATACAGTAACATAATTCCAGTTTTCGTTTTTGAAAAAACCTATGAACTAAGGTTTGCACTACATGTTTGCAACAAAGCAAGGAGTAAAGTCATAAAAGACATGTGCTTCATAAGGAAGTTTCTAAAAACATATTACTCCTTCCCCAATTAGCACAAATTTCTCATTATAGCTACAGGTAATTTTACTGTATTAAGCTTTAACTGTATTCAAAGTAAGACCCACTTAATACCTCCAAAAAACCCCAACCAACCAAAACCCAGGGTGACCACAACCCACTTCCCCCAGATCCCATTCTCTGCAGGGTTTGCTTCATTATCTGTGGGAAATTCTGAATTTAAGGACAGGAATTCTGGAATTGCTTGTCCCTGTACAGACGCTTAGAATGCATCCAATGTATTCAAACCGTTTCACATGCTGAGAATGCCTGTGAACACCACAGTATCCATCTCAAGCCATTCCAACTCCAAAATACAGATTCTTATTAATCTGCAATATAAGTTATCAAAATACAACAGGAAGCTTTATGTCTAATAGATGCTCAGCCATTCAGAGGCTTTTAGAATGTATTTTGTGCCTTCTTTAAGGCAGAGGATTTTTTCTTCGTAATTTTAAAGGCTGTGCTGCTTCCCCACTGCCTTCTAGATATTAAACTACTGTTGCAAGAACCATTTGTGCTAAGGAGGCACGGCTTTCAGACAGTTACACCTGAAATGGCATTCTCTACAAAGAGAAAAAGGTACAGAAGACCATTTCCCACCAGGTCGTGTTTAATACATAGCACAGATTTGACCTGAAGGAAAGAGGCAGCTCAGATATAAAGCTTGCCCCGTGGACAAGAACATCCACTTTTTTGAACATACACATTGTCGAGGCATATGTGGAAGTAAATATGAGACTGAGAGCAAGCCTCTGACTTCAGCTGCGAAGAACAATGGCAAGAGCAGTCATAAATTCAATCAGTCTTTGGAGTTCAAAGGTCTAGTGGATACTTAAAATGTAGCTGAAGAGGTCTCCTTCGCACTCCCCTCCACCACCTACAGAAGGCACAATCACTGGCTACAGAATCACTCTCTGTTCATCCATACGTGCAGTGGAAATGCTCAATCTTCAATTATAATATATGCTGTACACCCATATGAACTCCCACAGGGATTAAAGGCTTCATAATGAGATTACCACAAACTAAATAATCAACGCACTTCTAATGGCAAAGGTTTTATCAATACTACCTGTTGGCTGAGTTTTTTAAGGTAAGAGATAACACTGTAACTAAGTCCACAATCTAAATTATCTGATATCAGATTTGGAGCTCCCATCATCCTTAGGGCTTTCTTTAATGGCTATAAGGAAAACAAAATACAAAATAGTAAGAGAGTAAGTATTTAAAAAAAAAATTTATAAGATCAATTACAGGAAGCTAAGGCACATGGATTCGTGCTCTAGCTTTTCCACTTTTGGCCACTAAAATTCAAGTCTATTCAAGTAACACGTGAGGTGAGTTTTGTAGGCTAGCTAGCTCGCAATAGGCATTATGCCACATTACCAAGACACCACGCAGTGTGGTGCCACTGGCAATTTCCACTCGAAGGCTCAGTACCAGAATAGCCGGGATGATGCAAGTCCACATTGAGGTGCATTGTCCAAGCTACGTGCAAAAGGTGACACCGTGCCTCTCCCCACCCCCTATCTGGCCCAGCCAGCATTCGCTTCCCAAGTTCTAGCACTTCACCCACATTAATAAGGCAAATGCAGAATCGTTTATCAAGTCACAAACATAATGCCAGATTCAGGTTCTCTGAACAATCTAAAGTAGTTTAGATTAAAACTTATTTAATATTTAATCAACAGAAAACACATTTACTACCTTAATGTAGTTACTATTACTCAATATTACTATAAATTTATTTAAAATGTTTGACCTGATCTACATACCTCTGCAAAGCAAAATGTTTACTACCTAAAATGTCATCATAATTACGTAAACAAAATTTACTAGGAAGAGGTATGATGCACAGGCCTCTGGTCACACCAGCCGTTATACCCAGGAGGATGAAACGGGAAAAGGAACATACCAGTAAGTAGTAAGGAGGCATTGTTTTTAGGTAGTTGTCAAAAGCCTGTCGCCACTTCAGATTTGGCTTAAGTTTGTGAACCTTAAACAAGTCATCTGCAAAAAGGAAAACAACAAAAGGAAGTTTCACTTATGTAGTTCCAGACCATCAGCATTACCCAAAATTCAATGTGCCAAGTTTCCCCCTCTTTTCTTCTCCCTCCACCCATCTCCCAATGGGGCTTCCCCACAAAAACTGTTCTTAACCTTAAATTTGAAGGATTGTGAATCCCCAATCCTAGCTGCAGTGGACAATCCAGAACAAATCCTCGTTACAGGCAAACTTACAAGGTATGCCAGACTGAAACACTGCACACAACTACTAGCAGCATAGAAGGTGCAACAGATCCACCTGTTCAGAGTTTCACCTCCCCTGCCTCTCTCTTCCATCATCAGGGACTCCCTGTATCTGATCAAACCAAACAATACTCATTTGGTTTGATTTCCATTTTCAGACCAGCTCCTTTGTTCAACCTGGATGATGAATTCTGGTCTCCAATAAAAACATTCTTGGGCATCAAAGGGAAAGGAAAAAAAAAAAAAAAAAAGAGAGCAGGGAATCTTTCTGGTCAGGTTTGCTGGACTCTTGCTGACAGCAGCAGAGAAGGGGTGTTCCTCCAGCCACAATGCCTGCCTCGTGCCAGAGCTGCAAACTCCCACAGATCACAGAAAAGAGACAATAATTAGCTATAAAAACTGCTGCCCTTTAAAAGAGGGGCAGCCAGACAAATTATTTCCTTGGAGACAGTTTAAGAAACACCTTGCTTGTACTAGAGGTGCGCATATCGCTGTTTAGGAATCACTGAGTTGAAGCACATACCTACTTGCCATGCACACTATAAACCGTACAGTGATTTCTAAACATAAAAAAACCACCCTCACATTATCCTGCAATGTATCATTTGAAATAATGGATTATCAATCAAAATCAAGTTTCTCCTTAGTAAAGCTGTAACCTGCTGGCAAAGCAGGGTTTGGGAGGGTATGTAGGACTGGAGAAAGGGATGTCCAAAAATAAACTGGGGAGAGCTGCAGGAGATGGAGACGCACAGAAGAAGGTGTGCGAAAGACAGATGCAGCAAGGAAATTGTTTTCTCCAGACTGAGCTTTCATGAATTTGTATTTGGAGAAGAAAATTTGACTTGCATAGTATTCTAGACAAATCGAACAGATGTTAAGATGTGATTTGCCAAGTTGTCAAAGTCAAACCACACTTAATTACAAGTATTTTCCAATCTAAACAAATTCTGCATCACGTATAAAAACCACACTACAGATGCTAATCATTCTCTTTCCTGGCCAGAAGGAAATGGGGCAGTGTTTGAGAGGACAAGTTAGAACTCCATTAAAATCTCAATATACCACATGCTTAGCACTATTATCAACAAGAACTTGTGATGACACCACGACATATGGCAAATATAAAATAACATCCATTCTAATCTTATAAGTCTATTAACTTTTTGCAGCAAAATGGAAGTTAAACCACATTCCTCTCCCCAAATTAAAAATGAAAAAGAAAAAAAATTGAAATGTAAAATGTTCAGTATCAGAGCATGGCCTAACATTTTAAAAGGCTATAAGCTGGTTATGAGTGCAGCTTGAACCTTAAACTCCTTATCAGCACTTGATTGCTGTCTCACTTCCTGCACTGTGCAGGCTGTACCCTGCAGTTTGACTGCACAGCCACTCTAAAATGGCACAGAGGTTCTTGGTGCTCAGCTAGCTGCTATTTGCAATCCACAGCATCACTGCATTCTGAGAAGCCAAATGCAAAAGCACCTCCCTGATCTTTGCTACCCCAGTAAGAAGTTCTCAAATCTAAGCAGAGCTTCCACAAAGCTTTGTCTATTCAAAATGAGAGCCTCCCCAGAGCATGAACTTGCTGCAGGAACTCCTACCCTCTAAAAGGAAGACAGTCAGACAGTCATGGTGGTAAATGCAGCCACAAGCTTCAAAGAGAACATCACCATCTGCATCTTACCTGCCTCTATCATGAGCCTGAGACACGCTGTCAGCAGATTGCAACCCAGGCACTTGAAATGGACTTTTTCCACTGTGCCCCGGGTTGCACGTAATCATTTATAGAAGTGAGCAAACAAACGGTAATAACAGTTAACTCTTGTATTTCACAGATTAAATCGCAAACTTTTGTAGTCCGAAAGTATGGTTTAGTGACAGATAGAAATGGTTGGACTCCATGACCCAAGAGGTCTTTTCCAACCTGGTGATTCTATGATTCTATTGAAAAATCCTTTCTTAAATCAGTTTTGATCCAACCTATTAATTGTCAGATCCTACTCTGTACAGTCCACTTAATGCAGAATTCTTTTTAATTCTAAATTCAGAGGGAGCTAAAAGCACTGGATAATTGGGAATGTGGTATCAAGAACCACTGCAACAATTCAAGAGATCAGGTAAAATCACAGGCAGACCAGTTAATTTAAAACTGTGTTGCAAAGTCTCCATCCACTTCAGATTAACGTACAAAACATCCAAAGGGTGACAAACAGGATCCTGACACACATCTTTAATACCCAGTACCACATAAGGTGACTTGATGCACTTTCAAGCTCAGTGAAAAAGAGCATGAGAGAGAATGGTCAGTAGCTAACGACAGCAGTTCAGCTGGAGCCTAATTACAAGAACAGTTCACGTGGCAACAGTGCAGTTGTGAGTGACAGCTGCACCACAAAACCCACAGGAAAAACTTACTTTAAAAAAAAATAAAAATCACCACTCACATCCAATGCCACCTGAGCAAGTACACCACCATTCCCTGTTGATTCTTGTAATCCTCTCAGCTTTCTAATGCCTCTGCACTAACAGATGTACTCCTTTGTTGTAATGGAACAGAGACTGGTGATTTACACACAGGGAATGCAGTAGCCTTCCTTGCAAGCGCTCTAGTGAAATATCAGGAGCTACAATGTAAAACAGTATCCACCATTTAAAATCTGATTGTGGCACTCCCTTTCCATCAGCACAAATTGTTTGGCTCTCCCTCCCAGTGCCACAGCTTGCTATGTCCACATCTGTGAGAAATACAGCCCTTGGTTTCCAAAATATACAATCCTTACTCGCGAGTTCTCTCAAGGATGCTGTAAATGCACCAAAGGAAACTGTGATGCAGTCCTTCACGGGCAGACATTTTCTGAATGCTCATCCTTCTGCATATTTAGACCCACAGAGAAAGGATATTAACCACCTTCTCATGACATTTTCATCACAGTTGTTCCTGCTGACACTCCTACTGAATAACAACTCCTATTGCGCAGCACTGCCTGCCTCCCACCAAGGCAGCTAAGATCAGCCACAGAAACATCTTAGGCAAGGCAGGAACACTGCAGCAGCTCTTCACTAAGCCCTCTAACCCCTCGACTGACTTCTACTTTTGGAATTTAGCCATACAGTTGTTTCTAAACAGAAGGCTATCTGAAGCACAATAGCTTTGCTAGGATCAGATAAAGGCAGTGATGCTTCCATGGGAAATTTCTGTAATCCACAGGCCAAAAATATCCAGCATGAAAGTATGTCAGCATCTGACTGTGAAAAGTTCTGCATTCAGACGTTCTGCCTTGCACTGCACAAAAAGAAGACAAGAACTGCACACCAGCTTCTCAGTTCTCAGAGCAAACGGCCAGCCCAAGACAGTCATGATGCCTCTCCAGTCCTTCCTCTGAGATCAAACAGCAGCTGCTCAGTTGCAGCAGGACATCCCACACGGGCTCTCTTACCTCCGTGGAAGATCTAGAGATCACAATTTTTGTCTAAGCAATTTACCATGGCACATGGGTCAGGTTAACACACAGACCGTGCAGCCTCACTGCTTTACAAAGTCTCATTAATTGGCTCTTTTCCTTACAAAGCTTCTGACTCTAAAAGCAGACCCATTAAGTTACAAGCGAGAGGGTATAGCATTCCCAAATCCACTCTTGTAGGAACCAAGATACTAATCACCACAACAGGACATGGTGCAATTCACCACCTTTTGTCACAGACCACAACAACTCATTTCAGTTTGCTCGTCTCCTCCGCAAGCTCCCTCATACAGGCCCACCTCACCTGCCTTTTTGGGCTGGCTCTTACATTATTTTCACAAAGCAGAATTAAAGTTTGCCCTGCTCTGGAATGCAGGAGGAACACAAAAAAGTAAGAAAAAGGTTCTTAAGCATCTTGCTGTCTGTTCTAAGGCTGAACGCACGCAAGCCACTTGGTAAGACATTACACGCAATCCAGTTATAAAGTGGTTTTGTCTTTGTCTGAAAGAGTCACTGTAAGGAAGGGAGAGAGAGATTATCCACGGCACTATCCCGAAATAAGTCCCAGTCCTCAAGCACAATATTCTACCAGTAGGGCAGCAGCCAACTAGAACCTTGCTGATGCACCAATATGGGTAAGTAGTGTTTGAGCAGACCAGATTTCTCCTGGGCTTGGAAGTTCTCCCATCCTTTTTAATCTGGGTGAGAGTAATGTGGCTTTACACAGACACATCAGTCCTCTGCTGAACCGTAAGTATCCACTCTTGATGTGCATTAAGAGAGACAGGTGGAGGGTTGAAAAGCAAACAACGCCTCCCTACCCATAGAAACAGGGAATCACGATTTGTTAAAACATCTACAAATAATTTAACAGGTATGCTGCTTATCATCTTAATCATCTTCTGTACTGCTCAGTAGAAAAGAGGACAGATCTGCTTTTGTATCTTATGTATATTCCACAGAACTTGATCCTACCTTAGAGAGCAAGGATAAACAAAGCCCTGGAATGAGATCTAAAGGCTTCATGTATGTGTTTGCGTTAACAATATTGAATGTACAGTATTTGCATTCTAGAGAAAACATCCGCTTTATGACCCAGGCAACATGGAAGCTCTGCATTTTCTTGTCAACAGCCTTCAGAAATTTTAGACATGGGATACCAGGTGAGTAAACTCCAGAACAGCACTACATGTACTGAAAAATGCCTTTTTCCAAAGAGTAGGAAAGAGCTTTACACCCCTGCAAAAAAAGCAGGGAAGGGAAGACAAGAGCTGCTAGGGAAGACAGAGCAGAACTGCAAATGTCAACATCAAAATGAATAGGGGAATTCATTTAGCATCAGTGATGGTTTTCAGCTGGTGGATCTCCTGCAGCAATTCAACAGTGCCATAAAATCACAGAAATTCTCATTTGGTCTAGGAGTATCCTACTTGTACGCTTTGGGACAATTATTAGACTACACGGATGGCTGTATGAGACACATTCAGAATACCAGCGAGCATAAATTTCTTTTTTTGGTCATGACCAGGATTATGAAAAGGCATTCCTGAACTGCTCTGTTTTTTTTCAAGAAATGAATGGGAAACTCCTGTGTAAGGCAGTAAGAGTCAATGTTAATTCTCTTGATCTCCACTGTTATTCTGTATCACTAAACACCAACAAAAACCAGAACAAAAAAGCCTTATAGCATCTGAAACTAAAGAGGTTAGTAGCACCCAGCAAACTCTTTTCTCTGCCATCACCCATTGTGCCAGAACCCTATTAGCCACAGCTATTGTGGCAGTTATTCACACAGCATCTTTTCATACCACCTTTCCTGTAGAAAGTAATGTCACTGTGGGAGTGAAAAAAAAAAAACAAACACCAGTCCTTTGGGCAGGGAAGATATGTAGACTGTTTCACTACTCAATTCCTTCTCACTGCTCTAAACTGCATCAGGGAACTCCCTCTTCCCAACACCCATGACCAACACTGCATCTGATCTTCCAGTAAAAAATTAGCTGCTACAAGAGCAACTGCAAAACCTGGATACACCATACCCTAAATGAGGGAAAAGAATGGAGGTTGAAGCTTACTCCAGGTTAAGGAAGAGGCTATGTGTCTAGGAGGTGAACAGCATCAAACATGCACTGGAAGCAGGTAGCTCTCCTCCTCTGCTGGAGAGAAAAAAAGGGAGAGGGGGTATGAAAATCCTCTCCTCCCAAATTATGTTCAAAGAGTTTGCAACATTCTCTACTCTCTGTTCTCCATTATTTTATAATGTCTCAGACTAAGGCAGAACACCAACCATTATTGTTTTTCTTTTGCTCTGAAGTAGCTGTGTTCGCAGTCCAATGTAAATGTATTACCTACCTAACAACGGAAGTAAAACAGGATAGTTGTAAGGCATCACAAAGAGGTTTACACAGGTTAAAGTAGTGCTTGCTTTTAAATACCCAAACGGATAGCCAAGTTCGCTGTATTTTCCACTGCTGCTCACAAATACCTGGTAAAGAATAAGAAACATCGCTCATTAGAATACAAAAAATATTGAGCATGGGGCATTTAAAAATTAAACCCAAATCCAATTGCATTAAGACAGGAAATTATCGATAGCAGCCAAGTTTGCGGTGGCACACAGCAGGATGAGCATGCACTTACATTCTCCAGTCACAAAACAGACATGCAACACTTAGTTTGGAAATGCTCTTCGCAGCATAATCTTTAGAGATTTACTGAAACCACTTTGAAGTTTCTTTAAATTATTTAAAATAGGTTGGGGACTTCTGTTGAAGGTACGTTAAAAACCCATCTATTTGCAATTAGTCTCCTGACTCAAAATAGTAAGACTAAAATTTAAAACACTGATAAAAAAAACCTAACACTTTTTAAGAACAGAAATTAATCAAAAAAAACCCCAAATACTCAAGAAACGTCTTTTAATTATGCCAAGTGCCAACATCCTTAACATGTATTCGGTTTCTTCCTCGAAGTATAAGTATGTATGGGGGTATTAACTTCAGAAAGCAATACATGCAAACAATTATTTCAACAGGATAAAGATGGTAACATTCTTACCGGCACAGTCAAAATTACCCACATCTAACCAAAAATAGCTTTCCTAAAAAAAAGTAAACCTTGCAGTAAAAAGGAAGTGTTTTTCCTGTGTATTTTCAAAGCGTAAGGAACAGGGTTTGTTACATGGTTTCCATGACAGTGAGCCTATTTCTCTAGTTTGTAAGGGTCTGGTATGCAGCAGGGAGAACAAACAACATGGTTCTAGAAAAACAGAATTTTAGTAACTTCAACTAACGTACCCAGGAATGCCGAAAGGACATTTATGAACTTAGTTTATTAAAGTAACTTCAGTTTGTCTTCTGAATGTGCGAGTTATATTTTCAGTTAAGTTGTAACGTTTATTAGGTAAACAGAAATAATCAGAGACACATCCAAACCCATCCCTCCAGCTAAAGCACCATACTAAGCAAAATCTGATTGTACGTTGAGCTGTTCTTAAGAGCACCACTGAGAAGGGAACTGCAAACCTTATTTTATAGAGGATGCAGAAATAAGTCACTCATTCAAAAACAAGGAGCACACAACAAAGGATTTCAGCAACACAACTTTGACCTCTTCAAGGCCAGTCTGGTCAATAAGACCAACAGCTTCCATTCAATTCCCATTAGCAGCTTCAACATCTTGTGGAAATTACTTGCAGCTGTTGACTAGGTAACATGATGGAAAGTAGTGCTAGGTTTTCTGTGTAAGCAAATGGAAGCCTACAGAGAATTTCAATTTAGCCAAAAAATGGAACCTGTGGGACACGCTTCTTAGCAAAACGAGATGGACCCAGAAACACAATGAAATGAGATTACAAAGCCTGATGAGGGGACATTCATTCTGACTCCCGATAATTCTGTTAGGAAGGAGGTAACTGAAACCTTGACATGTTTTCCTCTCATAAACAGCAGAGCCTGCAACCAGACCCCAATTCTCTGGGTTTACAAAGACTGAAGTACCTTCAGACACCCATTATGTTCCTAGAATTAATAAAAGGCAAATACCTGCCAGCAGGTATGGGGAGACTTTCGTTCCAAGATGTACTGTGTTAAGGGTGAAGGTTCAAGCTCATACTTGTCGAAAGGAAGCTTGTCTATCACCATCGGCTCACAATCAACACAGGAGAATCTCACAACAGGGTGCGCTGTGCGCGGAGGCTGAAAAGAAGGGGAAAAACCATATCAATTGCCTGGCATTTACAGTAAATTTACAGTAAATCAATTTTCCTAAAAAGATTCAAACGTGTATTTTACCATCCTATGAGCTTAAACTCTCCATTTCTACTATTGCCTTTAAAAGGGAAAAAGATACAAGCTCCCAGAACAGATTAAGTAATTCTCTAACTTAAAGCCACACCCAGACGTACAGACCAAGAGAAAAACACAGTTAATATTCAACTATTTCTCTTGATATTTAAAAGCCTCCATGCTGATCCACCTGTAGCGTCACAGACAGGTTTAAAGAAAAACCTTCAACTCTGCTTCCCAGCTTGATGTTCACAGAATTAGATGTGAAACTGCTCCCTCTGCAAAGGATATAGCAAGATATTCCCTGTTAAGTCTGATTATTTTCCCTCTTGAATCATGGTGCGAGGGGCAGTACCTTGAACGCTTGCAAAGTACAGGAACAGAACACACCTAACAAGATGGATGTTTAGAAAGGCTAGGAAGTCATGTCAAATGCATGATAATTTCAGTAAGAAAAAAAAAAAAATCAGAAATGAATGCTGGTTTCCCGTCATTTTCTGAACAGTGTAATTCTGCTATTTCAATTTTAATTCCTCCTGCTAATGAAAGGAGTCCATAAATGAGATAACACTAACAGACAAAACAAGGCTGTTTTTCTATGAAAAACAAATACTCTCTTTTCATATAAATGCATTTTATAAAGAATTGAATAAAATTTCAGGTTCAATATGATTTGTGGTATGTGAAGTAATTCATAGTTAAATTTTATAACCTTTTAAAAACTATTTACCGAATTAACTAACCTCATACACTGACGTAAACCTTCCAGATGTAAAAAACATCACAATATATTGTGATATCTACCTTGGATTATACCATTCTGCCTTAAAATAGTTTTAATTACCCTTCTAAAGCAAAGTCAGATCATATTAGTAAACAAAGTGAAAGAATACCTTTATTAGTCATTTTCAGTCTGTTTCGTTAGGTGTAGAATCTTTTTTTCAGTGCTTATTTTACTTACCAGTGTTGGTGAATTCTGATCAGGCCAAAAAGATTCTGGGATCGGCCAATGCCCAACAGGAACACCAGTTTTAGGGTTAGGCCGTACATAAATGAGTTTATGACAACTATGCCACGGTTGAGAAGCAAATGAATTGATGGGCCTGGACGAATCAACAAGTCCATCTAAAATAAAAGAAGAGGAAAAAAAAAAGAAAAAGAAAATAAAAAAGCTGCACATAGTTGTGTCCCGGCAAAAATTCTGCATTAGCAAGCAATAGCATTTCATTACAGTTGTTTCAGAGACATAATAGATGTTTTACATCAGTGGCTGGTAAGATAATACATCAAAAAGTAGAACAGCATCATCTGAAAAACAATAACGTGTACCCTCTGCTCCTGTGCCATAGCCTTCAGACAATGAGTGCTGCGAGGCAAGCTCACACATTACAGAACAGGTTTTTTCTTAAGCTTGGTGCTTTGACATGGATTCAAAAGGCAACAGGAAGCCTACTGTTATTAGTACTGCAATCAATTATCAGAATTAAAACATCCAGAAAATTGAGCACTGAAACTACTTTGGAGATGTTTAAGTGTGCAAATACACTGGTCCTGGATTTAACTTTTTTAAAAGTAAGTTTGCACAACACTACAATTCAAACTTTACTACTTCCTGCAAACATGCACTTCTCTCAGTCCTCCAGAAAGAGGTGAGAAAGGAGTGACAGGAGAGCTGGCAAGCAGGTAGATCTCCACAAGACCACATGCAAACGCATGGCAGCATTTAACTTACAAAAGATCAAGCTAACTCTTGAAAAAATATAACAAAGACTAAACAAAAAAATAAAACTACACAAAAAAGAACAGTCCATCCATCACAATTTGGAGCACTCAGAGATAGTGGCTCTTGCCAAAGCACATAAGCCTGACAGTTAAATTGCTTTTTTAGAATGCAATGACCATTTGATGCATCTTGTATACTATGGTGAAAAGCTGGTAGGAGGGACATCAGACACTCTGGGACATTTGCACGCACACAAAACGTTTCTTCTCCAGCATGGGGGGGAAGAACAAAACAAAACAGTTACCATACCTTCTCCAACAGGAGCTGGATCTGGTCCTGACTTTTCGAAGTTAATAACAACTCCACTTTGGACTTTTTGAACTAGAGATTCCAAACACTGATTCAACATTCTTTGGGTCCGAACGCAGTAAGAACGACCTATGCAAGAGAAATCACACCGGGAAAATACAAAAGCAAGTTTTGAGTAATCTTAATTAAAGAAGATGTTTTATTGCATCAGTCACATTGCTAAGATCTGGGGTTCTATCCAAACAGCAACACACTCTGTACAAGTTCATGTAAAAGGCAAACCACTTTTCAAATGCAATACAAGCAAGGGGGATGAACCCACCAACCAGCTGAGCTTTTACTCATTGGTAAAAGAGGACTTTAGGACTAAATCAGGCTGGTCCAAGTTCATAAACATCCTTAAGAACACCTGGTTTCACAAGTCTATGCAACCTACCTGCTTTTGTCAACCCAAACCTTACCAACTTTATACCTATAAAATCCCAAACTTCCCCCTCCCACACATTGTCTTCAAGCACCAATTCAAAAAAATTCTGATGAACACCTCAAGGAACAGGCTCCAGAATTAATTCTTTTAAGATTAAATTTAGCTTATTAGCCCTGCAGCAGAATTAACATCTCAATAATACCTGTCCCACTCAATTCAAGATTTAAATAATATATCTCATGACTGAGCAAAGCCAACTTCTGGAAGGACAATCTAAGAAATTTTCCAGTCCCTTCTACTGGTGCATTAAGAAAATTCTCCTGCATCTAGAAGATCTAAAACAGGAATATCGTTTTATTTTAAGTTTCTCTTCTGCTACTACTAACCAAGCTCAAAAAACAACACCCAGATTCACATGGACACAGAGTAATTCAGATGGAAAAAACAGTAAGAGAAGTTGAAGCAGAGAAAAAGAAATAGTTTAAGGCAAATACCAAACGTGAATCAAAGCAAAGTAACACCCAATTACCTCCTGTAACTTCGCACATCTGTGTGATAGCAGATTCATCAGTAGGCACACTCCCAAGCTGCTCTGGTTCAGCAGATGCAGCTCCTGGCAAACGCAGCACTAGAGCAAACAGCCTTTGATCCCAACGAAATGGTTCTTTGGTTAGCTCACTTCCAGGCAAGGGAGAATTCAAAGGAAGATGAAGCTGGTAAAGAAAGATTTAAGAATATTTTCAAGTACTTGACAAATCAACACTCAAATTTACTCATTACTCTGTAAAGGACCCCATTTCTCTCCTATCCCACTAATTTATCTGAAGTTAATAGTCTGAAAACCCACACGACCTGTGAATCCAGGGGCTGGGCTATGACAGCATCGCTAGCTTCTTTTCAGTATTATAAGAAGGCTGATGAAGCAGAAGTACCATTAGCAGGAAAAAACAATTAATATTAACTTCAGCATAGTGCCAACTTGCAAGACTGTAACTTGAAAGAACTTAATGCATGTTTACCTCCTCTTGAACTCCAGCCGTGTTTGTCAGTTTGTTTCCATCTGTGATGGTAATCAAAATAGATGGTTCCAAGAAGAATGGATTCCTTCCCTAGAGACAAAAGCACAGGAATGCTAAGAGCAACCTTAACACTCAATTATAGGCTTATATATGGTGGGATAGATACTATGATTGGAATGTTGGGATTGAAGGATACAGACTCTTCAGGAAGGAGAGGCAGGGGAGATGCCCAACCTGTACACTGAGCTCTCCTACAAGCTCTCTGTCCCTCACACCCTGCAGCGTAACTCCCCCTGCTTGGCCAGCTTGCAGCCTCCTTCCCAACCAACCTTTCCTCTTCCAAACCTTTCTCTGCTCACTTCCAGCCCACTTTCCTCACTGTGAGCTCCCAAGCAACCCTCCTCTGCTCTGCTCCTTTGCTGGCTTTAAAGAATCCTGCCCTTCTCCAATCACACGGATCTGCTGGAGTGAGTCCAGAGAAGACCACAAAGATGATCTGAGAACTGGAGCACCTCCCATACGAGGACAGGCTGAGAGAGCTAGGCTTGTTTAGCCTGGAGAAAAGACTCCTGGGAGACCTTAGAGCAGCCTCCAGTACTGAAAGGGGGTCTACAGTAAAGCTGGGGAGGGGGTCTTTAGCAGAGAGCACAGGGATAAGGATGAGGGGGAACAGTTTTGAGCTGAAAAAAGGGAGATTGAGATGAGATCTTAGGAAGAAACGTTTATACTGTGAGGGTGGTGAGGCCCCAGCACAGGTTGCCCAGAGAAGTAGTGGCTGCCCCATCCCTGGAGGTGTCCAAGGGCAGGTTGGATGGGGCTTGGAGCAGCCTGGTCTGTGGGAGGTCTCCCTGCCCACGGCAGGGGTGTTGGAACCCGATGGGCTTTAAAGTCCCTTCTGACTCAAACCATTCTATGATTCTATGATTTTTGTCATTGTAAAAGGAATGGCAAGATGAGTGCTCTTTCAAAATAATCCTGTAATTTTCTTTCAACAGTTGTGGAGCTGTTCAGAACAATGCCAGAGCTGCTGCTCTGTGCACTCATACACACTTGCTAAAGATTTAGGATGACTTTCTCTTTCCTCTAGTAACAGTACAAAACTCCTCTAGCTCACACAAGTAGAAAATAAGACAGACAGCTCAGAACTTCATGACAACAGCAGAGGAAAAAAAAGTCCATTCAAATGGACTCTTCAAGTGTGAGAGAGGGAAGTCAAGACATGAACTACAGAGAACATAAAAGAGCAAAGCAGATTTGCTGCCTTCCATCGTACATACTCCTAGACAGCAACTGTGTATCTACAGTCAGAGTCATTTGTATTACTGCTTTCTTTGCAGTTCAACAAGGAAAAAGAGTGCTAGTATATTCCAGGGTATGTTCAGTTGATGTAATAAAAAGGAGGAAAAAAAAGTTCAGCTCAAATTTTAACACACACAGCTATCCAATATTTAAAAACAAGATCAACAGCAAAACCAAATGAGAACCACCAAATTCCCTCCACCATTATAATTTAAAAAAAACACAGAAAAATAAAAGACAGAAGATTTGTTACCTGTCCATAGTTGTCTATTCCAGACACTAATCTATTGAGATTTAACAAGTCAAACGATGACCTGAGTGCCTGACCAAGGGTTGTTAGTCCTGAAGCCTGAAGGTTTTTCAGTTCATTCATAAACGTTGCGTGGTTTTCCTTCCATCCAGCCTATTACATAAAACAAAGAAGGTTTTAAATTATTTTTGCAACAAACTGCAATTACATGTTGTCTTTTATCTGACTTCCAACCAAGTATTAGATGATATTCCTGATTACGGATATGCTGCATTATTTACATGCTACACACACCTAATCTATGTATATACTACTTGGTGTGAAACATAGTTAAGCCTACAATGGAAGTCTCGCAAAACACAGGCACCATCAAGCATTTGAAGAAATTTGCAAATACCCAGCTCTTGCCCATGAAACCTGCTGTAGAGGCAATAGAAGTATTTGGATTAAGCATCTGACTATTTTATTAGAAGAAACTGTCAGATTTGGAAATCAGAAATGCAGCTGCCAAAGTAACAGCAACAATAAAACAAAGATACAAGCAGCATAATATTGCTGTTTCTCCAGACACAGACCCATCCCCCTCACATCCTTTCTTTCCTCCTAGCTCCGATTTATGGAGGCAAGAATGAATTTGCAACATGTACTAATGCAGGAGGTACAAATCTAACAGTGGCAGTTAAAAAGAAGAAAGATAAATAAGTAACAGTAACTGCCCTCTTTTCTCCCCAATCACATCTTCCCCTTCCTACAATTCCCCTAAGCAGGACACAGCAAGCACATCAATTTAGCAGAAACCCCCTGCCTTCCTCCTGCCTTGGTATTCCGACTGCCAGTCCTCTAACTACTCTCTTCTGCTCCTACTTGTGAGCACAGAACTTTCTATGGAGCAGCTGCAAACACAACTTATAAGACAGAACCAAATCAATGCTACAGAGCTTCAGTATCACAGCCTGAAATTTCAGAGGTCATGAATAAAGCTGTTATTGAATGCTCCGCAGACTTTGTCAGCAAAGGACAGCAAAAAGAGATGAGGACTGACCAGTCCAACCAAGCCTTCTGGACCTAACAGATGCAGTGGTAATGCATATCAGCATCAGCTATGATTCACATTCCCTTCTCTTAAAAAGTGCTATGCTACACAGCTCAAAGTGACTCTGGAAACCATTAGCTCACAGGCAATTATGCAGGATTTAAGCTGCCTCACCTAAAACAAGCAAAGCTTGAAAACCCCAGATATTCACACAATTATCAGCCCTGCCATCACATCTTACTCCCCAAACCACTCTTGCAGTAAGGAAGCAGTTATATTCACCCAAGGTCACCATCAGCTGGGACTGGGGATGTTCCCATGTTCCAGCAGAAATCCTAGTTAGGCAGCTAAGGAGAGACTCATTTCAGACAGTCTGACTTTTGCTGGGGCAGCTACAAAAGGTTCTCTCCTCTCCAGTGCAGTGTGCTCAGCATCAACCACCTGCTGACTACACCAAGCTGTGCAAGAACCTGAAAGGTCAGGATGTTCCTGCACTGTTGAAACAGCTACATCCCACCACCTATCTCTCGTATGCCCTCTGGGCTCTGTAGATGGTCACAGACAAGCTTACAGTCACAAACAAACACAAGAATGGAGTAGATGTTTCATATTTCTGCTGACCTCTCCTGCCTAAGCTAAGTGGCCTTCTTTTAGAATGAGTAATTAACATTAGGAATTTCAAAAAAAACCCAGGTTTTGGTCAAGTTTAGCTCCTTGAAACAGTTCTTCAAGCTTTAGATTGGTGCAAGGGAGACAGAGAGAAAACTGCAATGCGTTGTCAACCGCCCGCAGAACAGGCTGCCTTAACAGAGTACGCTGAGGGCACAAGGAGCAGCTCAGCACCACTGGTTTGCCTTCTTAGAAGGCTCGTTTTCGTCTCACAGCCTCCCGCAGGATCCTTAAAGATAAAGCTGAGCAGAGCTGTGCCTCTTAAATAAACAGAGTAATAGTGAAGAACTTCTCATTAAGAGAACAAGGGCAGCAAATGCAAGACTTCCTAATTCCAAACCCAGTGTACCACACTCTCTAGGTTATTGTCTAAGCAAGCTTCTTGAATCAAAACCACCAATATCAATGGCTAGAAAGTAGTCTTCTGTGAGATGGTTTTTCCCAGAAAGGCTCTAGTCAATCTATATAATTAAATATTTATTTCAGGACTCAAGCTCCAAAGAACTCTGTGTGTTCTCCTCTCCATATATATAGTAGAATAGTTCTTAGGGCAAGACAGAATAAGAGTCAAGAAAGTAACACAGAGCACATACATAATAAGCTCAACAATGCACTTTAAAGTGATTTAACGATAATCCTCCATAAATTCAAAATACTGCCATTAATGCCAATTGGAAAAAAAACAAAAACCACACTGCTTTTAAGTAGCACTGCTTCCACTTGCCAGCAGAAGCACTAATGACCAAAAAACCCCCATGAATCAAAACAGCCGACCCAAACCCGACAAACCTAAGAAGACCAAACACAAACTCATCCTACAAAAACTATTTGTCCTCTTCAGGTCAGTAATTATGAGGTCAGAAGTATCATTAATCATTTTATTTGTTTATGAACCAATTCTAACAGTGAGAGCAATTTACTGCATTCCCACTTAGTCATGTTTATGCTCAGAATTTATTAAAAGCAATCAGAGCAGCCTTTATCTTGCCACTATGTTACCAGCTTCTGCTTTGGTAATTTACATGAACAAATAATTTTAGCCTGAATGCATATCCCAAAAGACTTTCAGAGATTGCTGGAGAAAAAAACCAAAGCACTGTAAGCAAAAACCTCACCCCGTCTGCCTATGCCAGGGACAGGCAAAAAATGCGGTGTCATTTAGCCTTCTGTGTTGACAACTGCCAGCTTTGGATACCATCCTATGAAGCCCTGAAATCTGGAAGCAGTATCCCACCTTCCTTCCAGCTCCTGGCCTTGGCCTTTGCAAGCAAATCACGTGAAAAAAATAACATGCTTGGAATGTAACTTTTTTTTATGGTGACTTAATTTTCAGACAAATCCATACCCTGCTTTATTTCACATACTGCCAGAGAAGCATTTCAGCTGTTTCAAGAAGCAGAGAAGGTCAAAATGGCTTATTTTGGTAGTAAACAGGCCTAGATTATCTGGAATTCAGGCAAGAGTCTAGGTGAAAAATTCAGTGGAGAAGGTTCTTCTTACACCAACCAGAACTAGGGCCAACTGGACAACAACAGGAACAGAGGTGAGCAGCAAACCAAAATCTTGCTCAGAATTGCTAGCTGAAAAAGACCTTCAGGACCTAGAAACAACAGAAGATTTCCCTTGCAAGATGCAGCAAAGAGAATCTTATAAAAAGCTTTAGTGGAAAAAAAACCAAACCCACACTACCTTTTATCACTCAAAAAGGAGAAACTTCAAAGTACAACAAAGAACATTTACTAAGTTTTTAATACACATACGTGCTGCAGTCTCAGCTGCACTGGCCTAACTCTTGTATTTGCTGTTTTTATTGGTGTGGATTTTTTTTTTCTTACACCTCACAACATTTTCAGGCAGCACAGTTGCTTTCAATTATTTTTTAGCAGAACCAAAGGTTGGGCATTAAAGCACAAGAATTACAGGTCCAATTCAGTCTCTCCTGATTCCACCAGCTCCATGAAATCCAGGCAGCTGCTGCTTTTGAGGCTGCAAGTCCCCATCTTTAGTGTTTCTACAGGCAACGCCAAAGGACAGATCTGCAGAGTTTCTTGTTCACTGGATTGCTTTCAGATCTGATTCAAAAATTGTAACATTACTAAAAATAATCTTCCAAGTAAGACAACAATTTGCAATCTAGCATGCCAATCACAACTGCCTGTGTACCAAAAAGCACTCATATTTATCTAAACATACAGATTTTGAGTTCTGCTAATGTTCCCCTGGAACGAAGAATTGCATTTCAGATACTCCAACTTGTTTGAGGTATTTAAGTTTTTCAATAATTCAAGCGTCTATTAAATGTAGGAAAACGAGACTGGTTCAGGACAACACGCCTGTGGCACAGTAGGTTGTCAGTGACATTCATTTGGAAAAAATAAGGTGAGAAAAGAATCCAGCTGTTGAAATCCGAAACCACTCCTGCTACAGAATTTCCAAGTACTGGGCGAAGACAATGAAACAGCACAGCACTCTGCCTTCCAAATCATCATAATGGTTAATTTTTAAGTTACCTGTACACCGCTCAAACCTGTTCTTGTCTGTGTGAGAACAGAGCAGATGTTTCTTTTTGACCCTCTGTAGTGCCAGAAGCTACTTCTCAAACTCCAAAATATCTTCAACTCCTTGTAATCACCTGAACACAGCTCCCGCATTTCTCAGTGGGTTCCGCAGCAGCGAATATCCTCCTCTGTAACCTAGAGCGTCCCTGGCCCAACTACACCAACTTTAGAGTAGAAAGTCTAGTAAACACAGACCTTTATCTTGGTCACCCTGGTTTTGCTATGACAAAACTTAGCAGAGGAGGAGAGGAGATGTGGTTCTAGTACCACGCTGTCTCTCTTCCCCATGACGGACAGGGGTAATGCTGCTTGTCAGTACAGCACAGTCAATGCCTACACTACCCCCACAGTAGAGATATACTGGCTAGAAATAGCGCACAGAAGAAGGAAGGTACTGACTATGCTATAAACATTGTGTACATTTTTATTTAACATTTAGAAGTCCTAAAATAAGTCAACATCACACAACCTACATCACCTACTAATTTCATCCTCAGAAATGTTTGTCTGCACTGTGCAAATGGGGCAGAAAGAATAACTCTAACAAGCACTTCAGACGTTGACATCCCTCCAAATACCTCTGAATGCCATTTTTGAGACAACAGAGCTCTCAGGTTCTACCTGTACCTTGCTGGCAGAAAAACTCTTCTCCCATTTCTGTACCTGCTCCAGTTACTTTTAGGCAACACACCAGCCCCATCAGTACACAGTATCAAACAGTCCTTATTAAAAAAAAAAAAAAAAACAAAATAGGTTCTTTTTTGTTCTTGGCACAAGACAGCATCACAACACCCACCTCTGAGATGCAAGATTAGCATAGCTCCAGCACAGAATGATACTGGCACACAGGCCTGCAATACGCTTAGCATCAGGGCGGTGCTGAACATAATGAGCCAGCTTGGATTTGAGCTGTGCTGTCCTGGATTTGAAGGACTAGTGAGAGCAGGTGCAGGTACATCACCAGATCTTACTGGGCTGATGCAAAGCTGGGATGATGTGGGAAGAATAGGAAGGTTTGATGGGACCAAGCCAGTTGTGTGCAACTACTATTGCTGCGTTAGCCTCTCCAGCACACAACATATCATTTGTATTATTAGTTTTACGCCTCCGTCTTCCAGCCTCCGCTTGCTTTAGGTAAGGGTTTGAAACACAGACAGCTGCTTCCCCTGTCCTTAACTAAGTAAGATTCTAGGGCAAGGAGAGACAAGAAGACAAATACATCTTGGTTAGCAAGCTAGGGGAGCCTATCTTTAGCTCTTCTCATGGAAGTCTGGAGTGGGAGTAGAGTTTCAGGTTAAAACTCAGACAGACATCACCCTACTGCAAGCACAACAGAAACAAGTCCTGGTCACTCAAGCAGGTATGCACCGCAAGTTACTATGGGACCAGCCTAAAAAAAATCAGCTTCTCAGTTCTCTTCTGAGGAAAATTTCAAGGAAGAGTAAATTCACAGGTTTAAACTATTTCCTCAGTCAGCCCACAGAGCACTCAAGTACAGTGAAGAGTCCACAAGAGCATCACTTGGTCCTCCTTACATCAGACCCAGTGAGCAGCAGGTTACCCTCGTAAGGTTAAAGCACTGTGAACAGTAAGTGACTGGTTTCTTCCCATCGATTATTTCTGCAGGTTGTGTAGGACACTCAAACTGAAATCCAGTGGTCAAGAGCTTCTTCATATCCAGAGTGGAGGGTTTTTTTAAATTTTATTTTTTGAAAAAGACTTGCTCAAGCCCTAGTCAAATAAAAATAGCCACAGAAATTTAATACAGATAAAACGTCTCCAAGAGAACAGAGAAACATGAACTGCTTTAATACTTCTTTGGAAAAAATACATCTTTAGGAAAAAAAAAAAGACACCAGAGTAGATGATTCCTTTAATCCCACACAGCTGAGACATTTTGACACTGGATTTCTACCAGAAAGCTGTCGCCTTCCTTGTCCTCCATTGCCATCCACTCCCAGGCACCACAATTATTCTCTTTTCTCCAGCTCTGGGACATACTTCAATAACAAACACAGAGTCTTCTCCCCTCACCCATATTCTTTTCGCCTACACAACTGGAAACCTTGTATAACTGTTACTGCCAGGCAATTACACAGGGAAGAAGTATTTCTTTATGCTATCTCAAAAAAAAAAAAAAATCACACCTTTTCAGATGACTTCAACACTAAACAAGATACAGAAATTCTTCTTCATCAAGAAGAATTCAAGACATTTCTGTAAGATCAACTCCTATTAATCTTTAAGCACACCATCCATGAAAAACACTAGCAGAAAGCTCTTAAGCTCTAGTTACAAAAGGAGAACTGGGTCCTTCTGTTAATGTCGGCATTTATGGAGAAGCAGTGCCTTCACCTGCTAGAAACATCAAAGATGCTGATAGCTGAAATTATGCCGGGAATCAAGTGATAATAAAATGCCAAGGAAAAAAAAATCCCAAACCAGCCTACATTACTTTTTTTATTCATTATCTGCTGTTTCTGCTTTAATCCATCTCCAGATTTAGCTTTTTGGTCAACAATATTTCACCTGTTTTGACAGCTACACTCGACACACTTTTTGCTGTACAAGGATAAAAGGACTACACATGAAGAAAGAAAAGTAGAAACACCAAAGAGATCATGGTATCACCCTGCTCCAAAAAGCATTCTTATTCAAATACAAGAACATTATCCAGTTAAAAAGCACTCATTTCTGAGAAACACTCCGCAAGCTAGGGTATTCCAGTACAGAGCTGAACCAGAACAAGCCACATTTCACACAACAGCTTAATGGAGAGGAACACAGAGGTAATCATACAATTTGCAGCTCTAGTACAGTAAGCAAAACAAGAGGCCGCGTGCTTCTGTTCAGTAGCATAGCAGGCGTTTTAGAAACACCATTATAGGTGCACCTGAAACAAACACTGTAGGGAGGGCAACTGCTGAGACATGGGCATTTCAATTAAAAAAAAAAAATCTGCATTTACCCCTAATGGCCATTGCTCTTCCAGACTATCAAAAACACCTTCAATGTCAACCAGCTCCGTCCTTCTCCTGGCACCTTCCTAACCCCAGTGTGGCTGAGAAAGTCACGAGGAATAAAGGCAACAACTAAGAGGTTATAGAGTGTGTGCTATCAGCACAAGGGATTCTTCATGGCACAGTTTTGGGAATCACATCGAAAATACCTGCTGACAATCCTCTAGCTTTAGAGCCCAGAGCTGAGATGACATAGCATGATTCACCCTCATTTTGAAAATTGTTGCATTCTTCCCCTCTCCTCCTAAAAGCAAATCACAGAACTGCTGCAGCACACCAAAGTGCTACAGGTATTGCAAGTTTACTTTGAATCTCAAGAACGCAGCAAATCTGGAAGGGGTCAGCTAATCAACCAGTTTCCTCAATTTATGTCTGAAATGCTATCCAAGACACTGCTGGGAAAAAAACCAACATATAATTAGACTTTAGATCACAATTAAGTTCATGTACTCATTGAAGGAACACAAGCTGAGCAACCTCAAAGAACTAGTCTAGCAAATAATGTCGACTTCACCTTCAAGCCTGGTGCAGCAAAAAAAGAATTGGTAGCATCATTACACTCAGTGCTGTATTTTAGAAAAGAGAAAGTCATGGCTTTCCTCTAGAGTCAGCCAGTTCAAAAGTAACAACCTCAGCTTTAGCTCTTTTCATCAGGTGGAGGCCCTTGCTGCCTCACAGCACCCTGCAGACTTCATGTGCTGTCACACTGAGGACCTGGCGAGCCAAAGACAGTACCCATGTCAGTCACCGGAGCTTGCAGGCTGCTGCCCCGCAGCAGGAGGGCACCCACCGGGCCCCTGGCAGCAGCTAAAGACACAGTGTTCTGCCCTGACAGATGCAGAGTTTCCCACAAAGCTGTGTTCAACATTTGTGCCTCTTTTTTTTTTTCCTTTAACTAAAAACTTGCCAGCTCTACCGCTAACATGCTGTGAAGACCAATACTAATGCATTATTCTCACTGATAAGCAGAGCACAACAACACCAGCTTAACCACACTGTAGATCTTTGTTTTCAGTCAAATTAGTTGTTCAACAACATCCATCTTATGAAGACTTGCATTTTTTTTAAACTATTAAGAGGTTAAAAGCACTTCTGAAAACACAGCCAAGTCAACAATCATCTTCAGAAAGCACAATTAAGGAGTTCCAAAGTGGTGTTTCTGTAGCCTAGAATGATATTTAATGCATTTAGCACTGCTCTACCTAGAGAGTTTGCATAGGAGCCCAAGCAAAGAAACAGTAACTGGGTAAAATGTGAAATTGCCCTTTAGCTAGAAAATAATAAGAGGGGGGAGCTACTTAAAAGAAAAGAAGGCTCTTACCTGGTAAGAAGTAGTTCAGGTTTCAGAGATACTTGTAAATGCCAATCTTACACCAGAAGAAATTTTATATTTCCAGGACTCTGCAGAGTGACTGCAAGGTCAGCACAAGTCTATGGGCAAGCACAGATTCTGCTGCACACAATAGCAGAGTTGTATTGCAAGAATGTACTCTTTCCTTGGCGCCTTACTACAACCTTAACCCTGGAACACCTACTTAGAGCTGAGTTGGTTGCTACACAGCCATTTTCTGACTATTCTAAAATTAGCAAGAAAAATGCAAAACACAAGATTCCTTTAAATTACTACCTGCTATGCTTTTTGGGGGGTAGAAGCACCCAAGTCATACACTAAGTGGTAAACTGTAAGAATAAACTTTAAGAAGGAAGAAAAAATTCCAGGACTAAATCACAAAGAGTGAATCACTTAACATTCTACATTTAAAATTCAGAAGAGCAGCAACTGCTTTCTTCCACTGATTTTTTGTAGCCTGTTATTAAACAAAATCAGGGATACAGGCATTCAAGATACAGAAAGTGAAGAAGAGCATCACTAGAGACTGGAGACATCCAGAATCTTCTCAGAGGGCCCTTGGACTTGCACTGCTCTCCCCCTCCAGAAGTACTGATCTTCCAGAAGATGGGATAGAAATGACATTTCTCTATTTGATTCTGCAGTAGGAGACAGCACTAAGTTTTGTCTTTTCTTGTCACAAGCTCAGAACATCATTCATGCACTATTGCTGCAACTCATGTTCTTTCTGGCAAGCTTTCTTGGGTGAACATTGTAGAAGCGTCTGCAGCCTGAATTACCTTTTCCATTGCTATAGTGTGAGTTAAGTCAGCACTTGACACCGTATTAGTTTTCACAAAGTCTAAAAAGAATAAATGTCCATTTTCCAGATATCACAGAAGTATTTTGTGCATACTTTTAGCTGAACTGCAAAGCCAGGTTATAATGCCAAGGCTTTCTTCCACAAGCATCAACAAAAAAGAAAACTTTTTTTAGAAACACACACACGAAACTCAAACACTAACGGCACCAAAGGGGAGGAGACAGCCAATAAAGATTACACGTGGCAGGAACCACTGACTGCACAAAGCACCTTCCTTCTTGCAGATCTCACTACAAAAATACAGCTAGAGATCCAACTCAACTGTCCGATTACACATTTTGAGCTTCTATTTTTAAAATAAAAGCGACCTTTGCACTGAGGATGGGTTAAGCCTCTTAGAGCAAACATATCTACTTTTGTCTAGTTTATCCTGCAGTCTTAAGGGCTTACATCTTTGAACACATCCAAGATCAAATAAAGAACCAAATAAAATATGAAAAAATAAACTGCTACAGTGGCTACAAACAACAGATGTTGGTTTCCATTCAAGGCCTCTGGCATCACATCAACAGTACAAAGCAGTTACCCACTTCAGATGAAAATGCAAGCTTTTTGTTTGCCAATTCCTGTAGAAACAGAACTGGTTAAATTATTTTCATTAACCTGGCAACACAACTCTCCCTCCCTTCCTGTAAGGCAGGCAGCAGGTGAAAGCACAGCTTGAAAAATTTAACTAACTTCAAAAACTAATCATAAAAATGACAGCCAAGCAGAATTCAATCCATCATATCTATCAAAACATTGTTAATTTCTGAACCACCCTTCCATTATAAATCTATTCCTTCCAAAAATGTAATCACTTTCTTCCATGAACTAAAATTTTTTACAAAAGACTTCAACTTCTGAACGCACCTACTTCTTTTAGAAAAGTGAATCTCAGTGATTATTACTGGTTTGTTTGTTTTTTAAAGGGAGCAGCACATTATTATGCAGAAAATTCCTTAGCATGGTGCTTTCTTCTCCTCACACCAGTTCCTGCAAAAGGGTCCTCACTGCAATGCTCAAACAAAAGGCAGACAGCAAGCAGCAGTGACTCAGGACAGGGAGAAAGAAGTAAGACTAGCATGCTTATGCACGTTTAAGTGCATTTTAACATGTTTAACACTACCCAATATGTTGTCTCTCAAGAAATGGAATGCGTCTTCCAAAGAATGCTTTCTATTGGAACCCATTTGGTCCTACCACACTTTATTGCATGCTTGCCATGAGGATGTCAACTGATAATTTCTAGGGTTTTAATAAAAGATTTTTAGACTTTGAGGCATGTGCTACAGTATATAAAATACAAACCTACCACTTGCACCAACAAGAACCTTTTAACTGCCTTTGGCTTTGCTTGTCTGATGTGAAAATAGTTACAAAAACAAAACAAGGACTTTTTTACACGCACAGAGACAGAGCACACATCCTTCATTCAAACGCTTAAGTGATAAGGCAGTTAGAGAAAAGCAGTGTTGGTGGGGTATTCACAAGCAGTATTAAGTGCATTTTATTTCGTCCTCAAAAAGAACTAGACAATCAGAATTTGCATGAATGCTTGTAAACCAATTCAGTTACTTCTGTTTCTTTTCCCAAATTCATTGTGTTTAACAGAGGAAGAGTGATCCTTGGCTTTAGCCTGCCAGTTATTTCCACTGAAAGTCAACCTCCTGAAAACACAAATTCCAAAACCCAAACTAAGCACAGCAGATGTATTTCAAAACTGGCGAACAGGTGTGCTTAGTACTTCACAGGCAATGGAAGACATGACTACTCAAAAATACTGCCCTCACTGACTCAAAACACCTATGTGGTAAAACAGGAACAGCTCGCTCTCTCTGCTAACACAGAACATCACCTCCCGAAAGAACAGACATTGCACATTCTACTTAACATTTCATCCCATTCTTAAGTACTAGATTCCGCATGGTTTTTTTTCTCCTTCCAATAATGCCTGTCTGGTAGGCTCCCTGAGTTTGTATATTATTTACAGTGTATGTGAAGAGAAAGATAGGCCTCTCCCAATTATCTCCCTTTTCTTTGCCTTTTGCATAGTTACTATTACAAAAAAGTGGAGTATTTTGATTTAAGCTAGAGTACAGTTAGAAAGTTAGACAGAATGTCCCTCTGATACTGTGTTTTCCTCCTCTGAGAGCATGGCTTCTTTGGACAGTTTTTCCCCAGATACAGCTCATTCTTTCAAGACAACACCTTTAATGAAGTCGGATCTGTGCTGAACAGACATCTCTTCTTCTGCCATCACCTCTGTTAGGAATCTCTTATCTGAAAGGCAAGGTCAAGCAGAGATCTAGAGCCAGCTCCAAAGTGGCAAGAGTTTTGACTGTTGTGAAGTTCCATAATAACATCAGAATTACACCTTGAAAAGTAAGAGAATATGCATAAGATTTCTGGGAAAATCTATACATTTGCATGTAAGCGGGAAACATATTCTGTAACTAACTTTGGTCTTGCTGCACTCAGTTGATGGAGATCACTCCCTTGCATTGCCCAGGCCTGATAAAGGACGCCTGCTTTCTAAAATTCTCTTAAGAGCGTTTGATTTGCCAGCATTTTCAGTATCAGTGTGTCTGATATCAGCTTCCCCCTCCTGCCCCTGCAGCTGCTATCTGCCTTGCAACAATTCTGCCTGCATATCTCACTACCAACTTGTAAACCACCAACTGTATTTCCAGCTGCTCGTACATCCTTCTCCACAGCACAGATCAGACCACCCAGTACTTGCATCTGCCAAAAGCCAGACCTTTTACATATAAAACTGATGGTTCTCAGCGTCTCAAGGTTCCTGTAAAGCCTAATCAACTTAAGATTATTCCATGGATTCTCTACAGGTTAGCTTACTAGGTATTGCTCTGGTTTTCTTCCTCAACAACAGTTAAACACACACAAATGCATTTCCCATCACCTCAGGCAGCTTTCCTGAATATGTCTGCCTCAAACCCAACAGGTTTCACAGCTGGGTTTCTCTTTCTCCCTGCAGCTCAGGGTCAGGAGCTCTTATTTCCTTTCTTCCAGAAACAGACAAATAGATCTCACATCTTTTTTTTGCAGCACAGCCTATTTGTTCGCCACCCCCTTTACAGAGTCAGTGGCAAGTGGTTATGTTCTGCACCAGCACAGCTTCCATGTGGAAGCAGAATTTAAAAATGCAGACCAAAGCTTTTGTGCCACTAAAAAAATGAGGTAGCAAAGTCAGTCTCCCTGAATCTGACCTTACAAACTCCCAGTTTTGAAGTACTATTTCAGTACCATAAATGAACATGTTATTTACATACTGCAAGAACTCTACAACAGACATTTAAGAGAGCCTTCTACAAATTCCTATTCCAGCCTCTGAGGAACCCCAATCCAACACCAAAAGACAAAGGTCTTTAAACTCAATCCCCTATGAAAATTTCAAGGAAAAGCAAGAGTCCACCACAAAGGGCTGCTTCCACAGGAGAGCTCTTTAGCACTGAAACATCAGACTAGCAGAGAACAGCAACAGAAGTGGAAGTAATTGTATACATCATTTGCAGCTTGGATTTATCAAACAGTAAATTGTTTCACATACACCGTATTACAGATTTTGAGCTACTTCTCACACAGTTACATGCATATTTCTGCACCCAGATTCAAGGAACCCATTTATAATGCAGTCACTGATTGAATTCAAGGGTCATACAGCAGGTAACAGAAAGAGGAAAATCTATATAATTTCAGCTTCAGCAGAGTAAACTTAAGTTCTCCCAGTCCTCTGACCTGTGACCAGATCATATATGAAGGTTAAACTACGTAGCGCCGCAAGAATGTAAAACACAAGCCAGATTTCTGTGCCCCTGTCATAATTAATATTTCTGAAGCACTGAGAAAAGGCGGTACCGCTGTCAGCAGCCAGGTATCAGTCACAAGGGAAAACAGGGCAGTCCAGTTAATCAATAACTTCACATAAGTCCACAACTTTTTTCCTGGGTCTGAAGTAGCCACTTGCAGCACAAATCCACAAGCAGACCACAAACTGCGGGATATGAGGTTTAACAAAAAACAAGAATGGAAAAAAAAAATCCAACCAAAGAGCTAAATCTTGCCTTCCTTTTCAAAAACTCTTCTTAGGCAGATTTTTGGTATAAGCTCCATTTACAGAGAAATCTAGGTAGATCTTGCTGAAACCTACCTCCCTCTTCTCTGCATCACTGGAAAACAGGAAATGCTTGAGTAACGAGGCGGATGAAAAGACTTTCCTTCTCCTCATACTTTTACCTTAGTACCACTACTTTGGGGAAAAAAAAATAAATGGCTTAAGATCCTGTCCATTTATCCCACGGTACATGCTTGGGTGTAGAGAAACACAGACATTGACAGAAGGGAAAAAGCATCTGAGGATGCTAAACGGTTCTACGATTTCAAAATAGAAATACACAGGGCAAATACAGAGAAAAAGCCATAGAAGGCCATCACTGGCACACCAACCCCCAGCATGGGTTTCTGAACTGCCAGTTGTGGGAGCTCGAGAACGTGCTCTGCAGAACCATCAGTAGCATGCTTGGCCTGTTTTCACGCCCCTCCCCAGGCATTCAAAATCAGACATGTTTTGCAGAAAAAGATGGGAAACATGGGGCCGGCACACAAGCCTTGGAGGTACTGCAACACCAGGTGAAAGCACAGGTGGGATGCAGCAAGCTCAATGTTCTAACAATCCATTAACATAAAGTCTCAAAACCAAGAACATATTAGGCACCATATTCACTGAATCAGGTAACACATCTATTTTAGCTACAAGGCCAAAAATGTCAAATACTGTGACAGACAGGGAGGCTATTTTTCTCACCCAGGAGAACTGGATACACTTGGGAGAGTAAATTCCTTCAATACCTAAATTTAAGCACTAGTGTTTTAATTGTAAGAGATACCTGACACATGCTGCTGGGTACAAAGGAGTTTTACCTCAGGTATCATCACTTCCCAAGCGCATCAAATACCCCCAGTCAGACTGGCCTCGCTTCCTTCAGTGCTGCTAACACACCACTAGCCCCAAATGGACTCACTTGACAGCATCCTATGACTATTGCAATCTTAAAACAGTGGAGGAAAAGCACATTATAAACATCAGGTTGAACATTTTTACTTAATGAAATAACATACTATTCCTCCCTCAGTCCATAAAACGAGAGTCTGACCCAACATTTACCAGAACTTACAGGCGTCTTTCCATTTACCTATACAGGATCACATCTTTTAACAACTACAAGTTAATACATTCTGTAACACGCTTTTAAAATATGAAATATTTGTCTCTTACTGGAGAGCAAAGCAAGAGCTGCAAATGGCTGCATCATAATTACTGTCACAAATCACCATCTATACATTACGTAACGAACAGGAGCAAAGCAGCTGGTGATGCTCCAGAGGCTTTTGCTGTGGGAGTGGAACTAAGATTCCTACCACCCCCATCTCCCTGTTCCCACCTTCCAAGAACAGCACCTTGTTTCCTCCTTAGACACACGCCACCACAGTTCTTTGTAGAACCATACACTGCAAACTCAGAGACTAAATAATCCCATTTTTAAGAGTGGCATGGAGAGCTACAAGCAGTCTATTAAAGACAGGAGTGACTGGGAGATGGGCCACAGGTCTCATAAATAATTTCAAACTCTCTACAGTTAAGACAGTTCCAAAAGCATCATCTTACTTGCACAGCTTTTAGCAAGTCACTTGTGCACTAGGAGGATCCTTTCACTTAGCACAATACCACCATGAGTGTGATGTTTTCCTTAAGATATTCTTGTCCTTCACAAGTGCTGTTGATTAAAAACACTTTGAGGCTACAGGTAAACAAACTGTGAAACAGAAGCAATGCACTCATCTCACAGTTACCCCTGCTTCAAGCTAAAGTACCCATAATGCTTCTACCTTCTGTGTGGTCAGCTCCACAACAAGTTTATGTCCCTCACTTGCTTCGCTGGCAACCTTAAGAGTTATCTGTGCTATTATACAATTTAATTAGTGTAAATCATAAAGAAAACAAGAGATAATGCAGCCACAAACTGAAAACAGCCACCACTGCACATACTTGGAAAGCAGACCTGCAAAATGCATTCACTTGTCAAGTTTGTTTTCTCCTTCTCTAAATAAAGAGAGATAAGGTATCTCGCTACAGCAGCATTAGGAAAGAAACTAAATTTATTTTTTTTTTTTAAAGAATGTTTTGTAGGACATAGAGATTTTGGCCTAGAACAGAAAGTTTTCCTGGAATAACACAGCAGAGGTGCATTATAAATACAAAGAAAACGTCTTGAGAACACACCTTCAAAAAGGGGAAAAATCTCATTATTGCTGTAAGGCCTCCACTGCTCGAATAAGAGAGGGTGACAGCCTAACCACACCAATGTATGCCACGAAGCCTTTACATAGTAATTGTACTGGAGTGTGATCATAATTATTACAAACATGTATTTATTGGATCTGCAGCCTGTTTCCAAACAAGCTAAAAAGTTTTGAAAAAATATTTTAAGATTGTTTAAGGTCCAGGATGCTAAAGGCAGAAAAATACATTTTTAAGGAGACAAATAACAAAACCCACAAAACATTTGGTTTTTCCCTTGGCTATTTACTGCGTGTCAAACATGATTCAACACTACGATGGGTATCACACAGTCCCATTTACTTAAATTGCTATTTACTATAACTGGGAACACAGTCAGATGCTCATTAGTACACAGAACGTACACAGATGCTCATTAAACCTAAGGATCTTCCTCAGCAAATCTGAGTACGTATGTGGTAATAAACTGTAGCATTACCACACACACCTCGAGCAGAAGGGCCACTTTTTTATTACATCACCAGTATGCTTGCTACCACTGCAGTGGAAGGGCTTCTTTCTCAAACTTAAGAAAGGTCTACCTGCAAAATACTTTGCACAACTAGGAAGAAAAAATCCTAACGCAAGAAATCTACAGTTAACACTGGCGTAACAGAGGTTTGGGTTTTGCATCCAGCCGTGGATGGGGAAAAGGATGTGTGCGTTACGTCTAAGAAAAAAAAAAAAACCCTCCTCTCCAAGACCCAGGTTTTTTGACAGATAGTAGGCTTCCGTTACTCAAGAAAGATGGTTCCAATTCACAGAACAGGATGACTTCTGCACCTTTTGCTGAGGAAACGAAAGACAAACAATAAATACTGAGTCACTAAATTAATTCTGTCACTTCAGAAAGCAGACCGTACTTCTTAGCTGTGTAAATACATTGCTGATGAAAGGAGTCAAGATTCATAGCTCTTGATGATTACGTTTCCTCATTATCAAAGATGCGATTAGAAAGCATCAGTGAGCACAGTTACTCTTAAGATTTCTCTTCAAGAAGTTTTAGCTGGGGGATCCAGAGAGGGTTCTCCCTTATTCTCTGGGATGACCAACAACCCATTTTTGCATAAAGCTCTTTAGCTTTCACAGTACAGGACTAAGGCCCAATGGTTGTGGTAACTACTTTATTAGTCATGGCGAATATAGTCCTAATTGCCAACCATTCACTCCCATAGCATTGATGCTTTCTGTGCCACGCTTTATTTAAATATTTTAAATTCAGTGAGACATTTCCATCAGCAAGCTGTAGGCTAGAGTTTAAGTGACATGGAGCCCTGATTTTTTTTTCCCTTGTGGTGTGGGTGAGATGATAAACAGTTGGGCCCTGCTTGCCTCAGCCTTGAGGAACAAGAAAAGAGGGACAGGAGAGGCTGGCGGGTGGTCTCGACATCAGCTCACCACATGCCTGTATGGGGATCTCTACTTGATTCCCACTTACCAGCACCTTACACAGAATGGTGCAGGTCACAGTGTGCAGCAGCAGGAAAACGAACCCCCACATCGCTGCTTCTTCTGCTTCGGTCCTTGCCCCTCGGGGAGGGGGAGAACAGCCCTCAGTGCCCCTCCACACTGGTGACCTTGTCCCACACCACAGCCATGCCCAGGGTGGCCTCGGACATGGTGGCACCAGGCCCTGGGATGGGGGGAGTGGGCGGATGAGCCCCGAGCAGTGGGAGGGTGGGAAAGTGGTGAGAGGTGTTTGAGTCCCATGCACTTTGGAGGGGAACCAGGGTGGCCAGTTGAGCCCCCTGCACTGGGAGGGGGAAGTGGGGTGGGGTGGGTGAGGTGGCTGAGCACCCTGAAACAGGATGAGGGTGTGCGACTGAGCCCCTTGAAATAGGGGCAGGGCGAGTGGGGGAGCACTGCGCGGGGGGAACTGTCTGAGCACTGACCCCCTGCACTTGGGGAGGTGGGGAGGGCTGAGCTCTGAACCCCTGCACTGGGGGAGGCTGAGGGGCAGCGTGGGGCTGAGCTCTGACCCCTGCACTGGGGAACGCTAAGGGGATAGCGGGGGGCTGAGCTCTGACCCCCTGCACTGGGGGAGGCTGGGGGGCAGCAGGGGGCTGAGCTCTGACCCCTTGCACTGTGGGGGAGGCTGGGGGGCGGCTGGGGGCTGAGCTCTGACCCCCTACACTGGGGAAGGCTGGGGGGCAGCTGGGGCCTGAGCTCTGACCCCCTGCACTGGGGGGAGGCGGGGGGCTGAGCTCTGACCCCCTGCACTGGGGGGAGGCTGGGGGGGGAGATAGCGGGGGGCTGAGCTCTGACCCCCTGCACTGGGGGGAGGCGGGGGGCTGAGCTCTGACCCCCTGCACTGGGGGGAGGCTGGGGGGGGGGATAGCGGGGGGCTGAGCTCTGACCCCCTGCACTGGGGGAGGCTGGGGGGGGGATAGCGGGGGGCTGAGCTCTGACCCCCTGCACTGGGGGAGGCTGGGGGGCGGCGGGGGGCTGAGCTCTGACCCCCGCAAGGGCGGGTGAGCCCGGCGGGAGGCGGCACCGCCCTCTCCGCACTGGGGGCGGCGCCTCTCGCCGCCACCGCCCGCCTCCCTCCCCCCCTTCCCCTCCTCCTCCTCCATCTCAGCAGCGCCCTCCGCCTCTCTCCTCCATACAAAAGCAAAATGTCCGCCATCTTCACGGGCCGCTGCTGCCGCCGCCGGGCGGGACGGGGCTGCGGGGGGGTGTGTGTGAGGGGGGGGTTACCTTGATGCAGTAGGGCGGCTCGTCGAAGGTGACCAGCATGTACCTGTCGCCGCGGCTGGCCGGGTCCCGGGCCCGCAGCTGTGAGGAGAGCGGAGAGAAGCGGCGCCGTGAGCGGGAGGCGAAGGAGGACTGAGGGGGGTTGGGGTGGGGGGGGGGGCGGTCGGGGCAGCCCCGCTCTCACCTTCATGAAAATCTCGACGGCGCCTTTGGCGATGTCCAGGTAGCTGGTGCCCAGATAGGCCCGCTGGTTCATGGACGCGGACGTGTCTATGAGGAAGAGGAGGATCGGCATGGTCCAGGCAGAGCCCCGGCCCGCCGGGCACCCCGCGGGGAGGATGGGGTGCGCTCGCTCCCGCCGCGGCTCCGCTCTGAGCCGCCTGCGCTCGCCGAGACCCAACTTCTCTTCCCTCGGCTTCCACCAGCACCACGTGACCAGCGCGCTCGCCATTGGCTGCCAATTATACCCGCATTTGCATATTCATGAAGGGAGCGAGGCGGGGGGGGAAGGGGGGTGGCGGGAGGGGGAGCGAGGCGGGAGGCGCCGCCGGGGCCGTGCGCGCGCGCGCGCGCCGCACCTGTCCCCCCGCCCCGCCCCGCTGCGGGGTTCCCCGCCCCGCTCCCCAGGGGCCGCCCCGCCCCGGGCTCCCCGGCCCAGTGAAGGGGGGGGGGGGGGGGGGGGGGGCGTAACTCGCCCTGCTCCTCAGGGCCCCCCCCCCGCGTTCCCCAAGGGAGGCCACGCCCCCACGGGAAGCCACGCCCACTCTCCAGGGAGGCCACGCCCCAGATTGACAGGTCCGTTTTCCATAAGGCCCCGCCCTCTCCTCATATAGGCCACGCCCCATTGGATGATCCCGCCTCCCGCCGTGAGGCCACGCCCCCAATAGCTCCGCCCCCCCGTCAGGCCCCGCCCCGCCACGAGGTCCCCGCTTGGGGCTGGGGGCGCCCCGCCTGCCCCCCCAGGCCCCAGTGCCCTCGGTGCCCTCCCTCAAGCCCTGACCCCCAGCCCTCCATGACTGGTTCTTTGCAAGGCTGGTGATGCTGTCGCCCAGCGGCCTTCCCGGTAAAGGCCGGATGGCAGCACAGCACCTGTGGAGAGGTTTATCTATGAAAATAGATAAAACCTGTGTGATTTCCTACAGCTCCAGCAGAAAACTAGAAGTCTGAAAAGAATCATAAAACTGTTAGGGTAAGAAGGGACCCCCAAAGCCCATCCAGTGCCACCCCCATGGGCAGGGACACCTCCCATAGACCAGACAGCTCAAAGCCCCGTTTAACCTGCCCTTGGACACCTCCAGGGCTGTTAAGCAGCGAGCTCTCCGGCTCCAAGCGAACTCCCATCCCTGTCCTATGCAAGGCCAGGAGTTGGGACTCGATGATCCTTGTGGGTCCCTTCCAACTCAGGTCATTCTGTGTTTCTATGAAAATACGGAGCCCCAGCCCCTTGCCGGGTGGTGCTGGGATGGGCCCCAGCCCACATACTGGCCCCCCAGCAGTGGCCACTGGCGGAAACTGGGCGAGGGGAACGAGACCGAAGAAATATTTAGCACTATGTCTGCTCCTGAATGCCTGTTTGCTTCCAGGATTGAATCCAAAGAACACAATAGCAGCACTGTCAACAGAGATCTTGGTTTAAAATAATAATTAAGTAACGGATAATATTTACCAACGTTTTTACATTCAAAGGCTTTGTTCACTGATTTTTTTTTTGCCATTCATTTGAACAACAGGCAAAGAATTGGTTTCAGTTTTCACTCTGTATCAGTGAAGCGTTTGGACAATGCTGTTGTTTCACACCACCACAGGTGAATTCCAAAACACCCCTTACAAAACATGACAAAATATGAGTGCTTGTAGAGATACGATTGCCCATCCTGATCAAAATAATCAGAGATGTAAATCTATTTAATTCAGGGATGTAGCCATCCCTTTTGTCACAAAAGAACCCCAACCCAACCATCTGAATACAGCACAGTGGCAGGTCTATGCTGTTTTTACAAAGATCAAACGGTCTTTCAAAAATCCTAGCTTCTGCAGATATTTTTCATATAACATTATGAAATTATTTAATTTTACTGAACCATACGGTGATAAATTAATAGTTGAAAAGCAGCTCATTTTGGAAACAGATAACTGTCAGACTTGGAGACTCTCCATTTAGTTATCCAAGCCCCCTCCATAAGTTGTGTATGTGCGAGTGCAACTGTGATCAAGGTTTCTGAGTTTTAGCAATCATACCAGAAATGCCGGGAAGGATAAACATAAATATTATTACGGAAGTGATCAGCACAGATGAATGGAGCCAGACTGAAAGAAATGGCATTTAAATCTCTAGGCAAGGCAAAAACGCAGATACCATAATTTTGCACCACTGCATGTTAGTCCAGAAAGACAATGCTTGGATGGGAATGGATTTGCTAAGGACTGAATGGAAACTAAATTGTTGGTAGAAGATTCCAGCTAATAACACTGGGTCCCAGCACCAAGAACTTGATGAGGCCACCTTTGCATCTCTCTCACAGCAGCCAGATGAGGTCACGGACTAACTTTTTACTCCAGCAGACCTCAGCCAATTTGAACTGGCAGCCCAGAGGCCCCGCGTCCCGCCGTGGCCTCAAATCAGACTACGTGAAAGGCTAAACAATTACAAGTTCATACCCTCGCTATATATATACATATATTAACTCCAGACTGCCAGATACCTAAAAGCCACTTCTCTTACATTCAAACATAGTATTTAAAGGTCAAGATGAAACTCTCTTGTTTCTTGTTTCAGAGGCTGACCTTTCTGAGGGCAGCAACAGGCAAGGTTCACATATTCTCCCTTTCTCTGTGGAAGATTTTGGCTTTCGGAGCCTGCTCCTGGTAGACACCACGAGAGCTGAAGTCGAGCGATTTTCTGGGCACAGTGCAAGGCATTTATTTAGTTTAATGAGACTTTCTTTATTCCTGAAAGTAACAGACACCATGTGCATAAATGCAGCTTGAGTGACTGGTTCTTTTCTGCTCCTCAATACGATTTATGTTTGCAGTACTGACCACCTGGCAGCTATAGCAGCAGACATTTGCTACTTCTATGAAGTTCAGACTTTTCTTGGGTTTTAATTGAAATTACACTCATCTATGCTACAATAGTTAAAGAAATGGTCTCTTTGAGGAAATTAACAAGAATAGCTGCTGCAGATTGAGATCTCCCACAACTGAAGATTTCAAAATTAGTTCCTCTGCACATATTCCATCACACAGTTAAAAAGGATCATCATCCTGGATGAATCATTTCAGTCAGCTTCTGACCAAACCGATCAGTGGTATTTCTCCCTGTTGTGCCGATAAGCTGTTATTTTTGTATTCCTTGTCCTAACAAAGCTTAACATCTAAGCTGTTGCCTCTAACAGGATTTTAGCTCTAACAATCTTCATTTCTTCTTAACACTTTCATATTGATTCACCTGCTACTTTTTTCTCACCTAGTTGCCTTCTGACCTGAACAAGTAATGCTCCTTTAGGCACTGAAGGAGGTCAGCTTTGGCACCGATTAGCCATCAGAATTTGGGGCACACTTGATACCTTGGTCAGAAATTATCTACTGAAAATCTAGATCAACAGCTAAACCCTTCAAACCTCCCTCGGCTTCTGCGATTCCCTATCTTGCTCTCGTAATACAGCTGCCCTGATGACTTTCCTGCTTGATTTAAAAGGCTTTCCAAGCCAGAACAGGAACAGCCACTGCTAAATCACTAGAAAAATACTGATTAATCCATCCCATGAGCTGGGAGGCACTATCCCTATCATACAGTAAAGAGGCTGCCATCAGAGCTAAGAGACTTGCTTGGCACCGCACAAGAGGCAATTTTCAATACCACAGTGAGAATTCAGAAGCATTTAGCTCTCAGCCAGCCACAGATCTATACTGTCCCTTTCGGAAAGATTAAATCCCCTATTTACAGAAATAATTTGTGTAGAGCTGAACCTCAGTCTGAAAGGTAAGAAATTGTGCTAAATAATTTCTCCCTCACTGCTCCAGTAACTGCATGGCAGAGCAAGAATACAGGGAATTATATTCAAGATGGCAGAAACCGAGCAAATTCCTTTGATATTGTGTGCTGTATCAGGGCTAAATATTCTCACCCGTCAGCAGTTCGCTGCTCTTAAGCCAGACACCAGAAAAGGCCAGGCTGCTTCTCCCAGTGTGTCACACAGCCCCTTTTGGGAAAAAAAAAAAAAAAAGAGCAAAAAAAAATAAAAAAGCAAGCCAATATATTCATTTTCCAGGATATTGCTCAGCAGCACCTTTTTTTTTTTTGTTCTATTTTGTAACTACATTACAAACTTCCACAAAATATTAATTCGCCCCTTAAAGATTTCTGCCCCTTTCCCTTACTCCATCTCCTTTCTGCTGTCATTCCACTAAAGAGAAGCAAGAGTTTGGGAAACTGATCCAAAACTTGCCTTTCAGGAGTCTGGGTTTGCAGACTGGAGGTGCAAAGCTGGCATTACTCTGGGCCGCCAGGCTTTGTGCAAGTCTCCCATGGAGGTGTTCACCTGAATTTCTTTTCACAGGCTTCAGCGGATTCAAGAATTCCATTTTCAGCTGAAGTGTAAGGAACAGACTACAGATACCTGCCCTGACTGCAGCACATTTTCTGCTGATTTATTGACTGTGCATAAATACTACACTATAACTGTCATATTTAACCACAAAAAGGGAAAGCTGTATGCTCAGGAAAATAATTCAGGGCAACTCTGAGATTTTTCATCTGTCTTCCCCGCACATCAGAAAAAGAGGCTTATTAGCCAAAGGGCAGAGTCCTGCTGGTTTTCTCCCCCTCTCCTCAACACATGAGTTAACCCTTTGCTGTGCATGGTGCAGAGTACCTTCCCTCTTTCTCCAAGGCTTTTATGCGAGCACAGCTAATACTGCCCACGGTCCAAAGGTGAAAGCCAGATCACTGTAGCCTGTGTAACAGCAGACACTGTTTAATTTCCATTTAGCTTTAAAGACCAATGAAAAGTGGATGAGGAAGTGATTTGTTGCCTAAGATAGTGGATCGTTTTGAAATAGTGGTAGATAAGCAACATTCTGACAAAAATCTCTCCAAGAAGATGCAAAATGAATCTATGAAGCAGCACTTTGAACAGCAAACCAAACTGGAACAAATTTCCAGACAGGCAAGGCTTTCCATACGAGGGCTGGTTTCAAAGTCCAAGAGCCTCCAAAGGAAAAACAGCACTCAGAATAAAAGCTTGAAAAACATTCTGGCTACTGAAAAAGAAACTGGAACCCTCTTGGTAAATTTAGCAAGCTGGAGAATTGAGTTACTCTGAAGGGGAAGCCGAGAAAAAGAAATTAAAGTCGCATACGCAGGGAGATATAAAACTGAAAGTGTGCACTTCAGCTTAGTGCATCTTTGTGATCAAGCGGCAAATAACATCAGATCAATGGAACGGGTCCCGCACCCGCAAGATTCTCTGTCCCACCAAGTTCTTCCCACATAAAGATTTATCATCACTCTCTCATAAATGCTGGGAGACAGCAGAGCTTGTTCGGGGTGGGGGCGAGGAGAAAGGGAGAAGAGTTTCTGGCTGAGACAGGAGACTTGCACCAGCAGCCACAGCCACGGGATGCAGGGGCTTAACGGGCTGGGGATGCTCCGACCTGTGAGTGCGTCTGAATTGACAGCCAGCCAAGAACTGCGTGAAATTCCATGTTACTTCCTTTTACTGGTCTTATGCTAAGTGTTGCTAAGCTGTACCTGGGAACTGGGCCAAATCAGCTTGGGATCTTTGGATGAAAGGCATTATAAAAAAAAAAAAAAAAATCCGGAGTATTACCCATGTGGAAAGCAACAATATGAATTAATTGAATGTGGAAAGCAACAATATGAATTAATTGAATATGCAAAGTAGTAGGATTTGGATTTTATTACATTCTACAAGGTAAAATATAAAGACAGCCAGAAAAAATTGTCTCTTCTGAGGAAAACTACATCCTTCTGCCTGGATTTGTGTGAAAAAGAGTCATAAAAGCAGTGTATCATTACCAGACTGATACCTGAAAACACACATTTTTAAAAGGACTGGAGCCAACAGGGACTGGTTAGGAAAGTCATTTTCTTAGGCTAGGCTACACAGATTTGTGCTACCAAGTGACAAGTTAGCATTGCTTCATCTATTACCTATCAGCATTTGTTTTATGACAAAGAATACCTGTATAGGCTAGGGACCTGCTCTGAACTGACAGGATTCATCACAAAGGGAAAGCCACGCTTGCCTGTTTCATTTCTGGACACAGTTATGATTTTTTACTATATACATGGCTTGCCTGAATACAAGTTCTCCATTACAGAGTTCAAAGTATCTCAATGACAGTAAGTTTACCTAACCCGATGGTGCACTCCACATCCTTCTCATGCCTGATCCAAAGCAGATCAGACCCTGCTGTGAGTCTTGGGGAGCTTCGGCCCTCATACAGACCCATCAGTCTCCAACTTCAGCTCTGCAAGTCACTTTTCAGCCTTCACCATCATTTCATTCCACCAGGAACACCCACTACTGTCCCCCCCCGGCATGACACCTTATGTCTCAAAAATAAAAGTTAAGGACAATCTCCAAAATACCAAGGGATATCACTCTGTAGGAGATAACTGTGTGCTGAGAGCACCTAAAATTGAGTAACTGGTCCTGAACTGGAAACCTGATATATTATTTAGGGATGAATTAATATTGCCAACATCACCTTAACAGATAATTATCATCACCTGGATTCTTTCAAAGCATCAGTACATTTATTTTGTCATCATTTACTTGCCCCCCAAAAAACAAAGCTACTCAGACAACACTGAGCAATAAAAGTGTTCCACTTCACTACCGTCATTCCTTGCAAAAATATTTTTTCCCCAAAGGAATCCAATATTTCATCCTCACGACTGTTCACACTGAACACAGTTACAGAAGTGGACACAATCATCTGCTTGGATTATGGTGTCCTTTGGTGCCACGTGAGCTCTCGCTGGCTCTGCTACAAGTCTTCACCAGCATCTTCCATAGATACCTGGCCTTCCTACCTTGGTTTCCCCAGCTGCACAGGACTTATTTTGTTGGTTTTACCATTCTTTCAAATCCATGCCAAGCTCTCAGTAGTGAGGCCAGAGAAATTGCCCCTGCCCCGTAGTTCTCGCAAGCTAATTTCAGGCATGACCTAATGAGTAGGTGGTAACAAGACAGGAAAGCAGGACAGGAGAGCAAGACCCAAGTAGCACTGCTGAGATTAGAAGGAAACTCGGCAAAAGCAAGTGCACGAAAGAATAAAACAAAGATCCTTTCATTCTTCAATAAGATTTTCAAATTTTTTTGATAAATAATGAGGGAAAGGGAGTGAAGGCTCATCTCCTTAGGCATCTGGAAGACAAAATTTCCAGGAAGAACTCAGGCAGGGACACAACCTCATCTTGCAAGATCACCTCGCTGTGTAGCAGCATGAAAATAGGAGAGGGCAGGAGCAGACAGCACTGCCAGCAGCGCAGATCAGATGGGAAACTCAAAAAACCGAGACACAGCAGCAAGAAAGAAATAGGTGTGCAGAGTCTTGAAGAGTCAGCTCAAACGCGATGGAGTAGGAAAAGAGGGTACAAGGTGGAAGAGCTGTGCAACTTGGCCAGACTGAAAGAGTGGCAAGATGTTCCCTGCAGATGTTTGCACCTGGTTCTGAAGGCATTTGCCGGTGCCTCTCTCAAATGAGGTGTTTATGCCAGAGATAGAACATTCTTATTGTAAATTTCTGTCTCTTTTACTCCTCTGTGTCTTAAGATTTACACACAATAGCATATATTGTGCTCATTCTGGACTAGGTAGGAAAAAAATATCCTGCACTCTCTGTAGTTGTTATCTTTGTTCCTGTTTAACGCTGCTGACCTTGCTCAGTACAGCCTGAATTACTGAACTTCCTTATCTCTCAGGTCTCCATTTTGTCACTTCCTTGCACTCACTTGGTATTTGTGTATTTAGTTTGAAGGTTTGTTGGCAGCAAAGGAGAACTCGAATTCAGACGCTTCTCCTGTTTACTTGCTGCATGCTCTTGCCTAGTTTTGGACATGAATGCATCCTCGAGCTGGAGAGAGTTAGAAGAAAAAAAGTTTTCACATCCTTTCAAAAGCTTTTGGCAATTTTTAAGAGCTGAAAGCTAATTATTTTGGCACAAAGAGGCACCACAGAATCTTTTAACTATGGCATTCCTGTATAAGGTTTCCTTGACACTTTTGTCTGAGAGGTAAAAGAAGGAGAAGAGTAACAAAAAGCCCACATTTATCTTTTTTTGAGATATATAACAGCTTCACTACCAGAAGAAATTAAATAGACAAAAACTCTTCAGGTTGGAAGAGAAAAGATGACTGCAGATGAAAATGATAGCAGTTTGTAAAATGCCAAATGGAGAAGGTGAATACAGAATAATTGTTCACTTTCTCTTACAGTACAAAAGCTGAGGGGGCATCCAACAAGGTCATTAAGCAGCAGGGTTAAAACAAACACGCCCAAAAGGAAGTACTCTTTCATACTATCTGTAATCGCATTGTGTCACTCAGTGCCTGGGGAGGTTGCGGACACTGAAAATGGATTTTAAAAAGCATTACATAAATTTAGAAGGGATGGTGTGATCAACAGCAAATGAACACAGTAGCTTAGGTAAAAACTGGGGGTTTCAAACCCTCAGCCAGCTGATTTCCCAAAGCTGGGAGGAGACACTGAGTCAAGATGATTTGGTACGTGGCCTTTTTCTTCACCACCAAGCATCTGCTGCTGGCTGTTCCTGGAAATAGCACGGCAGTTTCTGTTCACGCTGAGCTATGAAGCCAAGCGTTGCACACCAGTAACAAGCAGGGAAGGGTTCTCTGTGTTCTCCTGCTCAGCTCTTCTCCGTCTTCCAGCGGGCTTCCCCCAAGGGCAAGAGATGCCTCTGGCAGAGGTTCACAATCCAACTCTCCTCACCATTTTCCTTAGAGCAAGCACACTTATAACTGGGCGGAGAGAGACCATTGCATTAGGTCTTTCTAATGAAGCACAAACCTAAAGTTAAAGCAAGGAAAATTTTAATCCTATGTTTTGGTATTTTAACTGCAGACTCTGCATCTCGTGTTCAAAGGGTAGAAAATGCAGCTGTCCTCCATTCATAGTCAAAAAGCTCCCAGTCCCCAATAATGTCGTTACTAACTACAAAAAAAGGAAGACAAGGCAACCAAACAACCGGTTGCTGTAACCAAGTGAAAGTAACAATTTACCTCAGACAGCAAGGAAAAACAAACAAACAAAAAGAAAAACCAGAAACTCCACCCAGAAGTCGCTCAGTTTCATTTTAAAAAACAGTAACTCCAATCTTATATGCAACATTTATGAAAGACAAGAACTTCTGATAACGATTATGCCCAGCCTTTAAAAAAAAAAAAAAGAAAAAAAGGAAAAGCTATAATAATGCCAATTATCTTTCCAAACAATTTCAAAACAGAGACATTTTCAAACATCACTCATTCCCTATTCAGCTAAAGCCATCGTGTTTGCAAAGAAAATCCAAACAAGCTGGGAGTTTGTGCCAGCTATTTTCCATGTCACAACATGCTCATTCATCACTCCAACACTTCTCCAGCCTTGCACAACACATACTCTACGGCATCCCTGAGCCTGGGACGGGCAGCTCATCCCTTACCCCCCAGTAGTCCTTCCCTCTCCTGCTGTCCTTTTCCATCGCCTGTTTGCAGCCTCCCGATTACTCCTAAGATGCACACCTCCTGCTCCCTCATTTCCCCATCAAGCAGTGAGGCAGAAAAGAGAGGAGAAAGCAGCAGAGAAGAAAGGATGGAAAAAGACATGGTGGGTGACCAGTGCTCAGCACAGACTTTTTATATACACAAGGAAAGAAACAAGATGGAAAATTCAAGGGGAAAGACCACAAAAGGGATGGTCCAGCACAGTGGAAATCTATGAGGAGCCACGGATGACTCAACATTTCTATAGCACTTGTATTGCCTGCTTTGGAGCACACTAAAAAAAAATATATAAGGCAAGTGGTGTACTTGCACTGAGGTGGGTGATCCGGAGTTCTTCGGCACCCCTGCTGATGTGGTTCTCCTGTAAGAGAGTCACTGATACTGGGCTGCACCCTGTGAGGGTCAGTATCTCAGTGCCACTGCTTTAGAGTTTCCTACTGAGAGCTCACAGACCCTTCACCCCTTTCCAGATGCCCAGCTGTCCTCCGTGCTCACACACATTGAGGAACACAGACAAGAGAGAAAGGAAAAACCACAGAAGAATGGATGCATAGAAGCAAAACGGGTTAAATACACCTTAAAAGTTGTCTTGAAAACAGAAGAGTAGATGAGAAGGAAAACAAGCACAGTAAGAAGCATATTTTTGCAAGGCTGCTGTTGTCCTTTAGGAAGGACCACAATTACACAAAATACATAAATTATAAACTGAAACCGTAAATTACTCCTTGAAACACTAAGAGGAGCTTACCTGAATTATGTCCCAGGCAGCCACAGTCATCTGATAAAACTAAAATGACCATAAAAATAGAAGTTAATTTTTTTGATTTAGAAATTAGTGCCAGAGAGGGTATTTAGCCATTAGATTACGTAAAAAATATTTCATAGCACTATATTACATCTCACCAAGGCACAACACTTGGTGGCAATGAAGACAAACAACAAGAAACCCCACCCATCCAAAGAGAGTTTCAGTGAAAAACAGACATTTCAGTTAATGGGCTTCAACTGTGGGTATTTTAGATCTAGAAAGTCTAACCTAGTGTGCTTTGAGCTCAATTCCCAGAGGAATCAGTCACTTGAAACTCCAGACTCGGGCCCAGCTGTCCTGACACAATTGATTGAGCAGAGGCACAAACACCAGGGAGCTATCAAGATTTTGATGACCTGGGAGTTATCTGTAATAAGACTAAGAGGGCAGCAGGGCCTTAAATCCAAGGATTCTGCCTGCATCACTGGCAGAGTAATGAACAGAAAATAGAAGGACTTTTGTCCTGATAGCGATATCCAAACACATTCATTTCCATATGGTGGTGATGTGCAGCACTCCTGCATGAAGAAGGGCAGTCCCTGAGCCTGGAGAGAGAGCAGGACAGCACCTGTAGCCATGGGGGTGGCAGCTCGCACAGGGAATGCAGCTACAGCCCCAGCATTCCTTGCTAATTAAATACAGTCCCCAGGCTGCCAGCCAATTGCCCCTGCAACCCTTCCACGGCCACGGTTCCAAACCTCTAGTCAAATAAGGGATACGTGGAGAGCTTAGAAGGTAAGAAAACTCAGATTTAAAGACTTGCTGCATACCAGATACAACCATAATATTTTTCTTACTCGTTTACTATTTTCAAAACAAAAGCAGCAAAAGAGATCTGTTATTAAGCTGGACTCCTGCTTCCTATCTTGTGGAGCTGCAGCTCGCTTGCAGAGACTCAGAAAGCTGTTCTGTGGACCCTTCACTTGTGGCCTCCAGGACCAGGGTGTCCACACGCCCCTAACTACTGGGAGTTGGTGATGTGGCAAACTGAGAGGGCAGTAAAATAAGGCAGTAATGCCACAGAAAATTGCTGTTCTTGCTGCAAGTACAGCATGGAAATTCTTGCAGTCAGCGCAACTCTGCCCAAGTACAAAATGAGAATTTTCTCTTTTTCAAAGCTTTGCCTGAGATCCTATGCAGGGCTGCCTGTGCACAAGCATTATACTCAGCTGCTCTTTTTCCCAGTAGACAGGCAAAAGAGTGCTATCTGATTTCATAGACCAGGTCTACACATGCCTTCTGTCTCACAATGGAGCTTTTCCCTAATGCCATTAAAATAAAGCAAGCCCTAGATAGAAATGGGACTCTCTGCAGACAGTGGACTTTAGGGTTTCTCTAACTGTTCTTTCCTGCTGAGATTTATGTTCTCATCATAGCCTAATCATTAGTTTCACAGAGGTACAGAACATAATTCAGCAAGGCGATTGGCAGTGGCCACATCCTGCCTCCTGCCAAAATCCACTTATGAGGATCTAAACAAGCTTGGTAAAAATCCTCATTTTGCAATTGCTCTCCAACCAAGAGAATTATTCTGTCACAATCAGGTCTTCCCTCACGCCCCTGCTTCCATCTTAATTTTTATTAATAGCAACATGCAAATTTCCTGTGACAGGGGCTGAAAATTGATTCTATTCCATTTCCAAAAGGCGTCAGAGGATTTCAGCATCAGTCACTGTGTCACGCAGGCCACAAAACAAATTTTAACAGACAATAGTGGAAAAAAATCCTGAACCAAGAACTAGCACAACAAACATACACAGAAACTCAGTCCCCCCTCTGAAAACATTACTGTTATTGCTGCCGAGGCCAATGAAAATACAAGCAAACAGCTTTAGCAGACCCCACAGATACTCTGAAGATCTTGGAATAATGGTTAATATCAGAAATAGGCAGCTGAACAAAAACTCAGTGGGCTTGAATGTCATCAAGGTCAGCGTGCTGCTTCTCCAACAAACTCCTTTTCCTTTTGAATCTTGGGAGGGAGGGACAAATATGTCAATTTTCAGAGCACTGAGCAAAGCAAGTATGACTTTCCGGCCTCAAAATCTAGGGACAATTTGATACTTCCTCAAGGGGACCAGAATTTTACCCAATGGCTTAAGCCATCGCAGATGTCTACCCCAAAATCCTTCAGAGCAAGGAAAAAAGTCCAACATCTGCCATGGATTTCTCAGGGTCCAGTTAAATCCAAGCATTGCCAGCTCAGAAGAAGCTCCTGGAAGAGTCCAGATCTGGTTTAGGAGCATAACAAAGTGAAAACCTCCTGCTTAGCCACAGTCACGGGCATGTCATGCAACTCTAATGATAAATGATTACTTTGTGTGAAAGTCAAGGCTTTCGTGCCTCGGCAAAAGCTGAAGAGGGGAGCATAAACAACCAGCAAGACTGAGAAACAGTTATGCTTTCCTATTACTTGCATACTTGCCAATATTTTGGTTTAGTGGCAAATATTAATCCCAACTGTTAATAGTCATATAAACTAACTCACATCCAACACGCTTCACATGGTGTGTTTTATTCACCAAGGGAGAAATCAAAGTCTAATCAGTAGGAACCAAAGGCACTTTCGCCACTGAAAATCACCGTGACTGCTATGTGCCTCCTTTTCTTCACCAGGAGGCATAATTTTTACTATTGGTTACAAGTTCTTTTTTTTTTTTTTTTTAATTTTAATTTACACTGGCTGCCTTTTTAACTTGAATTGGGTGGCATTTGGAGTCTGGTCTTAAACAACTTGCACTGGGCAATACATGGAATACAAGGCAGAAGTGAGAGCAGAACCTTTGTTTTCTTACTTATATTCTTGAGCTTTAACCACTATTCTGCGCTGCCTGCCTTGCTGAAATAGTAAAGTATAAATGCAGATAGTTCCAGCTTTCAGATTATTTGATCCCAGCCCTCCTCTTTTGTTGTTGCTCATTCATCCTTTTTTATGTAACCATTGCCTTAGCTGTGAAAACCAACCAGGTCAACTAGGCTGTATAACTGGGAAGAGTTATCAAAATTGTGGACAAAGCATAACAGGTTGCCACCCATTTTCAAGATTTTCAGGAGATGGCATGTTGGTAACATTATTCTAAACACAACTGCTCCGGTGACCTGCACTCAAAATGCTTCTGCAATCAAATTTACTGCCTGAGATCGTGTGTGTGACAGGGGAAGCTGTAAATAAATGGCACGGTCTTGCTAATAGAATCATAGAATAACCAGGTTGGAAGAGACCCACCGGATCATTGAGTCCAACCATTCCTATCAAACACTAAACCATGCCCCTCAGCACCTCGTCCACCCGTCCCTTAAACCCCTCCAGGGAAGGTGACTCAACCACCTCCCTGGGCAGCCTGTTCCAATGCCCAATGACCCTTTCTGTGAAAAATTTTTCCTAATGTCCAGCCTAAACCTCCCCTGGGCACATAATGACTACAGGGTAGAAGTAAGGTCAGATAGCAGTGCTGTTATTTTCAATAAATTCAGTGCATCCAATGTTACCTCACATCGCTATACTTTCAGTTATATCACTTTATCAACTTTTCCCCTAATGTAATCTGAAGTATCCCAATTGTAGACTGTTTCTCCTAGTCAAAAATTTCTCATGAGTGTAGTAAGACTCCAGTGAATTTATCAATATTACTGCAAAAAGCCTGAGAAAACTAAAATGTAAGACCCACCAAGAAGACAGTAAGTGCAGTATCTGGGTTGTCTGCACTGAACTGTCCCGTTAGCATTGTACTGGGGAAGGGAGCAACCCAACAGCCAGATTTATGCGGTCCTGTGCTTTGTTTACAAACATCTTTCCCATCAAAAGCCTGTTTTTACTGTAATTAAATGCTTCAAGAAATCAGTAATTTTGCAAAAATTTCATTTTAGGGGGAAAGACAAAAATTTCTGAGAGCGTCTGGTGTCTTGTTTCAGTATTTGCCCTTCAAAATAATTTCTCGGCACTGTGACATGAAGCATTGTGCCTATAAATATGGTGTCTACCATACTGTAGTGCAATAGATTCTAAATTAAACAGACATTTCAATCTATCCACTATGCCTTTATTTTCTAACGCTGCTATTTTACACCAGATAACAAACTAAACTTCGCGAAACCAGTGGAAGAGATCTCTCCCTCCGGTGTTCATCAGGGAGTTTCCTGGTTTTTTTCCATCCTTCCTTGAGAGAGGTGGGTGCAATCCTGCGAGGAGAACATGGCAGGAGGGCTGCTTTGGGGCTTGTTCTCCTTGACGAGATTGGCAGCTCAGGCTTGCATCACCTTGCATTCCCCACGCTCGCTCCTGAGCTGGCACGCTGGCGTCTTGCTGGGCTGCGCTCATCGAGCAGAGCTGAGGAGGAGGTGAAAAGCAGCATGTGGAAATGCAGTGGGAAGCTGAAGCGGGCTGTGCCGGTTGCAGCGGGAGAGCTTGCGACAGCCGTGGCGTTGTGATGGCCCAGCGGGCAGTTCCCACAGCAACCCACCGCTCCCTGGCTCCTCTGAACAGGCTGGCAGAGCCTTGCTCCGAGAAAGAAAGGTTGCAAACTTCAAACGGTCAGAGATTATGCTCCAGCAGGGTTGCAGCTAGGTGTAATTTAGCCAACCTCCACCTCCCCCCCAAAAAAAACCCCATCACCAGAGAGCTGAGCCTTCCCTTCCACTGCACTCAGACTGCAAACACCAGGTTATGCGGCAATTCTCCTGCCAGTCCCACCTGGGAGCTTCCTTGCTATCCCTGTCCCCACGGACATTTTCATGAGTTTTAAAAGGGAGGTTATATTTGAGGTTTGGTCATCGCACCCAAAAAAAGGAAGTTGATCTTAAATAATTTTTGGTTTGTTTGTGTATTTTTGCACCAGAACGAGCAACGTGGAATGAGACAGATACGTTGGTACAGCCTGAGGCAGTCACAAATGATTGGTGCGATGACTGATACTATAATATAGCTTTTTATGCAGTTTAAATGAGCACTCCGTTCTGTCCCCTTTAATCACAAAGCAGCATTTCACCTCATGGGTAGTCAGCTGTAGTTCAGCAAAGGAAAAACTGCTCAACAGGAATAGGCAAAGCAGGCTGAGGCCTCCAAAAAAACCCAGATCAAAAACATTATTTGAAAAATGAAATATTAATATGGGCAAGGCTTCCAACTAAATGTTTCCTTTGGTATTCGCTCGAGTGAATGCTATACCTCTAGTGGCAGTAGAATGAATTACTTAACATAATGACTGGAAAATTCAGACTACAGTTAAGTAGTTTCTACATCTTGGATATAGGTATGTACATACAAAAACGTGCGTCATTTTTGAAAAATGAAATCTTAAATCCCCACGTTGGTAATTCACACTGCTCAGAGCCTGAAAGTTGAGCAAGAGACATAAGCAGGCCTTTCCAAGTTAAATACTGTAATTTATCCAAATAAAATGACACCACACAGGCTCACACCCAGTGTGAGGATGCGCCCATGGCTTCTGCTGAAGTTACCAGATCTGTCCATCACCTCCCCTGAAAGGGAAGCTTGTTATAAAAATGCTAATGTACAGCTCGTCCCTGCAGGCACGTGGGAAGGCAAACTGCGTGCAGCAGCTGTGCGAGGAGACAGGCTGCTCTGGAGAGGGACGCACACAGCAAGACTGGTTTAGGCTGTGACGGTGCCGGGAGTCTGTCTGTGGACACGTCCTCCCAAATCCAGCTGTGTTGACAGCAGAGTCCTCCCCGAGTCTGCCCACAGGCTGGTGAGCATCGCCCTGCAATAGGTTACCACCCCTCTGATCTGGATATACTTGTTTGAACACTCCCTAACCTATTTCAGAGAATATCAGCTAGCCCAGCAAACCCTTATTACTTAAAATGTTAGGCCATGCTTGCCCAGATATTTCTTCTTCCCTGCAAAGCAAGCTCCAGCTGTTTACGTATTTCCACTCCCATAATCTTTGGCCATGCTTTGGTTCTCCACCCCTCACCCCATTGGTCCTTTCTCTATTTTGTCTGGTTTTATAAACCTAAGATGTTGGAGTGTTCTAAGCTCAGCTCCCCCTATCTGTAATTCACTTAACGTTATGATCTGCGCTAACGCAACAGAGGAGATGGTGTGGGTTTGGAAAAAATGGCCAGCAGGTCCCTACATCAAATTTGTCGTCAGGATAAACCATGGCTTGATATTCCCTAATCCCACTCTGAATTTGGCCTTTGTTAAACTACATGACTCAAGTTACATTAGAGTCACTTCATCAATCATCTCAATCTCGTTAGTGTCTCGCTCTCCAGATCCATCAAACTCAGTAAAATCTCCGCAGCCAAAGTTTTTCTGGCCTGAGCTTTTGTGTGGGTAATTCAAGATGCGGCTGTTGCTGAGTTGCACCCTCCTAGTTCAGACCATGCCCAGGGCAGGTTGCTTCTAACGCCGTGAAGCCAACGGGGTCACCATAACACCCCATGAGAAATAAACTTTCACCACTATGTGTGCAAATTTGCTAATTGCACACACACTGCATGCTCTGGGCAAAGTACAAGCAAGATTTATGCTGATGGTGTCCTCTTCAAGCCAGTGCATGTAGGTTATCCGCATCGAAAACTTCTCGGTTATTGATGGCAGCGAAGCCCAGTTGCAGAAGCTTTTTGAATTTCCAGGTCCGAGATCAACTCCAGCCTGCTCACATCCCAGCTCTCTCTCTTTTCTCAAGTGTTTGCCATGTACCAAAAGCTGCACAAATGTCCCGGGTTAGGTCAATAGCTAAAGTGGGCACCTGTAATCCCAACTGCCCCCACAAGGAAATGGAAATGAGAGAGACTTTGGGGTTGGAAACTAAAACCAAAACAGCTTTAACGAAAAAATAATAATAAAAAGGAAAATAATAATATCAGTAAGAATATAATAAAATATATACAAGTGTACAAAACCAATTCTAACTTCCCCAGGACAATGTGTCACCACTGATGCTGCAGGGCAGGTGCAGGTAAAGCCCCAGACTGGATCAGAAACTGGATTCAGGAACATGTGGATCATTAACAAAAGCAGACAGACGGACAAGGACCTCCTCACTGCATATCAGCCTTCGAAGAAGAAGGCTTGACCCTCACGATCCCCAGGTTTTACACTGTGTACGGTGTGTATAGTATGGAATTCTTTGTTGGTCCCTCATCCCATCTGACCTCCCCACAGGTGCGACTGCATTCCTACCAACTCTGGGGTGGCCTTGATTGACATCGGAATTGTTGTGAGCAGTGTCATGTGCAGACACCAGTACCCCACTACCCTGGTGATAACTATCGTGTGTTGTCACTTCCAGAGGTAGCTGCTGTCTGAAAAACCTGTTGGTACTTTTCAGAAACTGCAGCTGCTCAGCAAACACTCAGCTGGGAAGTCAAAGAATTATTCTGGCTCCAGCACAAACCAGAACACACCAAACTACACACCAAACCATCTGCTCAGCAGCGACAGTTGCTTGTTCTCCACTTCTTGCCTTCTTTAAGTCCCTTGTCTTTGTCCTGTTGGCCATCATAAGGAACAAGTTGAGCAGGAAGGATGAGTGGTTTCCAGAGTAATTCCCAGCAGAACTCCACGAGGGAGCCTGGAGCGTGCAGAGCACGCAGTGTGGAAAGCCCTTCAGAGAGGGGCCAGGATCAGAAAGGGAAGGACAAACAGTGCTTGTGGTCAGCCTCGAAAGACAAGTCTAAACATCCGTGTAGGCGTTTGCTCGGGCGATAGCAAATCATCGGTGAGGCTGCCCTGCCTCTCCCCTGTACGGCTGCACAGAGATTTTAGAAGTTGCAGACACAGAATGCTTGAGCAGTGGAGGTGCAAAGTGGATTGTATTAAGTGAAGCTTTTAATAAGATTTTGATAACGATTTTTATGTTAATCTTTAAAGAGTTTGCTTTTGTAACATTTAACTGATAAGCATATAATCTAGTTTTAATTTAATCTCTGCAGGTGTTTCCCAATGGTAAATGTTAAATTTTTATTGCTTCCTTAGGCAGTAATAATAGGGGAAATGTCTGTAAGGCTCCTACTGTCCATTTGTATGCAGATAACATCATATTTTATAATAGCTGTAAATCTGACAGGATAGCCTCTTACTTGTGAGATGACATTATAAATACGTGTCAATCCTGAAGTAAACATCTTTGGAAGGAAAATGAAATAGAGATGTTATTAGAGGCCTAATGAAACAACCATAACTGCTCATTTATAAGAGATGTATGCGCACATCCTTGAAAGAAGCAGAGCCCATGCTGGGTTTGCAGCTTTCCAGTGAGCAGGACAATGGAAATTCTCAGCAGGGTCTTACAGAGGACGCAGAAATAGATCCTACGCTTCATAAAGATGATTGTCTATAAAACTCTTAAATGTTTGCTTTCTCTGAGGTATGTAAATGATTATAAATGCCACGATGTCTAAGCTCAATTATAACTTCTTTCATACAGCTTCACGGAGCAAAGCTTATGCCAGGCGCTCCCACATGAAAAACCGCAAGACACCAGGTACGAGGAGGTGACCCCCGATTCCTGTCTGAAGTGTAACACAAGCATACTTGGGGCAGCATTCGCTTAGCAGAAGACCTGAGAGGGGCGTGAATGATCACTTAGAGCTTACGCTGGCCTTTTGCTCAGGAAAAAGCACGCATGAAACCTGCCTTTGTTTACATTTGCACTAGATGACCTTCACAGTCCCTTCCAATCCACACCATTCCATGATTCTATTCTATGATACATTTAATATTTTAAAGACGGCTCCACTTTAGGCTGTATTTTCCTGAAATCATTTTATCTGTCCTGCAGCAAATAGGGCTCTCTGGCATGCTGTGCTCCCGGCATCTATCAGCACATCCCAGGGACCCATTAGCGCGGGCAGAGAGCTAAGCTAAAGGACTTCTAAGGTGGAACTGGCTTGTCTCCAGCCAGCACAGAGCACAGGCAGAGAGAACTTCAAGCTGCCTTTGCTCTCCTGTATAGGCATGCCCTGAAAGGGATTACACTTTAACAGAGGTCTAGATATTTCCTCAACGGTGCTTAGATATGTGGTTCCCAAGGTCCACATTATTAGTCACAAAAACAAACAGCCTAACCTCTGACACACACACACAAAAAAAAAAATACAGGCTGGTAGGTTTAAGTCCCTGGTGACAGACATGGGAATACAGCAGGCGGCCACTGGAGGGGATTGGGAACTGCCACATGGACGAGGAAAAAAAAAACCTACCGGTGAATTAAAGTTACAACAACAGCTTGGACAGTTTAGGTTGAGCAATTCTTGCTTCTGTTATAAGTCAGAACACGTATGCTGCTTTAAGGGGGTAGTTTGAATGAGGTATTTTGCTTCTTCTGAAAGACTTCTAAGATGAAAAAAAAAATCCTTTATCATGACTTTTTTATAAATAGGTATTAATTAGAAAGAAAATAAAAAGAATTCTACAGAAAAACCAGATGAAAACAACATGAGCGTGAATGGAAATGCAGATATATCAGTCCGTTTTCTGAGTTACTTCAAAGTCAAGGAGGATCTGCCATGTTGTGCCATGGACACGGGAACTGTCAAGAAAAACAAAGTATCACAGTAAAAATATTCACTGTTAAGAATTAAATGCATTAAAAGCGATAAGTAAGACTATATATATGAAACTGTTTAGCTCACTTCTGCCTGCACACTCATTCTTTTCCCAACAGAGTTGGGAAAACTACAATTTATTTTGTGTAACTGCTTCAGACTGAAGAGTCATGAAAGGAGACCCCCTCACAAAGTGTTTGCAGTCAGCTTCTCCAACCACACTGCTGTTACAGGGACCCTGGGCTAGCAGTGAACACAGAACCCCAGTCCCGTCTCCTCTGCATCAAAATTCTACACAACATGCTGATGCCAGGGCAGATGAAGTTTTTGCTAATCAAGCGTAAAAATGACAGGAATCGGGCATAATGCTGTGTTCCTCACAACTTAAAATCTTCTCCACAATAAACGAGTTCAGAATCTCCCATATAAAGTATTTAAACAGATGGATAATCACCACAGCAACCAAAACCACGGCAGAGCCATTCAGGAGCATTCCCTATCTGCAGACTCCAGTCTCAGGTTTCATGCTGCAAGGAGGCAATATTTTACGTAACAGAAGACTCGCCAGTGCTCTTAGGTAACTCAGCAGTTTCTACGCTAGGTAAAAAAATCAAAGACCAAAAATTAGCTACAGATTTTTAATTTTTTTTTATGCCTCAGATCACACTTAAAGTGACCTGACAAACTCGTCACAGATTCTCTGCTTTATCTTATGTCCCTAGGCCTTTGCATCTGTATTTCTGACTATTTCTTCATCCCCGCTTTTTCTTCTCATCTTTTCCCTGCTTTACCAGCATCATAACAAGGACTGCAATCTCAATCTGCCTCTGATCCCAGAAATAATTAATTATTCAGGCGCAATAAAGCAGCCTGAGAAGCAGAAAGCGAAAGAGACTAACCTAATGATGAAGAGAACTTCCCACAGATCTAAGATAATTCTAGTCGCTGCCACACACCACTGTAGTCTGCATCTCCCACATGGCAGATGAGAGTCTACCCGTGGCACATGGCACGTGGGCACACGCCTATACATCCTCTCAGCACTTTTTTCATACACCTAAAGCACTGAGCCTGGCTGGCAGGGAAGCCAGAAGAGCAGCAGGACTGTGCCAAGCCAGGCTTTGTGCACTGCCCAAACCAAAAAGCTCAGCACCAGGAAGTTTACCGAGCAGCTCTGTAATATTTTTTGCATGTGTCTCTGCTGGATAAATAGAGATGGCACCTACGTACCTGTAATAGCATCTGGGGCGATCTCCCTCAAGGGCACATCCTTGCACAACTGCCGGTGAGGTGGGGTTTGTGCTCTCTGAAGCATCAAGCGCTGGCGACACAGATGGTAGAACACTGACACCTCCTCGCATGCAGGCAGCGGTTTTCATAGAATCATAGAAGAGCGTGGGTTGGAAGGGACCTTAAAGCCCATCCAGTCCCACCCCCTGACATGGGCAGGGACATGTCCCACTAGATCAGGCTGCTCCAAGCCTTGAAGGTCTTGAACACCTCCAGGGATGGGGCAGCCACAGCTTCCCTGGGAACCTGTGCCTCACCATCCTTAGCGTGAAGAAATTCCTTATGTCCAGTCCAAATCTGCCCCTCTCCAGTTTATCCCCATTGCCCCTCGTCCTATCACCACAAGCCTTTGTAAAAAGTCCTTCCCCAGCTTTCCTGCAGCCCCTTCAGGTACTGGAAGGTCACTATAAGATCTTCTTGGAGCCTTCTCCTCTCCAGGCTGAACAACCCCAACTCTCTCAGCCTGTCCTCGTATGGGAGGTGCTCCAGACCTCAGATCATCTTCGTAGCCTCGTCTGGACCCGTTCCAATGGCTCCATATCCTACTTATGTTGAGGATTCCAGAACTGGACACAAGACACCATTCATGTTAACGGGAGTTAACACAGGGCTTTAAAAATAACAACATAACCTCAACACAAGATGCAGCAATAGATGGGTGGAAGAGGAAGGAGACCAGCATGATTTCTGGTTTCCAACAGGTGGACAGCAGATGCAAACGCTAGTAAATGCGTGATATAAAAACCAAGGTTGAATCCCAGGAAACTTTAAAAGGAACTAAAACCTGCTTTTGGAGATTCTGAATATTCTTTGTAAATGAGCTGAACGACCTGGAAAATATCAGCTTGGCTAATTAATGTGCTTCTAAGTCCACCCATTTTAAATAATGGGGTTTTTTTTAATTTGATCATTCTGCTTATCATTAATTTGAATATCTCTGAAGCATGTTTGTCTGCTGCCTCTCCCGAGACTGGTTTCCAAAATCAGTAACACCCTACATCTGATTACTAGTCAGTAAAAACATAATAATGTTCTGGATGTATCCTGAAGGCTGTATGCTTAGTATGCTTACAGTATGCTTAAAAACAGGAATTCCAATTTATTTTTTAACATAAATGTTAAATGCTATGAACTGATGGACACTTGCCAAGAAACAAAAAAATATTTTACCAGTTTTCACCACGTACATTTTCAGAAATTCTGACAAGATTGTAGTTTCTATATATGATAACTTAGCTCTTATATTACATAATTTGTGCCTCTAAGACTGAAACTGCTAACAAACTACTAACAATTATGAGACCTGCAAAAGAAAGTGCTTGGAAAAAGGCAACGGCTGCCACATGCATCTTGGCTGAGTTACAAAATGAAGGGTTGTGGGTTTTTTTTTTACTAGTTTGACATCTTCCATGATTTTAAATAGATAAAATATGTGACTTCCCGTACTGGACCGTCTCACGGTGTTATTGTGAAACACCAATGGCTGCGGCGTTCACTTCACCGGTGGGCAAAGTCTCATCACGGGTAAGAATTTTGCAACCCCGCTGACTGGGTGGATTAATATAAATCTTAATTATCCACCTGAATTGCAGCAAAAATATTGTTGTGAAGCTGGGAATGACTTTAGGCAGCAATCATAGAATCATAGAATCATAGAATAACCAGGTTGGAAGAGACCCACCAGATCATCGAGTCCAACCATTCCCATCAATCACTAAACCATGTCCCTCAGCACCTCGTCCACCCGTGCCTTAAACCCTTCCAGGGAAGGTGACTCAACCCCCTCCCTGGGCAGCCTCTGCCAGTGCCCAATGACCCTTTCTGTGAAGAATTTTTTCCTAATGTCCAGCCTGACCCTCCCCTGGTGGAGCTTGAGGCCATTCCCTCTCATCTTGTCCCCTGTCACTTGGGAGAAGAGCCCAGCTCCCTCCTCTCTACTACCTCCTTTTTTTTTATTATTATTATACAGGGCTTAAAAACTCAAGTCAGCCAAGAAAACACAGGAAGACGGTAGGAACTGTATGAAATGAGCTCAAATCCATGAATAATTTAATTAAAACAGGTGAGGCTCATAAGAGGAGCAACGGGACGAGGGGAGCGGGTCAGCCGGAGCCCTTTCGGGAGGGGCTGAGGCGCCACCGGGTGGGGTAAATTATCCCTAAAACACAAGTTCCCGCACGAGGGAGGCCGCTCAAACCCCCCCCCCGCCCCCCCGGCCCCGTCCATCGCCGTGACGGCGGCGCCCCGGGACCCCCGAGCGCCCCCACGTGCTGCGCGCGCTGACATGGCGGAGGCGGGAAGTGGTGATTGGCGGGGGGCGAGGCTTGGGGCGGGGCGGGAAGTCGTGATTGGTTGGGAGGCGGGGATTGTGGCGGGGTTGAGAGTCGTGATTGGCTGGGGGCGTGACGGAACGGGAAGGCGCGGTTGGGCGCAGCGGGAGGGGGCGTGGCCTGAGAAGTCTCGCGAGGCTTGGCGCGGGAGGTCGGCCGGGCCCGAGTCCGCCGCCGTCCCGGCAGCCCCCGCGCCGGCGCTGCCCGCAGTGACGGGAGCCGAGGCCGAGGGGGGGGCGGACAAAGCGGCCCCGCGGGGTGAGTGCGGGGGGACGGCGGCCGGTACCGGGGCTGGCGGGGAGGGGGGGCGGGAACGGCGATGGGAATAAGGCACGGAATAGGACAGGGAACAGGGACGGGGATGGAACGGGGCAGGGAATGGGGAGGGGAATAGGAGAGGGAATGGGAATAGGGGAGGGAATGGGAATGGGGAGGGAAATAGGGTAGGGAATGGGGGCAGGAATGGGAATGGGGAGGGGAATAGGGTAGGGAATGGGGAGGGAATGGGAATGGGGAGGGAAATAGGGTGGGGAATGGGAACGGGGATGGGAATGGGGGGGGAATAGGGTAGGGAATGGGGGCAGGAATGGGGCTGGAGACGGGAATGGGGTAGGGAATGGGGCGGGGGGGGAATAGGGAATGGGGCAGGGAATGGGGAGGGGAATAGGGTAGGGAATGGGAACGGGGAGGGAATGGGGAAGGGAATAGGGTGGGGAATGGGGGCAGGAATGGGGCAGGGAATGGGTGGGGGGGGATAGGGAATGGGGCAGGGAATGGGAATGGGGAGGGGAGTGGGGTAGGGAATAAGGTAGGGAATGGGGGCAGGACTGGGGCAGGGGACGGGAATGGGGCAAGGGTTGGGAATGAGGGCAGGAATAGGACTGGGGCCGGGAATGGGGACAGGAATGGAATGGGTTTGGGGACGTAAATGGGGCAGAGGAGGGGAATGGGGGCAGGAATAGGGCAGGGGGCGGGAATGGCAATGGGGCCAGGAATAGGAATGGGGCCAGGAATGGGGCAGGGGACAGGAATAGGGCAAGGAATGGGTTGGGGCCAGGAGCAGGAGTGGGGCCGGGGCCTGGCGCGGGAGGGGCGGCTCTGGCCTCGGCGGCCGCTCCTTGCCAGCCGCTCCTTGCCAGCGAACAAAGCGGATCAATTAAGCGGCTGCGGTTACCGCCGCCTCCCTGCCCTCGGTGGGTCCCGGGCGGAGAGCTGAGCTCGCCGGGGAGCCGGTGTTCTCCTCGGTTTATCGGAGGCTTCTGGGCGTTTGAGCTGCTGGGGGTTCGAGGGGAAAGGCCACGTCGCGCTCGCTTTAAAAACCGGCCGGTTCGGTGCATGGGGACAACCCGAAAGGGGAAAAAAATCGAGATCTGAGCAGATGTGCCCTTGAAATTCTTCGGTAGGATTCATCTAAGTGTTACAGTAGAACGTATGGGAAACAGCGCCCGGCTGTTATTTTGCTTTGCCCCGCTTTTGTGTGCGTTTGAGTCATCTTCTCTGTTACTGTCACCTTTTCAGCATTTGAAAAAAAAATAGTGGGGGGAAAAAACTACGGTCCTAATAAATTTTGCTGCCAGTATTAGCAAGATTTATACATGTTGTAGCAGCCACGCTAATAGGTCACGCTCTGAGATGTATTTAATTTTGTAGCATCCTGCAGACAGTTACTAATTGCATTTCTCATCGCCCTGTAAAAGGGTAAACAGTAGCCTGTTTCAGCCCAGGCTTTTTGCAAAGCATCAGAGTAGTTCTGCTGGTTTGAATGTGACTGTCCGCCTACTTAAATATTTTGCGGAATATGTGCCTCTGTAGATGAGCAAATTAAGTGAGGTTAACCAACTCACTCAAGGTCATGGAGTGTCGGTAACAGAGTTAGCAATAATGGAATCCAGCCATCCTGGCTGCTGGGTCTGTGCTCTAATCATTTCATGACTCTCCCAAATAATTGCAGATAGTTTAAACATTGTTTTGTGCAAGTTCACTTTAAGGCCTTCAACAACTTTTTTGGGAACAAAATGTTAATAGATCTCATTTGGATCTTGCGCTGTGTTTACACGTAGCTTAAAGTAACATGTTGGAGGGAAGTTTGAAGAAGTCTTTGTGGCTTGTTTTGTAAATATGCACTCAAAAGGCATCGATTTTACTGAGTGTATAGATTAGAGAGGCTTACTGTTTAGATTTAGAGGTTATATCGTGAGATATAACAAAAAAGATTACACTGTAATTAGACAGCTTTTTAAAGGAGGATGTGTAGTCTGTGACTGCAGAGAGGTTATCTTCTGGATAGTGCTTACCAGATTGTATTTTGTAGAGTTACTTGCAGTTGTTAGGGGGGGGAAAAAACAACCAACAAATGCACTTGGAAGCCATGGTGATGAAGCTGCTGGAAGTTAAAATGGGAACAAAAAACTTCCTTGCTTTATTTATTTTTTCAGCAGATACTTGTTAAGTGAAAACAAATCACAATTAGTGTTATTTCTGAGCCTGGAGAGAAGTTATGTTTCACTTCATGTTTTTCTCTGTCAAGTTAGATTTATGAAGAAAGGGATTTCAAAGGAAGTGCTGGCAGCTCTGTGCTATTGTGACACCAGCAGTATATATTTAGTAACTTAAGGGAGGAAAGATCATTATTGTGTTAAAAGAAATATCGGTGACAATTGTTTGTCTGGACTTCAAAGAGCGTTGGAAAGCGAGCTGGCATTGTTCAGGTGTTACGCTTTGGCCTGTGTCCTGCAGTGAGCATTTCATTTCATCTGACAGATCCCCACACCTGACAGGCGGTTCACTGGCAGCCTTCAGAGAAGCCCACGGGCACAGCGTAGGTCACAGGCTAGCCCACAGATCCTGGGTTTGTACAGATGTATTTGTGCTTTCCTTTGTTCTGCAAGTAATCACGGTGATTCTTGGCTGTATGAAATGTGGTGATGGTGGTGAGAACCCGCTGCGCCGCAGCCAACTTTCCTCTAAATGAATGGGCTGGGGAGCCGCAGGCTGCAGAGCCTGGTTCTGAGCGGGGTTCATCTCTGCAGAGAAGTTCTGACAATGCAGGCTTTCTTCCTAAAAGTCTTCATGGTTTCTTGTTGAGGAGCACCGTATGAACAGTCGTTGATGCTGAACCATCAGGTCTCCCCAGCGCATGTATAGCTTATAACGCAGTCTTTCAAAAAAGTGCTTTTCTGATATCACCTGATAAGTTACTGCAGCAAGGTGACTTCTAAGCCAAAATAATTGTCTCAAAAAGTGTGCTTGTTAGTTGCTTAGAAATCCAGAAATTTGTCCTGAATAGCACTACTGTGTCAGCAAAAGTGTTGACTGTAGGCCTAGGTTTGCCAGATTTGCCTCTGCCAGTTGAGCCCGAATTTCTTATCCAGCCAAGTTAAATAAGAAAAGGAAGCAGTAACGGGGTGTGCTATTTTGAGATCGGTGGCTTTCCACCTGTGAGCTGTGGGATCCTGAGAGGTTTGCACACTGTTTTCAACAGATGCATGAGAAAACACCTGCACTGATGTTGTGATTTGTGGGAGTTTGGGACTCCTAAGCACTTGCAGCTGGCTAAGCTGAAGAAACTGGACACATCTATTAGGAAAAAAACCCATTTTGCCGTCAAGAATTGCCTGTATTTCTGTTACATGTGATGTTTGCAGTATACATTTGTAAGAGAAGCAAAGACTCAAGAAATAATCTTTACACGTGCTACATAAAGGGGTTCCAGAGTTTGTCTTCTGAAACAAAAAGGGTTCGACAGAATTCCAAGAAGCACTGGAACCCAAATTTCCACTTACAGAGCTATTTCTTTTCCTAGACCCTTCTTAATAAGGCAGCAGAACATCAACTTGGAACACTATCATTGGGGATTTGTTTTCAGAATATTATTAGTAGCGTTTCACTGAGGTGGAAATAAACCTGTGCTCTGAAAAGAAACTGGATCTTGGGGAAAGGCGTTCCAGTAAGAGCCATGAATTTAAATTATACCGGGGTGATTTGGTATTTTAAATAAATAAATAAAACCTTAGTTTGCGATTAAGAATCATAACCTGTAAATCTGAAGATATGACGGACATTCTAGTAAACACCTAAACTTGTCTCATGTTTCAAGTATGAAACATGTATCTGGTGCTTGGAAGTGTGAACGTCATGACGTTTGGAATGCAAGAAAAAGCATTTCTTTTTGATTATTCATAATGCCAAGGCTGTTTGCTGCTAAAAAGTTCAGAAACTACTTTTCTTAAGGTGCAAGAAGATCAGTTTATTAGGCTGGAGAAGAGCCAAAATAGACCATGTTTTATAAAGCTTCATTGGAAGTGGAAATGACAACTGATGAGTCTGTCGGAACTTTTTGTTCTCTTAGTATTTTCTGCTATATAATATAGTTAGGGCTCAAAGGATGCCTTCAGTTTGATAATTAACCAATAGGAGCTACAGTAAAATATGACGTGCATGGGGGTGGAATATGTAGTTGTTTTGTTGTTTTCTGTCAGTGTGTGTAAGGGCAATGGCATGTGTGCTGAGGAGTCTGGCCTTAATTTTATTTTATGAATTACATTTGGGATTGTTTCTTGATCGGGTCATAGGTTCTGGTTTTAGTTCTGGACTGTCACTCAAAATAAAACAAAGCATGGGGATGGCAGAGGGAGGATGGCAGTGGTTGTATGTTGGTCAGAGGCAGTGGTGGTAGAAAACCTGTGTTATTTTTTAATCAAATAGAAAACCTCAAATCTGTTTGGTATTATTCATCGCAGTTATTTTTCGGTTTGTTGCCTGTGTTCTAACACGAGTTTAGTTTAAACAAGATGCGAAGGTGTTCCCCATTCTTTCATTCTGAATCTCTGGGATTTAACATACCTCAGTGCCTGCGTGAGCAGATACCTCAGTTGTTATACCTCATCCGGGAATGCTCTGAGTAGGTCATCACTGCAGAGACATTCCTGCCTACATGGTGACTGCTGCTGCTTTACGTCTTTGTGTTTCCTCATTTGTGCCGTGTTTTTTCTCAAGTGTTAGCGTCCTGAGGCAAGCATAGGATGTCTTTTTGTTGCAAAAACCCAGCGTAAGCAGCCCCAGCCAGTGGCTAGGGCCACAAAATGCTGTTGTGATACCCTGAGGTGCTTATCCATTTATTTTATAGCGGTTTGTTAAATAGATGGAAACCTGATGCAAGTATTTTTTTCTACTTCAGCATTTTTGAAGGGACTTAAGTAAAGGTAAATTTGTAACCAAGAATCAAGTTCTATATTTTTACACCTCTGTTGACTACCTCAGTTTAGTATAGACTTGTGGAAATAATCTTCTTGCCTTTTCTCTTTTTTTTCCCCTTTTTTTCCTTTAGAATTGCCAAAATGCTTTGGAATTCTTAAACGATTCAAAAACTGAAGTCTCTGAGGATACAAAATCATAAGAACACAAGAAGCAGCAAGGAGGATTCAGTGCCAATGCAGCAACAAAAAAGACAGCCAGAGTTAGTGGAAGGAAATCTTCCTGTTTTTGTTTTTCCTACAGAACTTATATTTTATGCAGATGACCAGTCAACACACAAGCAGGTGTTGACTCTATATAACCCCTATGAGTTTGCCTTAAAATTCAAAGGTGGGTTTCTTAGGTTAAGTTCTATTTAAGGGTTAGTCGGTGATCTTGAATGGTCCAATTATGATTCGTGTAACAAAGCATATTTCTGAGAAAACCAAACTTGTATCTCTACGTGTATCTGTTGATGAAGTTGGTGAGGCATTGATTCGTGATTTGTTACCACTACTGTCCTTTTCATTGCAGTTCTTTGTACGACTCCAAATAAATATGCGGTGGTTGATGCTACTGGTGCAGTGAAGCCTCAGTGCTGTGTTGATATGTAAGTAAAAGTCAGTGGAGTGCTTTTTTGCCTCTGATGTATGACACTCGATTACCTTAATTTCTGTTATTATTTAAGATGTAGTAAATGACAGCTTGCATAAAATGAACTGAGTTGGGTAAAGATGTAATCTTTTCCTAATCTCTTATTCTTGTGGCCATCTGAGCTTTGCTGTTCTTTTATTCTAGGGCAAAGATATTACAATAGTGGGATGTTGCCTTGTTTAATTTTGTCTTTAGGCATAAATAAAATGCCAGTAGATGCATCCTGTAGTAGTGTTCTTAAACCAGCAGTGAAAGCCTCCTCCGAGTATTTGTTTGTTAGAAATAGCAAGAAAAGCAAGACCCCCTGGCGTTGGGATTTCTCTGTGAGAAATGTTTGTTTGCAGATTGGCGAAATGAAAATGGATGCAGCTCTACAGAGCATGCTTTCCTGGGCCATGTGTAACAAAGGCCTTTCTGTCTGCCTTTCAGCCTGACCGCCTCTTGTTCTCGGATCTCTGTCTCTCCTTTACTCGTGTTTCCTGTCAGATCCCAACCCAATAACAGAGAAAATAGGAAGGCCAGTTAAGTGACTTAAGTAACATATAGGATCTGTAGGCAGCTATAATTCAAGGTAGAGCGGGTATGTAAGCTAAAGTGGACCAACCTTTTTTTATTTTCCGTTTGCTATATTATTTCTGTATTCATGTACAGATACAACTAAAGAAAGTATGAAGAGCAGACTGAGCTTTCTGAAGAGAAAGCTGCAAACTGTAAAATGACTTCTGGAATCTCTGGCTAACAAATGGCCAAGCTCCACTACTGAATGATCCATCTTTTGTCGGATAAATAATACTGTGCTTGGGGAATGGCTCTTTCCTGTAAAATGACCATTTTCTGTAGGTGTAATTTGGATAATTCCAAGAAGTCACAGAACTGAAAGGAAGTTTCAAACATGGAGAAAAAAGTTTCAGTGGGCAGAGGCAACGCTCCTAAAAGTGGAACAAAACAGGCCAGAATATACCAGTGTATTAGTGAACTATTCCAGTCTCTAGCAGACATTTACACGAGCTTGATTACATTTTGTTAACCTTAAACAAATGTCTTTATTTAATAAAGGAAAATAAGACATATGCATGTTTCTAAGGAGTTTTTTGTGCAGCAAAACTCCTGTCCCATTCCAGTGGGTGCTGTCTAAGGGCAGTGTTTACTGCTAGGATATGAGCAGTGCTGTGCAAGTATGGCCATTTGCCAGATAAACAGATATTCTACAGAGCTTCCAATTATGCAATGGTCTCTAAAAAGAAACAGGAGAATGTATCTGTTTATAAGGGTCTGCAGAAAACATCTCTTTGCCTGGCAGCAGATGCCTTTTCTCATAGCACAGTGTTATGTAAAGATTCTGTTTGGGTTGGTAGTCAGTATGATGGTACTGAGAGTAGAAGCAGAATTTTAAAAGGGAGTGTTAAAGGAAGGAATAAGAGTTGAATCTGCTGTGCTGAAATGCTGAGAGTTGTAGGAATTAGGCTTTTTTTCCCCCAACAGTCTTTTTGTTTTAGTGAAGGCAGTTGCCCAGCCAGCACTCAACGTGCTGAACGCCTGTCATAAGCACGCTCCTTTGCTGCTAAAGTGAAGCAAAACTATGTACATTCCTGCAGCCTTTGAGTTCCACGGATGACTTCATCTCTGTTTGTTTCCTTGTCCAATAGTCTGTTCAGACTAGATACTGGTTACAAGCACTGGCTAAGTGTTGATGATTGTAGATATCTTGATATGACACCGCTCCTTTAAATGACAACTGAAATACAGAAATCTGTTTCTTGCAGCATTTTAATGTATGTATTATAACAAAGATATAATGTGTATATATTATCACAAGGATATCTCTATTTCTTGAAGCAATTTTAAGCTTACTGTCCTGTATTACCAAGGGTAGAATATTTTTTGTTCCCTCAGGAGTTGGCAACCTTTTTGAAGCCAAATCACTTTATGTGTAGGTGTGTTTTCAGAATAGCTAGTTATCTTAGAAATTTAGACCAGCCTTTCAAAAGCAGAGTTATACATTTTGGAAAAATTATTAAAATCCATATGAACTGATTTGACTTCAAACTGACTGTTGCAGTTTTTTTAGTGCTAGGTATGTGCTCTCATAATGAGTCATAAATGCAGAGAGGAAGCAGTTGAGCAGAGCACTGCTTAGAGGTCGGTATTGTCTTTGATCAGTGTTATTTTAAAACTCTGCCTTTTCTAAGTCCGACATGCAATTTTTCACATGAAATTCCATAAAATTAGAAGAAATGCAGTGACTATCACCCTGTCTTACTGTTGAAGCCATCTTGGTCAACCTCTTCAGAGCAATAGAGCGGTTGCTGGACAGTGAGAAGGTTTCCCAAGACAGTAACTGAATCTCTAGCTATAATTCAGAGGGTGCCTATGCTGCAGTCCCAGTTGTGACTGCAGCTGCACCCAGCCTGGCTCTGGGGAGCCAGTGAAGCATCTGCAACAATGTGCGTTTCTGTGCAGGCTACAAAGTGTGCTCAGGGTAGCCAGACTGATGAGCAAAGCTAGAGCGCAGAGCTTTGTTATTGCAATCCAGATTTAGACAGGTGAGAAACGTTTGTGTAGGTACGTAGCTGTCATTTTTACTGTACATGCCTTTAAGGGTGAGCTTCTGATTTTGAAAATCCCATTACAGCAAGCTGACTTGTTCATAGAGAGAGCGAGTTTTGCTTCTCAGTAAGTATAGTTGCAAAACTTTGAGTTTCCTGGTTTTCTTACCAAAAAGCCTGACACTTGCCACCAGCTGTCCAAGCATTTGGCAGTCCTACTCTTGTTTCCTTCCCTGACCACTCAAGACCCTCCATAGCTTTCAAAATCATTGGCTAACATAAAAAAAACTTTGATAAAGAAGGAGGCATCTTTCAGATAACTGATTTTTCATGGAAATTGACAGTGAGGTCTTGGGCTAAGGCAAAAGCGTGCTTGAGATCAAGAATTAACTGTTCTTTTTGGCCAGCCAGTTGGAGCAGATATATTTGGGAACTAGAGCAAACACATGGGGAGAGAGACGGCAAGATCAAATTTTCAAGAACGTTGAGTGATGGGGAGGGAATGGGAATCTGGGCTATTGCAATGTATCTGGCCAGGAGGAAGAGGGGAAACATCAGGATGTAATTCCACAGGAGGTGTGCTTTTTATTAGTTCCTCTGTTTGAAAATGTTGTTTTCCTCTGCAGTGTGATTCGTCACAGAGATGTTCGGGCATCTTACTATGGTGTGATAGATAAATTCCGTCTACAAGTGTCTGAGCAGAGCCAGAGGAAAGCATTAGGAAAAAAGGAGATTATTGCTACTCTACTTCCATCTGCAAAGGAACAACAACAACAAAAGGAAGAGGAGGAAAAACGAATAAAAGAACATCTGGCAGAAAGTGTCTTTTTTGAGCAGACTTTGTGTCAACCAGGTAACTGAAATCTTTTACCCATCCTGTCTTCTGAATCAGTTTTGAACAGCTCACGTGGTGAGAATGACTAGATTTTTCAAGTAATTCTTTTTACTTACCTTTATGACTGCATTTTCACTGTGGGGTGATCATGCCCAAGAACCCAAAATATTCTGCTTATGCTGTCTTGATTAATCCAGACCCTTTGCTGCCCCGCATTTGCATGTCATACTTTGGAGGGTACGTCCTGTATTCCATTGATGCAGAAGTTCTGTTACTGCCAATAGAAATTTATCTGGAAAAGGATGATAGTTGTTTTTTCCCCTGGGCTCTTTCAGAACATATGCCCCTCCTGAGTTTGTTCCAAGCCCTTAATCCTCCATTTCCTGATGAGCAGGAAATACTGCCAAAACATCTTCTGAAGTGCTCCTTGTTCTGCGCCATCTCCATTGTGTGTTTCAAAAGTACAGAAAAGCACAGTTGTTAGCTGGAAACTCTGCACGTTTCGTAGATGAGGAAGTGAATCAACAGCCTTGGGCAAAACCTGGGCCGAACACTTCAGTTGAAGTGGTAGGGGGAGATATGAAAAGTATTGAGTTTTACTGGAACTGAATCTAAACTGATTCTTGACTTGACTTTTACTGATTTATACTGTAATTTGTCACTGCTTTTTTTTTCATTACAAGAACAAAAATCAGTTCTGTCAAGTAGATTAACTTGCTTAAGAGCATTCCTTCTGTTAAAAGCAAATTGTTTCACTGTTTCTACATAGTTTGTTGGCTGGTGAAGCACCTTTTACCCTCAAAGGAAGCAGGAGGAAGATAATGGTTCAAGTAAACCCACAGGATCTCTGGGCTCACAGAACAAAATGTTGCTATGATAAGTTTTCCCAGTGCAGCATGTTTGAATAATCCTGGGCAATCTGAGAGCGGTCTGAATCCAAATCCTGTTTCTCTGTTTAAAAACCTTGTTGCCTACGTTCTGTTACTTGCTGACAGAAGAGCAGTAAACGGAGCAAGCACAGTCACTGCATATAACCTGCAGCCTGGGAGTAGTGTGTTAGTAGGCACAGTGGTGATGGACTGACGGTTGGACTGGGTGGTCTTAGAGGTCTTAATGGTTCTATGGTTCTATAATAACAAATTGATGGAGTTAAAGTAGAGGACACATTGCTAGTCACTTTGAGGACAGAAATACTTGATGAAACATTGGCTAATTTCTCATGAGGCTTAAGAATGCAGTTAGAAGTATTCAACTGACGTGTTAAAAGCTTGTTTTAAAGGTTACATGATGTGCCTTTGAGTGAGTTCCAGCTGTCAAACTGCAGCACAGTAGAGAGTATAAAGGACAGTTTATCTATGGTTTGTATTTCCTGGTTCTAGTGATGCTGGACTGTCAGTGGTTCACTTACAGTGTGTGGTAGGTTTTTTTTTTTTAAGTAAGTTTCAAATTACACTCATTTGTGGCACATAAACTGGTTCTGACAGGGGCAGTCCTGTGAAGAAAGAAAGGGAACTCATCTGGCCCAAGGATCTGTGCTCTTGCTGTAGCCAAGCTTTGTTCTGGAGGTGTAAGCAGACTTACCTGCCTGTGCAGCTCCTTTAGGCATTCTTTCCTAATTGATTACTAATCACTGAAGGAACGTATCAAGGAATGGAGTCAGGGTGCATGTTGAAACCTCAAGCGTTGCTGAAACGCCCACCTGTCATGAGAGTGTGTATATATAGTGACTGGGCCTGGCAGGCTCTGTGCTTCCAGAAGGGAGGGGTTTGGGAGAAGTTCTGTGAAAACAAGTTCCAGGATCAGAACAGGGAGCAGACTTCTCCACAGCAAAAATGCAGAGGGTTTAGGAGGATGGGTTTCAGAGTTGTTTTCCATCCCTTCCAGACTGCAAAGGGAAAAGAAAATCTCAGGATATTGCAGCTCCAGTATACCACAAACATTTTTGCAGCTTATTTAACATTTGCATTGGGCAGATATTCCTTATAATTGGTACGATCTTATTTTTCAGAAAACAGAACTGCCTCATCGGGACCGAGTTTACTAACAGTCTTCCTAGGAATAGTGTGTATTGCAGCACTAATGCTACCTACATTGGGGGAAATGGATTCCCTGGTGCCTCTCTACCTCCACTTAAGTGTGAATCAAAAATTAGTAGCTGCTTATGTTTTAGGTAAGTAGTTAGGGTTTTGGACATGTTTTCTTGCAACTTCTTCGATTTTTGGAAACATTTTCTGTGTTTGCCAGTGGCTTTGGGAAACTTCATGGAGACAAAGCAGCATGTTATGTTTCGTTTTGCATCTCCTCTTGTATTTTGACTTGCAGTCATGGTGATAGCTGGCTACGTGAGTTGCTGTAAGTATCTTAGACCAGATTTTAGTCAATACTTATTATGTGCAGGCCACTACATGTTAATTTTGCCTTCTCCTGATGACTGGCCAACTGTAGGCATCTGCCAGCGAAGCTGAATGGAATGTGCCATTTCTTATCCTTGCACGGAAAGAGAAAGTTACTGTATTGCAGATCCTAGAACTCTTCTGTCATTTCATTTCTCTCTCCAGCGCTGATGGTCTGAAAGGCTCCATTCACTGCCTCGTTGACAAGCAGTTGAAATGCATAGAAACAAGTTTTGGTAAACCTTTACCATCCACAATGCTTCCTGATTTGTACCTTGCTCTTAAATTAGCAAGCACAGATGAGTTTCACATCTCATTTATTACAGCTCTTTTTCTATAACTATTTCAGATTTGAAGAACAGTCACAACACTTAAGCTCCGTTCTCCTGTCCCACTACCTGGCAGAACTGAGGATTTAAAAGAAATGAGCTAGGCAGCTTCAAACTGATAGCTAGAGGTGAGGTAGTGAGGGGAAAAGATACCAGTCCTTGGTGGGCAACATGCACATGCAGTTGACTGACTGGTGCAAATCAGTCTGCTGAAATGGTTTGAAAACTCACTCATCACTCTGCCTGAGCTGATGGTGATGTATTTTCGGATCATGACTTTTGAGTAATCCTTGTTTTGTTTTTATCTCTAGTTTTTTTTAATTCCTCAAGTTTCTGCTAGTACTAGCTGTAGTATGAAACCATTTGACTCTATACATTTGCAACGAAAGATGTTTCTAGATTCAGTATGAGGGTCTTGCAGGTTTTGATCCCTTTGGTAGCAGCACTTTTAGTGTTAATGAAAAGAGTCTTATCCACGTGTGATACTTGCTCATCTAGAAAGTTGATTGCTCTTGAGAAGATGAAACCACTTTTTTCCACAGCAAAGTACAACGGGATTGTGTAGCTTTTAATTGGAAAGGGAGGTTAATGCCACACCAACAGGGCTATATGACGTTTGAGGATTATTTGCTTCACAGAAATGAGTTAAACTCTGTATTGCCTGAAATTTTCTATACCAGTGGGATAGGCTGTCCAGAAGCCTCTGTTACTACTCTGCAATGATTTAGATAATCCAAGCCAAGGCCAAGAGCGGGTCTAGTAGCACTGATTGTCTGAGCTAATACAGACCTTAAGAAATACCTGAACTGTAATTCTTTAATGGATAAATTGCTTACTTAATGTAAGGCAGCATTACAGTTCTATTCTGTCATGCTTCCATCTTCAAAAATCTTTATAAAGTAATAAGTTAAATCAGTCTGTAGCGGTAGGATAGCAAAATAGTCTCAAATTTCTTTACCTGTGCTGAGATCTATAGGCTCTAGCCAAGCCCTCTGCAGTGAGAGGCTATTATAGTAGTAACATCATCTGAGCCTGCACGAGAGTCAGGTTGCCTAAGAATTGATAAATTACTATTTTGATGTTGCATAAGGCTGGGATTCAAGGAGCCCTAATGTTTTTCCAAATGCCTCTCTGCCTTGAGCAATACAATTCATGGCTAGGAACTTGGGGTTTGTACTTTTTCCTGGATCAGCACATAATTAAAGCAAACTTTTCAGTGTGTCACAAGTAGGTTTACTAGCCCCTGCATTTCCTGCTTTCATCTGTTTTTAATTGGTTTTAACCTCTACCAGAGCAGGTCTTTTTTCCCCTCCCTCTGTAAAGGTCACAACAAAGAGTCTGCAGAAAGCTCCCTATGCAGACTGACAAGGAAGTTTAAGATCTTTGTTTAAAACTAGTCTTTGATGAGTTATTCTGAACAGAGCAGAAACAAAAATGTCTTGGAGCTCTTGACTAATCTGCCTCGCTGATGATTCAGCGTTTGAATTCTGCTGCCCATAACCAGCCCTGCTGAAAACTGGTGGGTCGCCTGCTTGTCTTACACATACTGGAGTAGAAATCTTGACGTTAAAATTTTCCAGTAGCAAGACTGATAATTGTTTGGAGTATTTATAGCTTCTTTGATGTTTAGCTACTCAGTGTACTGCACTTTGGTGTCATTTTTTTTTTACACAGAATTTGCCTACATCAAAATTTGGAGCAATACTTATGATATTTAAGATAAGGGGATATTGAAATTACTTCTGGATGTATTCATGCACTTTTACTTTATTTTCTGGCCTGTCATAGGGTGAGATGTCATATTTTAAATGTTTTATTCAGTGAAATTAAAGCATTGAGCTCTTAATTCTTGTCTTTTCAGGTCTCATCACCATGGTTATTTTGAGAACATGAGCAGTGAGTTAATAGGATGTCAAACACCTTACTGTATATTCACATCATGAATGTGGACTGCCTTTTACTCCCATTTGGCTCATTAAGACGCTAGCGAACCTGTTCAGTGATTTAAGATACCTTCAGAAGTGTAATATATTTTAACTGTATAATAAATGAAAGACTCAAAGCACCTTTCAGTGCTTCTGTAACAGACAGCTATGAAATGTTCAGTGATACCTGTGAAAATAATTTTAAAAACTTTTATATCTACACCTACTGTAAAAAATCCTTATTAAAACAACATTTGTTATTTTTAGTCTATGTTCACATCAGTGTGTGATCCCTATAAAAGCAAACTTGTCTTATGTAAAATGTTCATTTGGTTTGTGGTTGTACGTGCTGAGGCTGGTGCCTGACGCTTTTGTATCCGTACCAGGAGGATGAAAGTCATGATGAAGCAGTGAAGGAAATGCAAGCTTCCATCAGTGAAACTAAGAAATAAACCATGAATTTTAGGTGAAGAAGAAATTCTTAAATTCCTTACTTCCTCCTCACCAATAGATAATTGAGCGAGCGGACATTTTCTTACCTGAGGAATGAATTTCTGCAATGGCCATTTTGTATCATGATTGTAGACAATAAAAACAAGTTCTGTAATCAGATCCTTTCATTTCTTAGGGCTGCATGCACTGTGTCAACCCCGTGGCGTTAACGGAAACTGAATTCACCCTGCACACTAATATTAAATTCTGCATTTTTTTCTATTTTAGCAACCAAACTAAGTACAGCAAGAAAGGCTCCGCACCATCCCTTCCCCACAGCTGCCCTGGGCAATTTCTTTTGTATCAGAAACTCCTGCTCAAATTCCAGTTTTATATGTGAGGCGAACATTTATCTTGTTTCATAGGATGAGTATTTCCTTCTGTTTGATGTTGCGTTGCCAAGATGTCCAATTGAAATACATTTCTACTGGGGGGCTGTTATTGCTGCATTTGCTTGGCACACACGGTCTGTGTTTCTGAGAAGTTAATAACACATGCTCTGATCTGTGTCAGAAATTTTGGAAATTAAACCTTCTTCTCCTTGCATGTTGTGGGTCACTGTCCTGCGTGCGCCGGGGAGGGCAGAGAAACCTGCAGAGAACAGTGTTGCTTAAAACAAAAGGACAGAGGTTGAACTTAAGGAAGTTGTTAATCGCTGTACATTTTTTCTTATATATAGTACAAGTAAGTCTTTAAAGGGCAATAAAATGTTACTTTAGTTTGATTCTCAGAAGAACTGGGATTGTGTCATCTATCAGCGTCAGATGATAAGGGAAAGTCAAACATTAACATTTATTTAAAAATAAAAAGGTTACTGCCTGGAGAGCACGTTGGGTCGCAGTGCGTTCCTGCCGCTGCAGAGCTGCATACTTGCATCTTCACTGTTATTCGTAGGAGGCGACGTTGCCAATTCTGATTTTCCTGAGCTCCTCGAGGATGGGTGAGGAAATGGAACAGAAGTTCAGGAGATAAAGGTGCCTTGTGGTCTGTTAGCTCGGCTGTTGCCATACTGACCTTTATGTGGGCAAGGGTGGCAGGACTTAACACAAGGACAATGTCTTAAAGGTCCAAACTGATTAAAAAAAAACCAAATGGTTTTTTTCCCCCCTGATAACTTTGAGTTCCAGGTATTTTGCCAGGCGCTTGCAGAAGAACAGAGGAGAGAGAATCTCACATGCAAAAACTTGAGAGTCTCTATAACCAAATCTTAGCACCTGCTGCCACCTTAGTCCTGCAGGACTGTGCGTGCATGAGGGTTAGGGAAGGAGGGGACAGGACAACAGAGACCCAGGCACCAGCCTTTGCTTTCATGGAATTTAAAGGCAAGTGAGTGGTTTAGAAGTACACCTTGACCAAAGAAATCGTTAACGAAATTATTAGCAGCTAAAATGAATGTAACATGGGGCCATTTCTTTTTTTAAGGGCAAATGAGGAGCAGTAAACAGCTAAAAAAGATTAAATGCACTGTGGCATTAAGCAGATGCAGATGAAACTGGTGCTGGGTCAAAACAGATGTGACAAATGTGAATTTTGACTTCTTTCTACTTGAGGGAGGTTACAGCACGCTGTATCATCGCAGATTTATTCCTCTGGTGGGAAAACAAGACCTGAGGATGGTTTTGGTTCAGCACGATGAGGGGGATGTATCAGCTTCTGTCACAGCGTGGCCACAGGGAGACACTAGTGAAATTTTACTAGGTGGAGGCACAAGGTTTACAGGCTGTTTTCTAAGATACATATACATATATATGCCCACACATGCCTCTAGTACTTAGTAGGGCTGTGGAAAACACCAACTGCCTTTGGAAATAAGACCTGAGACAGTGCATATGCCTCCTCTTAAAAACACCAGGAAAAACAGTTAAGTGTTCACGTCATTTCCCGTTCCTGACTCAACACAAACAAACCAGTCATTTCCTTGAAATGGGAAAGTATTTTGGACAGATGGGTTGGAGGGCATTAAGATCATCCAGCAGAAGCACTTCCCCACACACACACCTTGTTTATTTAGCGCTTGCTATGGCTCTGCTGTCTCAAACAGGAGACGAGGGGGCTACCGAGACCCTTCTCATAAGCGTCACCCCAGCAGCTCCGGACTTGAAACACACTCTCTAGATGCTTGCACTTGTCTGGATTAGAAAATCTTTAGACATCCCTATTTCCTCTGCAGGAGCGAGTAGCAGAGTGCTTAGAACTACATTAGGCCCCATGTAAGTGTTTCAGAGCTCCAGGAATAGAGGGGAATGTTCAGATAATGGTTCATTTCACCAGGGATTGCAGCTGCTGGAGCCCCTGAAGAGCAGAGGGGGGTCGAGCAGCCTCACACAGAGATTGCCGGGAAGCAGATCCAGGCCCCGCACAGGGAGATGCTGCTGCTGGCGGTTCCAGCGCCCCGGGAAGCTGAACAAGCTGTCAGATGGCAACAGCCGCTGCTCGGCTTTCGCTGGCTAAACAATGGTCTTTGCAGCCTCTCCAGGAGGAGCCCATGCCCAGAAACCCTTCCTGGAATCAACCTGCTAAGGATTGTCAAAGTCCAGCCTATATTATTTCATTTTATGCTCACAAGGATCTGATAACCAACAAGCCTAAGCTGGCAAGAGGCTACCAGACAGACTTGGCAATAAATCACTGTATTTTAACCCTCATTTGTCAGCATATATTTCAGATACCTAGCTGGGCTTGTTTAGCCTGGAGAAGAGGAGGCTGAGGGGAGACCTCATTGCTCTCTCCAGCTACCTGAAAGGAGGATGTAGTGAGGAGGGAGCTGGGCTCTTCTCCCAGGTGACAGGGGACAGGATGAGAGGGAATGGCCTCGAGCTCCACCAGGCTGAACATTAGGAAAAAGTTTTTCATGGAAGGGGTCATGGGGCACCGGAACAGGCTGCCCAGGGAGGGGGTTGAGTCACCTTCCCTGGAGGCGTTTAAGGGACAGGAGGATGAGGTGCTGAGGGACATGGTTTAGTATTTGATAGGAATGGTTGGACTCGATGATCCGATGGGTCTTTTCCAACCTGGTGATTCTATATCTGGCTTCCCTTGTAACAGCTTCCTTCTAAATGCCAGGTTCCATCACCCCTTTCCTTTGTTAGAAGATGAATCTCATTCTTGACTTGCACGCACTGGCAACCCACCCACTGGCAGGACAAGACGACCGAGGGGGACTTGCCCCAGCCCATCCCCCAGAAGCCAGAATACTTTGTTTACAAGAAAGAAAACCCTCAGGTGCCCAGCGCTGTGTCTCACAGGGCCCATGGGGACCCGAGACAACCTCAAAAGCCAAGGACCAAGATCTTTCTTTAAAAACACAAACTCAAACCTGAAATCATCCTCACTGCCAGGCAGGGGGCCAAGTTCTTCAGTCAGAGCAGTTCAGGTACTTTGGCCTCTGAGTTTGTAAGAAACCCTCCTGGGTTAAAAAAAAGCAGCAGCAAGGGATCAGACAGCGACACAAGGCACACAGGGCTGTGTCACCCCAGGGTGTGATATCTCTGCTGAGCTGAGTAGACACAGAGAAAATAGGTTCTCACCCTGTGAAACGAGGCAGTCACCTCCCCGCGGTAGCGCTAGAGAAGGCACCATCTCTCATTAGAGCTGGAGGAGACACATCCAAAGCTCAGGGCCAGGGACAGGGTCTGTCTGCCTTCTATTGCTGCCTGAAGAAATTAAATTAAGACTGAAACCACTAAAGGAGCGTGAAATATGCTGCTGCCAGCAGCGCATCACGTACTCGGTGCTGCTCCACAAAAGCCAGCGGAGATTGGGAAACCATTGCTACGCGGTCAAGCGGGGGCCAATTAAAGCAAACAAACCTGTAAATGAAAGGAGTCTCAGGAACCTGCAGATCCTCAAAAAATACGTACTGGAGGTATGAATGCAGGTGACACTCAACGTAATAACTAACACCGAGTAAGGGGATAATTCACTTTTTGGTCTATTTTTATCTTCTATAGAACGCAGCCTCGCAGAGGCTCTGCTCTCTGCTAACTCGCTGTTTACTTTAGATAATCCACTGTAGCCAACGCGTATCAGCTCTTGGAAATGTGCAAAGCTCCACAACCGCGCTGACGATAAAGGTGGAACCACAGGCAGGTGAAGCAACGCACGCAGCCCTCTGGAACAGCAGAGACTCTGCAAAGGAATAACTCAAGCAAAAGCACAACCGCGATGACAGCAGCAGGCTCAAAGCAGCAGATGATCTCCGCAACCGGCCCCCACGACCTCCCTGCTGTGGAGCATCCATGCAGCCGCTGCGCTGCAGGCATCCTGGTCCTCGCAGAACGAGAGATGCCAGGAAGGAACAGAGATGACTGATAAAATGTGTATCAAGCACATGGAACAGAAGAACCAAGAGTTTGCAATCAAAATCCATGTTTACAGTTGAAAAAAAAGAGGGATTAACAATGCAATTGAGGCTAACAGAATTCGATAACAACACGAGAGCATCCTGCTCTCGCAAACTGCAGCCGCTCGGGTGGCCTGAGGTACAAACATCAAGGCGTGGACGAGCTCCTGCTTTGACAAACAAGAAACCACTACAGGGAGACAAATGAAACTCAGCAGCGATGCTCTGGAATCGCATGTTCCATCGACATCAGCAAAGCCATTAGTGCCTTTCCCTCAGGAATCTGCCAGGGATCACCAAAATAAAACCCTACTGCTTAAAGGAAACCACTTACAACGAGAGGATCTTGATTTATATTTAGCAGGAAGTTTCTCACAGCAATTTTGGTGCCGCACAGCCTGATTTAAGCTGGCTTGAGAGACAAGGGTACACCGTTTCTGTGCCACGAAAAATGATGTATGATAGGGGAATCGTGGATTTGATTTTTCTTCACACAAGGGGAAAAATTAATCATGAGAACCACAGAGTCATGAGAGCAGAGATTGGTACCTTCAGCAAAACCTTCTCCCACTTCAGCAGCTCTTCCCACCTCAGGTGACATCCCACAAAAGATAAAACATTTACATGCCGTTATTAATTATAGAAGGAAGTCTTAAATAACAAGCATCCGTAAGGCTCTTGTGAAGCAACTAAAAGAAGAAGAAACTAAGCTGTTAGAAGAATTTTAAAATCCATGAGCACCAGACTTGTCTGGGAAATCTCCAAGGGAAGGGGGAAGTCTCATCCATTCCTGGAGACGCAGGGGAACCAGCAGGTAGGCATGAAGAGGCGTGTTTGGTTTTGGTTTAAACACTCCCAGCTCCTCTCCGCTGACGTTTCTGTTCCCCAGCCAGCTACTGAAAGTCAAACAAGGTTACTCTCCTTCACTGTTTCTTTCGTTTTTTCTCCTCCTCTCATGCTCCTGCTGCAGAGCCTCACCAGGGGAAGTGATCTCTCCGTTCCAGGGCATACGCAGTGTCTGGGTCTTTTAGATGTAGCTGCCTGCTGGGATTCATCAGGCATCTCCTAAGCAGAGCTAACCTGGCTCTCCAGTTTCTCAAACAAGGACGCTCACACCAAGTACAGAGAAATGGGAAGACCCTCCTCTTACGGGTAAAACAATCAATCGACCAGCCATCCAGGACACACTCTTAGGAAACACACGCCAAACCAAAATATGAGGTGACAATTTTCACATCCAGTTATTGAAGTGGAATCTTGCAAGCCAAGCGCTCCTCTTCAGATTGATAAAGTTTTAATTATTGTACTGTGGCTGTAAACATTCAATTACATTTACAAATATTTTAATTTGGTGCTTCCAGGAGAAGAGGGATCAACTTAAACTCCATCTGCCGGTTGGTGATGAGAAAGGTTGCTTTAAAGAGGATATGGAGAGCTCTCACACTCTAACGATGACTCCCGAAGCTCTCTATTTTAAGCAAATGAGTTACGACTCCAACATATGCAAGAACACAACGGCATAAAGAGAACAGTTCCGAAGTGACTCTGCTGAGAAACGCACAAGCTGTTCTCAAGCTGGAAGGCAGCTCGTGGGGCTCCAGAGGTCACTCCTGGCTTTACCCACTTCACCAGCCAGTAACTGCCCAGTAGCAGAGCTGGACTCATGCTCACAGCTCTGATGCTAGAACCACAATAAATGGAATAATTTCAGTCTCACCAACAGAAGACTTTGGACACCAGTTCCGTTTGTACCGGCTGGTGATCGCTTATGCTCCAGTTTTCTGAAGAAAGCTGAAGAGAAGGAATTTAGGATTAAGTTCCACACTAATCTCAGGAGGACCACAGGCAGCTGTTCGGTTGAGCATTCAGATAACTGGCTTGCTGACAACGCACAGAAGACCCAAGCAAATTAATCTGGCTGAGGCACAGGCTCGTTTTTCCTGGCATTTGCCCCTCTCCTAGCATGGAGTATCCATTCCTCTGCTAAATGCAGTAACCACCGAAGCGCTCACTCCAAAAATACAGCCCCCCTGAGCACTGGCACGGTTATCAATGTTCCCTCGGCAACTATGTCATTCTGGAGAAGGTGGAAGGAAGAAAAACACCTCTCAGTTGTCAAGGAAGACACGCTGGCTCAAGACTCAATTTAGCTGCCAACAAAGCCTACAGGATAGTTTTCAACCAGACCAACCAAGTGTCAATCACAAGCGAGATTTCGGAATGACGCCATTCCAGAGAGGGGCAGAATCCTGGGAAAACAGCTGTGCGAAAAGGGCTTGCAGCATAAAAAAAAAAGTTAATATATAATAATATATACTTATGTATCCTAGTGATTCCACTATGGCCTGAGACAAGAAATCTGCCCATTTCATAGAATCATAGAATGGTTTGGGTTGGAAGGACATTTACAAGTCATCCAGTCCAACTCCCCTGCAGAAGCAGGGACACCTTTAACTTGAGCAGGTTTCTCAGAGCCCCATCCAACCTGACCTGGAATGTTTCCAGGGGTGGGACATCCACGAGATCTCTGGGCAACCTGTGCCAGTGCCTCACCACCCAAACAATAAAATATTTCTTCTTTATATCCAGTCTAAATGTACTCTTCCTTAATTTAAAACTGCTCCCCCTCATCCTATTCCTGCCCTCCCTGTCCAAGAGTCCCTCCCCAGCTTTCCTGCAGCCCCTTTCAGCACTGGAAGCTGCTCTAAGGTCTCCTTGGAGCCTTCTCCTCTCCAGGCTGCCCCAATGCTCTCAGCCTGTCCTCATAGCAGAGGTGCCCCAGCCCTCAGGTCATCTTTGTAGCCTCCTCTGGACCCCTTCCAACAGATCTGTATCTTTCTTACGTTGAGGATTCCAGAGCAGGACACAGGACTCCAGGTGGGGTCTCACCAGAGCGGAGCAGAGGGGGAGAATCCTCTCCCTCACCCTGCTGGCCACGCTTCTTTTGAGGCAGTCCAGAACACAGTAGGCCCCTGGGCTGCGAGCACATGTTGCCGACTCATATCAAGCTTCTCATCCATCAGCACCCCAGTCTGATTTAAAAACATTTCTGATTTAAAAACATTCAACCACAGATGACAACAAGAAAACGGTCACCTCTCTAACGAAGCACACAAGCAACACGTTTGTTTTTCCATTTATTGGCACTTATTTGAAAAATAGCATAAATATGCAACAGAAAAGAGACAAGTTGACCCACACACAGCTGTTAAACCCTTCTAGTGATGCATCTTTTTAAAAAGACCGTAAGAGACACCAGGAGTTCATTCTTAAGAAATAAGAAAGATTAAAAAAAAAAGTCTTGCCCTCACCACACATGAGTGAACGCGCAGCAACTCTTTGGCACATACCTGGCATTGCAAAATGAACTCTGCCTATTAGAGAGCAAACAGACATTAGACACGAGCTTGTCCATCTGCCATGGGGATGAAGGGCAGGCTGACTTTAAGGAGCTGCAATCAGGAAGTTGACTATTACAATAATTTAAAAGGAATTAAATCAAAAGTAAACTATGTTGTATCTTATTTGAACCGAGAAAAACTATTAAATACATTCTATTTCCTTTCTACAGCAAGGACATACAGAAGGCAGTCATCGGTCCTCATCTTTGCTCTTCAACTCGTCCATTTTAATCTTGACAGCTGCTGTCCATCAAAGCTTCATCCATGTGAATGTTTCACAGCGGAGTTCAGAGTGGGCTTCACTCCTATTTGACAAGTTTCCACTTTTCTCACTTTATTACACAAGGATTTAGTGTTTAAAAATAAAACCTTTTGCTTCATTATTAAGCTCTCTGGAGAGAAGGTTCAAAACCACACAGTACAGGCACACATGTGCACAAAACAGGGACCCAGCTAGGGAAGTTCAGCTGCATAACAGAAGTCAACAACCAAAAAGAGGTTGTCGCTGGAAACTCTGAAAGAGCTGTCTCTGGTGGGGTCTGCAGATTTGCCTCCCCGATCGGGGAATTTCAGAGTTGAGATCAGGATGCCTCAACCCCCTGACTTTTCAGATGCAGTATAAGAATCCTGAAACAGCTCAGATTACCGAATTCCACGCTTCTGATCAGTATGGGAAGTTTTCAACAGCACAAATAACTTGACACTGTTGTCTGAGGAAGTGACATCAGGAGATTAAACACAGACTAAACATGTTTGGTCCCCTCAGCCTGTAAAAAAGCATTCAAGATTCCTCACTGTATTTGTTCAACAACAGTCACTACTTAAGTACCAAGATTCAGTACTTAAGTACTCAGGATTCAATGTTTTGTTCCAAACATTATTACTATTTTTCCCTATCAAAAGGTCTTTGGCAGAGCACCTACCACTCTAATACATCAGCTAAATGGGGAAGGAAAAAAAACATACAAAACTCCAGGAGAACGTTCCACACCTAATCTGGAATAAGTTACAACAGCAGTCATGATTATGAATAAAATCCAACATATACATCTGACAATCCACCAACTTCTTCTGACATCTATTAGAACACAGAATTGAACTAACAGCCAATCTGAACAGAACACAAGAATAAATCTCCTCCCTAATATTCGCCCTTTGATATGAAGAACAAAAAATATAAATATCTAACGCTCTGGCAATAAAACAAATCCATAAGCTGCTTCACTGGTTTCAGACTGAGGACGATGAAAGTTACCTGCTACTACATAAGCACCACGATATATTAGAGAGGACGCTGCCTGCTGGCTGATGGAAAGCTGAGTGTTCCACAAGCAGAGTGCACACACAGTATTTGTAACTTACACCAACGAGACAATACCCACTGCAAATCCACAGCTCGCTTACTGATGTTAGCATCAAATATGTTTGCAATTCAAATACTTACTGTATTTTAGTAAATGTCATACAAATCACTAGAAACGTGAATTCCTCCTCAAGGAACTGTTCTGGAAGTTTTCTAGAAATAATGACATTTCTGGAAGTTCCTATGAGGAACAGAATCAGTTACACACAACAGAGTCTTATCGATATCCAGCCTGTTTCTTGGTGTCCATTAGCAGACTTCAGCTTCTCAATTAATGGGTAACTTAGCCGTAAGATCTACTGGTAAAAATGAAGATCTGGAGTCAGAAAGTGCGACTGGAGAGTCTGTGTTGGTGCCCACTTCAGCTGGCGAGTCACAGGAAGAGCCTGCGCTGCTTCTGTTGTCATCAAGAGCATGTGACGACAGACTGCAAACAGAGTAACGTCAAGATATGAGAGATAAACTCTACTAAGTTTCAATCCACAGAACCAAATACTACTTCCATCTGTTATAACAAACGTGTATCTTTGAAGAAACAGTAAACCCCGTGATTTTAATTAATCTGCAACTACACACCTCACAGCCACTCCCTTCGGCTCCCCCAGAAATGGCCTATGGATGAGAAGCATCAGGCGGAGAAATCCATAGCCACCTTTAACATATCTCCTACGAGGTCCTGGGCTAGGACATACCCAGAGGCCTCTTTTGTCAGGAGAGATGAAAATAGACTGTACATCCCTCAGTTGTATCACTCACTACTTCCTTCACAGGACATGATTATACCCACTGTTGTTAGATGTACCACTAGTGACAGCATCAAAGTGGTTTTAAAAATTACCATCTCCTAAATCAAGATGCTGCAACCAAACTGGCACTGCTAAGCCTATGATGAAAAGCATCTGAAAAAAAGGCATATTTTTGAAGTACTTTTAAAACATTTATTTGTTATATAACACTGCAACGGGCTCAAAGCTTGTGCTCAGCTACGTACGTTAGCTGAGAGGCAAAAGGGGGCAAATGTACTGTAAACAACCCTGTCTCATTAGCTGCCTGGGCGCACACTACGTATTATTAACTTCTTGACTAACATACTAAATCAAAATCCTTGCTATCTCAAGTCATTACGAATTTTTAAGTAGCGCTTTTTATCTCCTCCCAGCAGGAGGGTCACATAGAATAATTTTCCTATGTGGCTAACAGCAAAGGGAAAAAAAGAAAAAGAACATAAAACCATAATCCAGCCTCTAGCCTTAGCATTCACATTTGATTGCAACTTGAAAGCAGACTCCAAACACTGCCAGCCATGAGGTGTCTTTTCCTAAATGCACTCAGCTCCCACATATGTGAAGGATGGTAACAATTAGTCCCAGAAATTGTGGAATTGTAGTGACTATTACTGCCCATTTCCCGTGATAATTTAATTACAGGAAGTCTGTATTAATAATAATTCAAAGCAACTTCAAGAATGACTACTGATAGATGAAAAAAGACTTGTGCTTGTGATAAAATCAACACAATAAATAGCAGAGCATTTACCATCCCCCAAGGTCCGCCTGATGTGAAAGCTCAAGGGTAAGCATGTTGGTGGATCCTTGGAATAATCTTTTTGGATGATCTTCCATCTCTGTTACACCTTTGGTAAGAGATAAGGAGTAATAAAAAATTACTATTCATGTAAGCTAAAACCTACTTTCAATGTAATTCTACAGAGCAAACAGAACAGAGCTTCAAATTTGCTACAACAGATTGTTATTTTATAGGCAAAGCACAGAAGTTCAATTCTGAAATTTAAGGCTGCCTATTTCTGGGCAACATTTCAGTCCAAGCTTCAGGAAGTTAGTGAGCTAAGAACTGAGGTCAGATAGCAGATATTTATTCCTCAGTAGTGGAGAATAGTTTCAGTTTATTCCACTGTCAGAACACTGAGTAGCTCCACCAAAGCAGAGAAGCTGAGAATAAAGAAAGCTTGTTTTCCTCTTGCAATCAATAAAAGCAGGGCCTGTGATTATCACTAAACTTAATATACTGACTTTGATATCCAAATGCACTAGAAGGGAGAATAGCTATATGCAATGACAGAACTCAGAAGTATTTTAAACGCTGTCTCAGGGCAAGAAGTGCTTTGTTACAAAGGCAGAGCATGAAGATATAAAAACAGATGCAATCAAATAACCAGGAGTTAAACTTGAAGAAAAATGCAGGAAGATAAGAGATGCATTTTCCAGTAAAGCTGTAAGGTGTCTACCACATCTCTGCATCACTTTTTGGGTTTGAAGGGTGATTTTTAAATCTACAGCACGTATGTGCTTCGTGTTTACAATCTTCAAAATTTCCCATTTGTTAAGATAAACCAAGCCAAAGTTCTATTTGTCATTTTGTTAAGCAGGTTACATTACTTTCTTATCAGATCGATATGACTACAGCAACAGAGAGGCATTAGAACACAACAGCTATTAGTTTTATGGAGTAGTAAAAACTAATTTAACAATTTATTTTATCCCCACAGACAGTTCCATTTATTTGGTCATCTGAAATACCTTCTATTTCTAGTGTCTCTTTGAAATTTTAGCCAACTGAACAGAATGATGAAGCAAGCTACATGAATTATTATCAAATTAACAACTTGACCTATGACGTCAGCCAAAACCAAATACTGTACCTTTTCTTTTTATTGACCCAAGAACACTCGGTCGAATGCAGTTAATTGGACTCTGGCTTCTCCTGTTAAAAGAAGGCACATGGTATACTGATATCATCACTAATAAAGGAAGCCTGAAAACATGTAAAAAAAAAAGTCCCCTCCAGAATTCAATTAAATTATTTAAGATGTGATTAAGAGCAAAACAGAGACTACACTGAGCAGACAGATGCCACAACGCAGCTCACTTTTCTAATGTCATGACATAAGGAATTTAAATATTTTAGAACGCTGTAAATTCTGAAGTTTATATTGATACATTAAATTGTATTTGTGAGCAAAAATCAATTACATGTACAACAAACTGTAGTATTTCAAAAGCTTACTGTGACCAAGCTATGCTAATTTTCCATTACTAAGCTGGCACTTACCTTGAAAACCGTCTTGTGGGACTTGGGCTGGGACTGGGAGGTAACCCACTGCTGCTCACCAGACTTTGCAAAGACGGCGAGAAACATTGCTGAGAACAAAACAGTTTGCATATTTACATTTAAACACTGCATCACACTCATATGGTAACAACTGATCCTGCTTGATGATCAGAGGGCTACAACACCTCCTCTAGGAGTACAGGTTGTTCAGCCTGGAGAAGAGAAGGCTCAGGGAAGATCTTCCTTCTTTAAGTCCATTCCAACCCAACCCATTCCATGTTTCTATGAAATAAGCAACCCACGATCAAATTATGCAATCAGTCGATACGGCTGGGTATAACAAGATGCTAGTCGTTACTGAGAAAAACACCCTAACAATTGGACAGATTCCACTTTCATGCGGAATACATGTAAGCTGAGAAGGATTTATTTCATCATAGTCTAATTAAACAGACTATAGTTCATAAAATAAGAATGTATGCACCTTCCTCTTATTCCAAGAGCAAGACAAATAAAGAATAAAGTTTATTAACCACATATTAACAGTCAAACACTCAACAGAAATTCACATCCACAAGAAGTGCAACTGCTAGCTGCTATTTTCTGGTTTGGGGTTTTAGGGTTTTTCTGTTTACTCTCTAATTTCTTGTGTGCAGCTGAGGTAGGAAAGAGTAGATGGCTTCATTTTTTGCTAAGAATTCAGTTGAATTTATTTAGCGCTACTCAAGACAAAACCATTATTACTACATTTTGCTCACCTTCCCTATTCCTCTGGTAGGTGAAGGAGCTGGAGAAACTGGGATAAAGTCTACTTGCTTTGGTGATGACGATTTCTCAAAATCGTTATCGCTCTGTAAATAGTACATATAATTAATCTAATCAGCAAGTACCTTAACATGAAAAAGACCCAATTGGTGTGAAATATTCTGAGTGAGATTCCAAAGTTATCCTCCATCACATTCATAATTTTTAGGTAGCCCTTATGAGCTTATACTTAAAAAAACCCAACCAACAAGCCTTAAGCCTTACACAGTGAGTATCAGAGCATGAAAGGAAATAGAAACAGACATCCATGCACATTTCTTTTGACATAGCAGCCCAAGGAACTCACATGTATCCTCAAACAACTGATAATTCTATGCCTTGTTATGTGAAAAATTGCTGACTAAAAGCAGTGATATATTAACACCTTCACTGTAGATCAAACTACAAAAGAAAATGTTGACATGAGAGAGTCTCTAGTGTCTTCATACTGATAACAGAAACACAAATTAAAGCATGAACGCATTACCAGGCTCAAGCTCTCCTCCCATGAGTGGCTCATCTGCATTGCTACTTGCACTTCTCTACAAAGAAGAAAAGAAATGTATTGTCCCTGGCCCATACAAGACTGCATTAAGTATTCTAGTTGTCTTAACACTTACCTTTCACGTACTGTTTCTCTGTTCATCAAATTCATTCCTTCTTCCTGAAAGATTAGCAGATTAAAAATTAAATCGGGAAAAAAAAGCGTTACTGGAGCAAATCAGAAAAGTTCATTTCATTTCACTCTGGTATGTGGAAAATTTATTTCAAATCAGTTAAGCAACAATAACCTTAAGCTCTCCCTACATGAAAAGAGATGAGGGGGAGAGATGTAGCAAGAGAGACCAGCACATAAGAAGAGCTTGCGGGAAGTGGTTGTTTCTCAAGCAGCGTTTCTATTTCCATTACTATCCAAGACGTAATTACAAAAACGAATGATGATAACATAAATCAAACATTTTGAGTACCTTTATGCAGTCCAGTAGAGATACTAGAAAATACAGATACTGGAATCTAGCACAGATAATTCTCAAAAGGATGACTGGATCCTTACCTTATTCTATGTATTAGTAACTAAATAGACTCAGTCAACATCTCATTTGCAGTGCAGGCACTTTTATTCTAAAATATGCATTAAAATATTCTTAAAATGGATCAAAGGTGTAAAATTAAACTAAACGTTAACACCAAGTTCAAGTACAAACTCAGGTATGCAGCCTTCCTTAAAACTAACTGAATACTGTCCGATCTGCTAGGTGATCTAGTAGATTCAGTCCAGTTCAACTAAACATCATCATGATCTTCATACATAGGAAGCTGCTTCTTAACATTGTTTAACTCTGTGATTATTTGCTAAGATTTGAAAGAGATCATTAGCAAATCACACAGGTTCTCTCCTGTGCCACTAAGCATACACAATATGGAATTTCAACTTGTGAATTTAATAAGCAAACAGAAGTTAGGAAATGTCGTTGTTTGCTTTAATAAATGTATGGAACAAGTACAAATACAGGAGTATTTTCCAAGAAGCTGAATTGTCAAACTTTACTTCATGTAATGTACTGGAGCCACAGCAGTTCATTTCCTTGCTTTTATCACATTTACATATTAATCCTAAGCTTTTTTTATGTTGATAAAACCAGCTCTGTAATTGACCTCAGTGTTGCAGAGTCCCTTTAAGCAAGTAAATCATTCACATAATGACAACAAGCAGTTATTTTCTTTGGGATTACTATGCACGCACCCAAAGTACCTGAGGTGGGAAGCAGAAACGCCTTCCATCACTTCAGACACCCTGAAAATGCTGTTCAAAGCACTGAAATCTTTTCTTAGCTTTTAACCCTGTAAAAATCAAGCTTATCCAACTGAAAACTAGCAAGCTGAAAAAATAAAAATAATCAAGCATCTTCAAGTCAATTTTATAAACATTCTTCTGTCAAAAAGTTGACATAAAATGGAGGAGCCACAAGAGTTTGAGCTTGTTGATTTTAAAACACGAGTCTTTAGGCTGCGGTCTGCTGTTTGCTAGCAGCACTATTTAAACCTACTCAGACCTTGCCACACACTCCCCTCCCCTCCAAAGTGTTTTCTCTTGCGCCCTTCCCCCTCCGCTCATGCTGTGACAGCACAAGTGCAGCAATCTGGATAAGAAAATCATACAGATGAAACGTAGCCCAGCCAGAAGAATCCAAACTATTTTTTAGCCAGAGTGCTTCCTCATCCAGTTCATTTTCTGGCAGCACAAAAGTCTCGTGCAAACACAAGTTAAGAAACAGTTTGTTATTGGTCCTGAATATCCATGCTAGCCCTGCTGCCAAAAACTCAGTGAAATTTCACCCTAAGGGTTCACATTAAAGGTTTCCTTTCTCACGTGTCCATTTTAAGATTTCTCTTTCCGCTACTTCTCACCATAAGATGCCTTCTGCTTTATGAAACGTAGAACTCTGCAGACAAGATACAGCCTTTCCTTTTGAAAACACCTTGAAGTGATAGACTGCAGCAGGCTCGGTGCTACGGTTTCTAAGGAAAATCTACAGCCATTTGAAGAACATCACACATTAACTGCAAAAAATCCAATCACCTAGAGAAAATTTAAAATTAAAAAAAGAAATAGAATCTCTGCTTACCTGTTTGATTTGATGAAGACGGCTGCTGGGAATACGGATAGGAGATGATGGCACAAACTGTAAAACAAAGCCCCATGCAACTGAGATACACTTAGAAACTACAGGAGAACCGAGGGAAAGGTACAGGAATGTTAGTCATCACTACCTCAAACTAAGCATAAAATGTAATTAAAAAAAACCAAACTGTTTATAACATTTTCAGTATAAATAAACTACATTAATTACTTGCAAGATTGAAATAATATGTATTTCTATATCATACTGCTTTGCATGCCCACGAATGCTAATTGGTATCCCCCTGCCTTTCACTTCATTTCCAGGCAACTGGAACCCTCAGCCTTCTCTACAGAAGGAAGCTGCTTCTAACCAGCACGCTGCCACCTTTAAAAAGTATATATATATACACACACACACACAGTTGCATAAATATTTTCATTTAAGTGATCCAGAAGGCTCCCAATAGATGCTTTATAAATACAAACCCAAAATAACACATTGTGCAAAATGGTTTCTGAATTGTTGTCTGCCTATAAATGAGTGCTCTGACAGGTGGGAAAAGTCCATTAGTTGAAGGCTAACAAAGAGTTAAATACCTTCCTTGTGGTCTAAGAGCTTCACCCATTCAGGTGAAATCAGAGAGGATATCACTAAAAAGCGATCTTCTGTTAATTTTGTCAGTTTTACAATCAAGATCTCACCGGAATACTATGATCTAAAATTGCACATTCAAAATCAAGTAATTAAAAGTGATTTTCTCAAAATATAATTCCCTTTCATGTATTTCCCATCCCTCAAATGTCTGACCCTCAGTCAACTTGTGTTGCAACCCACTTAGGGGTCAAAAAAGCAAAGCTAGATGTGTGCTCAGCAAGTAAGGTTTGTATTATAACTGTTTATATATTTTATGCAGTATGAGGCTTCATCCCCCCTTCAGGAAACATTACTAGAGCTCTTCAGGCTGAAGTTGAAGAACTAACAAATATTCAATTAACTGTTTATTGCATCATCTTCTAATAGGTGCTATGGAGAATACAGACTTTGCTGTCTAACGCAAAAGGTTACAGTAAGTTATCACAGACTATTAATGCTTCAAGTAGCCAGAATCCTCCCTCTAAGTAAACAAACATCAAGGCATCATGCTCTTTTCCTCAAAAAAGACATCAGCATTCACAAAGAGGATGTCAAATGTTTGTGCCAGAATTTAATCATCATAATTACTACTGGAGCCTAAGAGCTACAACGTTTTGTTTTGCTACTTCTGAAGTCCAGTTTTGGTCAGCTTTGCTGTTATGCTGTGCTCCCAAAAATCCTGTGCAGCTAATAAATCCTCCTCCAAGCAGTACCAAGCAACACAGACCTTGAGCTGACCTTGAGTCTCACACAGAGAGAAAGATCTGGACGATTCCTGCCTATTCAGTCTGTCACTGCACAGCAGAAATGCATTTGTTCCACTCATTATATTCTAATTTTACAACTGTGATCCGCATAATTTAAGGTTTGGCACTAATTGAATACATACAAACCCAGTGGTTTGCAGAGTAAAATAAAAGTAACAAGACAGTTCAGTGTTCTTCTGCAGGATCTAATGCTTAACTAAGCCCAGGAACTCTGAGGATTCAACATCCCATCTCCAACAAGTCACGATCCTCACTTTGTCAGTGCTTAAAACTTACTTTTTCCTTTTGGTAGTCCTTTGATTTAATTCTTGTGAAAAGAAACCTCGGTCACTTTAAAGGACACTTGCTGATGCAGACTGAACCAATTTGTTAAAATTAAGCTGCTCAAATCCCCAGCATTGTAAGAGACCACAAAGCTGAATAAAAACTACCAGAAACTATTAGACTGTTCAGTGGAAGAGAAACGCCTTCCCTTTCCTCCCTTCTCCACTATGTCAGACAGGCTTTTCCATGGAAGGTAAAGTTTCAGCAGCACCAAGCAGGCGGCGCAGCCAAAGTCACCTGGCCCAGCACCTCTGCCCTTCCACTGCTGTCCCTGCAGTGCCCTCTGCCTTCTGCCAACACAAGCGTTTGTGGGGCACACAGGGAACCCCAAAAGGGAACTTGCTGAGCTTTAAAAAAACCAGCTTTTGCTGCAATAGTATCTAAACATCCAACCCCAGACTAAAAAGCTTTGCTTAAACAACAAAACAAAGCTCCCCGCCACACAAATAAAACAAAACCACCAAAACTCACTAAGATGCCACTGATACCTCCTGAAAGGAAATAAATAGCCAATACAGAGCCTAGTTGACCCTTCCTTGGCCATCACACGTAGTGTCAGAAAACTGCAGATTAAACCCCTGCCAAAATGGCATTGCTGCCCCTGTAGTCATCACTGCAAATGAGCCTGAGACTTGGAGAAACTGTTCAAAAAAATAAAAGATTTGAGAATTTAGCTGAGCAAATGGGACAACCACAACAGCCTTGAAGATGGACCTAGATAAAGCATGGCCTTCAGTTACCAGAGCATTTTAGCAACTCCCCTTGCTCCCACAACAGTAAACACAACATAGATTAGACAAATACAAACACAGAGTTTAACAAAACATAACATTTCAGGTGTACTTATAATACCAAATTAACAATGTTCCAGTCACTTACTGAGTGTCTTCATCCTCTTGATTAGAGCTTACACTGCAATAAAACTTGGACTAGTTTTCCTAAACACAAAAGAGTGGGGTTTGAAATACACTTTACCATCTACTTACTGTAGAACTTAATTTACCAAAGTAGATGTCAGAGCTCCTTAGAATATCTCTTCACATCATAAAACTACACTTCTTTGCTACAGCAAGAATACCAGATGAGGTTGCTTAGAGTCCTTAACGCTGAAAGTTTAATTATTTTCACAAAATCTTTCACCTCTGGATGATCCCACTTTAAGACAACAGAAGGGTAACATCTCTTTACAATTCCATCCTCCCAGCCATCTTCAACAGAACCATAAACCAGATCATAGTTCAAAGAAATACTTCAAAGTGATCTAGCAGCCAATGGAGCCCTTGATTTCTATCGTAAGTAAAATTTCAACTGTATTTCGTCAGCACCTGGTCAGCTGAGGGTGAAGAAGGAAGTTAACTTTCAGGATGCTTCTTAACATTAACTTCCAGTGAGGTGAAGGGTTAAGAACGTCACCCCAAGAAGATGGGAACATTGGTTCAGTCCAGAAAACTGCAACAGCTATGAGAGGTAGCCAGAAGACCTCAGCCCACCACTGAACGAGCTCCTGCTTCCCAGCAAGTTCCCAGAAACACACCCTAAATGAGCATCTTTTTTTCCCGACAATTGAGGACTTTCAAGAATCAAGCACAACAAATTGAGCTTTTACGTTTGTTTCTCCTTTTGCCTGACCACAAAGCATAAACAAATTTACCATGGGCTGCTGCCTTAAAAATATATATGAAAAAAAAAGAGATTGTTGTTTAAGTAATCTTTACCATAAGATGTTCTATCGTGGTTTGTATCGTAGCAGGAGAATGATTTCTAGAAAAGTGTGTTGGTTTTGTGACAGATACAAACCTTTGCTGAAGTAGTTGTCTGTCCTGATTTTAAGCCAGAATTTTAGCTAAGGGGCATCAGTCGAGAAAATTGAAAAGCAGCAGTCTTCAACCACTAACACGTGGCTAATAATTTGTTTCTTCAAAAGGTAACTGAGAAAAACTGCAAATGCCATTAGCATTGCAGGGACTTGGTTTCCCATACTTAAAAGAAAATTGATACTGCTCCCTTCCCACCCCAACATAACCTAATTTTTCCAAAACATTAATAATGAACTGAATACAGCTGGATATTATCTCCTGTCTACCTGTTTCTTACGGCTTTCTTAAGGGAAAAGTTACATTTCTGATTATACACGAAAGTTTTGGTTAGAGAAAATAACTATGCTGTGGACCCTAACCTTTAAGGGTTAACAAATCCTGCTGTCAGTGTGATACTGTGCAGGTATTCTCCATCTCTCAAAAATCACACCCTTCTACCACACTTTGTATGATACTAAAACACAAAATACATACTATTTTCTCTGGGTTTGGATCAATATTTTAAAAATTCAGATTTGGGGAGTTAAAATGAGAGAAGTCTGACAAAAGCTGAAATCACAAATGAGCATCTCTGAGAGACACCGAATCATTCGCCCCGGAAGCCTCAAGATTCATGCTCTATCAGACAGCTATATCTCGTTATATCAGGTGTTGATTACACAATCCATTCTGACACTACTATATAAAAGATAAATTAAGACCAGAACACCACTACACTTTTTTTTTAAATCCAAAACAATTAGCACACTGAACAATACGTCTGTGTAATTAGCTTTCCTTGTGAACTACCTTATTCTCAGAACATCTGCTTGCATTTCATAAACCAAGTTACGATCACAACGAAATATAAGTACTATCCAAGGCCAAATAAATAGTCCATAAATAAGATTTCACTCTAGCTACAGCGTGTTAATGTTACGGTCTAAAACCATGTTTCTGAAAACATGTGGTATTAGTTTCACAGACTACAATCTCATTTTCTTCTTTAATCCTGTTTGCACACTTCTGCTTTGGACCTAATGCGGTTGGTCTAATAGTTTTCTTACCAGACTATGACGATTCATAACTGTGGTACTGTTCCTGCGGGTTCGCAAAACGTTAGCCTGGAACACCTGTGAATTATCGCTGTGAAAAGAAACACTTGTCAAATGCAAAAGCCATTTCCTTCCTATCAAAAAGTACCTCTTAATATAAGCTCAGTTTCAAACGCTGTGACAGTTGTCATTTCAAGACAAAACACTCAAGAAACAGGTACATAAGAATCCTCTTCAGATTGTTGGCAGAGTGGAAACCAAATTGCTCTTTCCCCAAGTCCCAGCTACTTCATTTAATGATTTTGATTAATCATATTTCGTCTTCAGAATAACTGAAAACTGTTAAGAATGATCATTTCCGTGGGTATGGGTGATGTTTGGAACGGCTGCAGGTTGCGTATTGCTTCAACATCATTCAACAGAACAAATTCATAAATAGCACATAACCAGTAACTGAAACTAGCTTTAACACCATAGATGAAACAACACAAAACACAGTATCTTGACAAATCTTAGCACCACTGAACATTTTGTTTCCAGGATGGGTTAAAATTAGACATACAGTAAACCCAATTTTTTTAAAGCCCTAAGATCTTTGACCACAGTCATGTTTCTAGCCAGGGAGCAGCACATCCATTTCAAATATGCAGGATTAGTTACTGGATGCAAAATGAGCTCCTTTCTCAAGGCAACTTTAGTTTTATTGAAGTTTCTCTGGTCACCACTAGTGTTATCAAGAGGCCCTGATCAGTATTTAATGAGTGAGACTGCAGAAATTAAGTAAATTTTTATGGTCACTAGAATAAAGACTTTGAGCCACAACCCTGCAATCCCCACGCCTAAACATCACCAAGGAGCTGCACAAACAGATCCAAATACAAGACTGAAGTTAGATCCAAATTACAAGCAGTCACTGGGCTGGATCCTTTTGTTTCAGCTGCCGGACTGGGGTGAACAAAAGCACCACACAAGCGAAACTTCTTAAAACTAATCATGCCAATAGTACTACCTTGTTCTAAAGGCTGATAACCATAATGCACTTTAAGGGCACATCATGAACAGAATCCTCCAGTTTAAAATGCACCAGCCAAGTTTTAGACAGCTTTTATCTAGCTGCAATTAAAAAACAAGCAAAGCTTATACTGTGAAATAAAAGCCAATGGCAGCTGGCATAAATACTGTGCTTTCTCTAAACCATCAAGCACAAATGACCAGACATAATTTACAATTTTCAAAGAAGTTTCACTCAGTTTAGACCCATCAGAGATCAAACAGTTGCCATTTGATAGAAGGTAAAACAGCAGAAATTGAAGGGGTCTGTGACATGATGTTTAGAGATGAGATTTACTGGCTGAGGCCAACAGCCAGAACTCATTTTTAGGGTAAGTGCACTGGCTGGTGTGCAAACACAAGACAAACAGTACATCTTGAAATCCAGGGTGTGAATCAAGAGAAGACGTTGGAATGATTCTGTAAGACATTACCATAGACAGAGTCCAAGATTCAATGCTAACTAGAAAAGAGGGAGAGGAAAAAAAACCCTACAAATGCCCTTACCTTTAATCCCTCTGGCAAAAACTCCAGAACTAGTCAGATCTCAGACTTGCCTTTCACAGAAAACCAGTTTCCATTAAAAATCAATTTTATTTGTTGTGAAAACAAAAGTCAAATATTCTGTAAAAGGTAACTTCTACGATCCTGAAAATGCTCTGTGGCTCTATGGCAACTCACTGTCCAAGGTCTTTACTAAACCTGTTAATGAAAAAGTCAAAACAGGAGGCAGAGTAGAAAAAGCACAGTGTTTGAGAGCAAGAGGTTTTTGTTTCAGTTTACCCAACAAAGCCGTTCTAGGAAAAAATGAAGTTTCTTGCCAAGAGCTGCAATCTTGCAAAAACAGATTTCTGCTGGAAAATTCCTAACTAACAGGCAAACCACTACAAGTGCTTCAAATGAGTTTAACGGCATCTCAGTTTAATTTTATAAACACCTAATGTGCAGTGTATGCACAGCTCTAAAGCAGCTCAGGCTCATTGTCCTACCTGCACAAGCCCTGAAATAATTTGTTTAACAGGATGGATTTTTTTGTTTGTTTGTTTTAAAGAATCAAATATCTCACAGCTTGTAAAGAAACAACTTGTAAGAGCCTGAGACAATTAAAAAAACTCGTCTAAGTTACATAATTAATTTACCTGCTCAGAAATCTCCCTGAGGAACAACTGCCATTCACAATGTTTCCATACTGTATGGAAATGCAGACTGATAGTTGTTTCACCTATTATGTAAAAGAATCACAACTATGTTTACTTAACATTAAATCATTAAAATTAGTATTTCCCCTGAACTGTGATGTACTGTTAACTATTTTGGTAGACAAGGATTAAAAGACTTGTTTGTCACTTGGTATCTAGCTCCTTATAGGAACATGAAATTTAATGAAAAAAAAAAAGAAAAAATAGCATAAGTACTTATCACGTGTTATAACATCTCTTATCAAGTTTATTATCAATATGCTCTCCCAAACCGCAGTTGGACTACCCAGAGCAGCACATGGAAGTTAGGTGGTAGCCACACTATGTAGCAGACAAGGGCATCTCGTAACTTTGTGACAGCGCAGAAAAAGCAAGAAATAACACTCGGAGTTATAAACTTAACCAAACACAAAATCACACAAGAGACCATGCACATCTGGGAGCTTTCCCCCTATCCCGCACCTGGGACTGCTCTGCCCTGTCAGCTGAAGGGACCCAGACCTGGAACACATGGCAAACGCCCAACCCCCTTGCAAATACCACCTGCCACAGACTCATAGTGATATCTGAGAAAACCTGCCTACGCAACTCCTTGCGTTTCTCCCAGTAGTGGGTACCATCATCCAGAAAAACTCCAGCACAGCCAACATGTTGTCTTACACCAAATGTAAGACTTATGCAGGTTTCAATATCCCATGACCTCCTTCACTGAATTCACTGGATTATTCTGAAGGTGTTCGCTGCTGTAATCACACACAGCACAGTGGTTTCTCCTGGTCAAACCCAAAGCATTGCAGAGATCACAGCTTTATCTACAGCAGCAGCCACAGCCTTGACACTGTGCGCTGTTTGCTACGCAACACATGGCAGGCCCTGATGGAAACCAGCAAAGTGATTTAGCAAAGTGATTTAATGAAGCTGCACATGCCTGCCTGGGCACTCAGGCTCTGCTCTACAGGAAGAACATAATCACAGAATGGTTTGAGTCGGAAAGGACCTTAAAGCCCATCCAGTTCCAACTCCGCTACGATGGGCACAGACACATCCCACAGACCAGGCTGCTCAAAGCCTCATCCAAGCTGGGCTTGAACACCTCCAGGGATGGAGTGACCACAGCTTCCTGGAGACCTGTGCCAGTGCCTTGCTGCCCTCATCACGAAGAATTTCCTCCTACTATCCAATCTAAATCTTCCCCCTTCCAATTTAAAGCCACTCTACCCTCATCCTGATCCAAGAAACAGTTACTATTACAAGAAGTGGAACACCTTTGATTTAAGCTAAAGAGTTATGTTTCATCGAAGTAATTGCATTTCTTGAAAGTTAAACAGAATGCCCCTCTGAGAGCATGTTTTCTTTAAACAGTGTTTTTCCAGACACTTAATTCATAGAACCATTAGGTTGGAAAACACCTTTGAGGTCATCAACTCCAACCGTACCTGTCCACTACTAAATCACATCCCCAAGCACCTCATCTACCTGCCTTTGAAACACCTCCAGGGACAGTGACTCAACCATCTCCCTGGGCAGCCTGTTCCAGTGCTTGATGACTCTTTCTGCGAAGAAATTTCTCCTAATTTCTTGAAGATGATAACGCCTTCCACAAAGTCTGATCCGTGCTTAACAGATATTGCTTCTTCTATAACCACCTCTGCTTGCAGCCTTTCTCTAGCTGAAAGGAAGGGTCAGAGAGCTGGACGCAGCTCCAAATTAGAATCATAGAATAACCAGGTTGGAAGAGACCCACCGGATCATCGAGTCCAACCATTCCTATCAAACACTAAACCATGTCCCTTAGCACCTCGTCCACCCGTGCCTTAAACACCTCCAGGGAAGGTGACACCTCCAGGAAGGTGATTAGCGAGAATTTTGACTGTTGTGAAGTTTGTAACAACATTAAAATGGAGAGTAGCGGGATATGCATGAGATTTCTGGGAAACAGGACTAGGAAATCCATCCAGACCCAGCTCCGTTCTCGCTGCACATGATCGATGGGGATCGCTCCCTCGCGCTGCCTACGCTGACAGAAGGCTCTCGCTTTCTAAAACTCCAGAACGACTCTTAACAGTTCGATTCTTGCGGCCCTTTCGCTACCGCTCCCATCGACCCCGCCGCTCCGGCCGGGCCCCGCCGCTCACCTGAGCCCGTGGATGAGCGGGGCGCTGTTGGAGCGCCTCAGGCCGCCGCCGTCGCCCGGGGCCGCCGCGCTCCCCGCCGGCAGCTCCAGGTCCAGCTCCATTTTCTCCTGAGCCATCGCGGCGGCAGCAGCAGCAGCAGCAGCGGCGGCGGCCGCGGCCCCTCCCGGCCCGCCCGTTCCCTACTGCCGCCGCCCGCCGCGGCCCCGCGCCCCGCCGCTGCCCCCGGCCGGCCCCGCGGGGCGAGCGCGGCGGCCCCAGCAGCGCCCCATGCCGGGGGCGGCCCGGCCCGCGGCCCCTTCGCCCCCCGCCCCGCGGCCCCGACCGCCTCGGCCCGGCCGCCGCCCCCCCCCCGCAGCGCGCACGCGCGGGACACGGCGCGGGGCCTCGCCCGGATGTCGGGGGGCGGGGCCTGTGCCGAGGGGCGCTCGTGGCCTGGGCCGGAAGGGGCGTGGCCTTGAAGCCATAGGGGGCGGGGCCTTGGAGTCAGCCTGCGGCCTGGCCAGGAGGGGCGTGGTTTAAGCGATAGGGGCGGGGCCTGGTCCCCATGATTGGCGTGCCCCCTGACTCTCTATTTCAAGTCGAGAGATCTAGGGCAGCGCCTTCCATTTTTCCGCCCTCAGAGGTGGACACCGCGTGTGTTTCATTCCCGCTAGTAAATAGAACACGCTGTGGGACGCTCTGCAGTCAGTCGTGGTTAACAAACGCGCCAGGGGAGCACACACGCTGCAATCTACTTTGATCCCTTGCAACAGAAATTCACGACGGAGACTTTTGAGCTCGAGGCCCAGGCTGCCCAGAGCAGCCGTGGCGGTGTTCAAGGCCGCTCCGGATGGGGCTTTGAGCTCTCCGATCCAGCGGGAGGCCACGGGTTCAAACCCTTCCATCCACAGCCCTGCGCGCCCCAGGCCTAAAAGACCCCGACGAGCTGCGCAACCACACAGAGCGCAGGCCCCGCCCCAAGACCTCGCCCCTTCCGGCTCAAGCCCCGCCCCTTCCGGCTTAAGGCCCGCGGCCCTGTTCCCGCCCCCCGACGTCCGGGCGAGGCCCCGCGCCGTGTCCCGCGCGTGCGCGCTGCGGGGTGGGGGCGGCGGCCGGGCCGAGGCGGTCGGGGCCGCGGGGCGGGGGGCGAAGGGGCCGCGGGCCGGGCCGCCCCCGGCATGGGGCGCTGCTGGGGCCGCCGCGCTCGCCCCGCGGGGCCGGCCGGGGGCAGCGGCGGGGCGCGGGGCCGCGGCGGGCGGCGGCAGTAGGGAACGGGCGGGCCGGGAGGGGCCGCGGCCGCCGCCGCTGCTGCTGCTGCTGCTGCCGCCGCGATGGCTCAGGAGAAAATGGAGCTGGACCTGGAGCTGCCGGCGGGGAGCGCGGCGGCCCCGGGCGACGGCGGCGGCCTGAGGCGCTCCAACAGCGCCCCGCTCATCCACGGGCTCAGGTGAGCGGCGGGGCCCGCGGGCGAGCGGCCGTCGTGACAAAAAGTGGATTTTTGGGGGGGTTAAGCTAAAGCAAAGTTTGATCTGAGCCGCTGCGCTCTGTGGGAGTTCGGCGGGATCTCCCTCTGAGGGCGCGTCTGCTCGGAGCTGCGTTTTCCCCCCGTTCGGCCTTTGAGGGCCGGGCAGATGGCTCCCGCAGCCCCCTCCCGGCAGGTTTCTTCCTCTTCCCAGGGCATGGGCAGAGACCCGCAGCCAGCTCCGATTAGCGAGTGTTTGGAGCGTTGTGGAGTTCATCATAACGCTAAAATTATTCGTAAAGTAATAGAATATGCATAAGATTTCTGGAGAGAAATTATATGTATCTACGCAAGTGGAAAATCCATCCTGTCCCGTCTCTGATCTCGCTGCACACGATCGACGGGGATCGCTCCGTCGTGTCCCCAGGCCTGAGAGAGGATGCTCGCTTTCTAAAACTCCAAAATGAGCCTTGGAGAGTTTTATTTGCCGGGTTTTTTGCTGTCACGAGGCTGCTGCAGAAAAGTTGCTCAGAAACTTGCTCACGAAACTTTTTTTTTTTTTCTTTCCCCTTCCAGTGACAACTCGCAGGTTTTTCAGCCTTATGTGTTGCGAACTCGCAGGAACAGCACAACAGTTATGAGCCGGCACAGCATGGTGAGGAATCTGAGGCATTCTTTGTTTACACCCAATGAGAAGTGATTGGGCTGGAGAAATGAAGTTAGACTCGATCTGTAGTTGCCCTGAGCATCCTAGCAAGCTTCCAGGCTGCAGAATACGCAGCTTTTTAACCTCTACTGAATCCTACTACTATTTCATCCTACAATGATGTAGGATGTGTTATCTTTGTGTGTCTAACAAGAGAACGATAGCTGAAGCTGCGTGTGATTACCAGTACTAAGCAGAGTCTCAAAGTTAATTTGGACCTGACCATGCATTGGAAGAAAAAACTGTGGGCACAATTGAAAGTCCTGAAATGTTTTAATTCATTGCAAAAATGGAAGAGAGAGTCTAGTCTTCATTGACTTCTTTGACAGAGCTGCTCTTTCTTGCAAAGGCTGAGCACTAGATGCCAGAAAATAATTTAAAGAAGAATAATAAAAGAATAAATAAAATAATTTATTTGCTGGGCAATATTCTGCCCTCTGTTACTTAAGTCTGGTAGTGTACAGTACTGCAGTTATTTAACCTTTCTAATAAGTTTCATTTCTTTTTTTCACTCTTTCCTTGTCAACTCAGTGTTCTATATACCCTCTTCCAGTAGTACTTTTCTTTCTTATCTGAGGGTAGTGAATATTAAGTATTGCTTTTCTCAAAATCCATAGGACTTTAAAATCCTGAAGTATGTTTCTTCTATGTCTTCTATTCTGTTCATAAACATTTAGTTCAAAAGCTTCCATTATGAGATTTCTTAAAAAGAAAAAATGGCAAATTTTGGACTTTGAATCAGTAGGTCTTGGAGTAGATGCACGGACATCCTGAGGGTGAAGTGTTGGCCTATTTGTATATGACGAAAACAGAAGTTCCAGTGGGATTCAATGCATAAGACTGTTTGCAAGTAACAGTAAATTTTTAGGGAGTGTTGCTCCAGACAGTAGCTATCTGTGTGTTTGAGAAACTAAGTTCTATCTGCCTGCAAGTCAGATCTGTGCCACTTGCTGAGTGATAGAGTGAATCTGTAAGTGGTGAAACAGGTCTTTTCTCTTGAAGGTCAGTGTTTTCTTTTTGCAATGTTGAGTCATCCACGTGTTGTTGTACAAGTCATTTTTAATTCACTGAGAATGTAGGTGATGGTAAATAGGATGTATGCAAGGTGTCGACGTGTGATTTAATCTTTGTGGCTGTTGCTTTTTTTTTTTAGTTGTTGTCCTCATCTCCTATTCGTATTCCTAGTAGCCGACTTCATCAGATCAGAAGGGTAAGCGTGGTTTTTATCCATGTGTTTAGTAGCAGAATGAAAAGTATTGTATCAAGTATTATTATTATGAAGGACTTGTGTAACGGGAGTTTATTTCCTCTTGAGTTTTTCAAGTATTAGAGGAAACAGAGTCTTTTTTTAGGACTTAATTTCAACAAGGAAGCGTCTTTGCGAGGTTTATTGTTGTCACATTTAAACTACTTCGCATTTTTGAAGTAGTATTTTATTCAAGAGAAGTGGTGAGCTGCCCTAGTAGCAGTCTCTTCTTTCTGGAGTGCTCCTACTGTTCGTGTTTCGATTCTGATGGCACTTTATCGAATCACGAGTATTACTCCAAGTACCTGTGATGAATTAAATGTCGAGGGAAAACTGATTACATTTATCTCCTGCAGGAGGAAGGAGTGGATCTAATGAACAGAGAAACAGCACATGAAAGGTAAGTGTTATTGAAACAAGATGATAGAATAGCCAGAGTAATCCTCTTTGTAGCTGCTGATGAGATTTTTTGTATTCTAGGGAAGTGCAAACAGCAATGCAGATATGCCAGTCATGGGAGGAAAGCTTGAGCCTGGTAATCTCTTTATAGATGTTTCCCCTTGAATTCTACTTTTGCCTTCAACTGACGAATTTAAGGGAGAGAGAGGAATTGACTGTGAAAATAAATTAAGAGGAGCATAAGTTCACCTGCTTCAGCTATTTTGTGCATTTGACCCAATGACCTTCCGTTAGAAAGTTGTGCCTTGGATTCTGAGGTAATGTCCTGTGCCAGTGTTAAGTTGGAAACTTTGTATTTACAGAGTGACAATGACTTGGACAAGTCTGAGAAATCTTCTTCCCCAAAGAGAATAGACTTCATTCCAGTTTCGCCTGCACCTTCACCCACAAGAGGAATAGGAAAGGTAGGATAAGTGAAAATACCAATCTGGGAGAGCATTCTAGAATTTTAGGCCCGCATGAACTATGAAGACATGTAACTTTGCAACCAAACAACAACAAAAAGCCCCCATCCCACCGTCACATTTTATTGGAGTCTACAAATCTTGGAGCCTGCAGGGTTTAAGCACTGTGCCAGTTCTATCACACTGAATGTTTCTAGTTGCTCCTACTTGTGTGATGTTTGGATGGGTTGGGGTTCTAGGGAAGCTGGAAGAGGCCATCAGAGTAATCAGGTTTGGATGTGATCTTCTTGAGCTGCATAAGTGAGGGGATGCTGGGGAAGAAGCACAAAAATCAGAATGTATCATACGCGTAGGGTAGGAGTGTAGACAAAGATCAGAAGCTGCACGTCTTTGTGGTGAGGTGTGGAGGATGAAAATACATCAATTTTGCCTTCCTTTCCTTAAATTCACTATAAAGATGGACTCGCACATGCTGAATTTTCACTGAGGACTGATGGGAAGTACTGGAAAAAGGGAAGAGGTGGATCTTAGATAAACCACTTTTTCCAGTGAAGATTGCCAAACTGAAATGTAGCACAGATAAACTGGCAACTGTGTTTAAAGAGGTGCTGCTTGAACTTGTTTCACCCTCTTTTTATGGTTCTGCTTTTGTACTGCTTCTGTTTTATTGTGTACCTGTCTCTGCCAGTATTGATACACAGAGGAGCCCCAAAATAGTGCTGGGTGAATGCGTTCCCAATGTAACACTGGTGCTGGCAGCTGGTCCTGTACCTTTGGAATCACAACCGTGAAGCGGTAGTAGATAACTTGACAGAAACATTTTTGTGCTTAGCTATGGGCATTCATTGACTAAGCTCAGATTAGCTGCAGAACCACAGAGCTAAATACACTCTTCCACTCTGGAATATTGTGTTAAACTTTCAGGTCAGATATATTTTGAGTAAAGTCAACTGGTTTGTTTAACAAGCCCTTTGAGAGAACTGAGTACTGTACTGTTCCTCCTAAATGTAACAGGAAGAACAGAAACAACTGTCTTATTTAGAAGACGGTGTCTATTTTCATTTCAGATTTCTTGTGGGTTTGAATTTTAGGTTAATCTGAGCAGTATTTCGTTAGCCAGTTTATTTTTGCAAGGTAAATTTTGATGCCTCTAAGACTGTGATCATTTCTGCCTTATTCTGTAGACTAGCTTTTCTTTAATGGGGGGTGCTTTGTTTGGAGGGTGGGTAGAAACACCTGAGTACGTAAAAGGAAATTCTGAAGCATCTTAATGTGGCTTTTTCTGCAGCAATGTTTTTCACCATCATTGCAAATGTTTGTGAGCAGTAATGGGTTACCTCCAAGTCCTATTCCCAGTCCAACAAGGCGATTCTCCAAGTAAGTAGCATCTGCTGGTAACAGGTATATGTTGGCTTGAATTCCAAGGCCAGCACAGAGATCAGTTAAAGCTGATGTTAAGGTGCTAAAAGAGACTTAGTTTCTACAATAGCTTAAGTTTTGCCACAAAAAAATGCTCTGAAAATTCAGCCTTTACTAATGGTAGCTTCACGTGGTGCCTGGCTCAACTTTAAACAAGACTTATTAACTTGTGGGGAAATTCCTGGGTACTTCAAGTGGACTTTATTAACTTTGTCAGTTTATCAATTTTACATGAATTTCACACACAATTTAGAAATGAATTGAAATGAGGATGTGATGCACGAAGTGTAGGAGACCCCAGAAATTGAACTACAATGTTGTATGGCAGATAATCAGGCACTTTGTTATCTATGTATTTAGATTCCCTAAGCATTCCATTTGTGCAGGAATAGTTTTAAAGGATGGTTCTTATGATGTGGTTGTGTTGATTTGGTGCTAGGTATGATGGTGTTTAGACTCGGAACCTTTTCAGACCTGACTGTTAGTGTTCTCCTTCTAGCAGGAGGAGTCAAAGTCCAATCAACTGTATCAGGCCCAGTGTTCTTGGCCCCATTAAAAGAAAAGGTATGTGTATTTACATTATCAGGTGTTTTAATGTGGATGTAGTTTTGCAGCTGGAAATGTTTCTCTTCCATGTCTTTTTCTCATTTTGTAAATTTAATGTGCTTATGTCCATGGTGAACTGGAATTTGCCAGCTGTAACTTAAAAATATGATGTGAAATAGCTAGTCTGAAACACAAGAACGAAAAGCTTTAAAAGCAGCTACTGCTTGAAAGAGGCAAACTTTATTCCACATCAAATTAAATGTTGCAAATATTTGTAAGCCCTGACATTCCTAAGAGTACCACTGTATGGTGCACACCTGTCGGATCATCTCAGGAATGTTGCTTATCATGCACTCTTTTCTAAACTTAGTACTGAATGTTTGTTTTTACTCTGAAAGTTCAGAAGGTGAGTGTTTAGAGAAGTGGAATAGATCAGTGCTCTTTCCTCCTGAAGGGGGAAAACTGCATTCTTTCCTGGAAGTATTCTGTGTAAAGGATATTCAAATTACGCCCCAGAACAGGTCTCCGTAGCAGAACTGTAAAATTGAGATATTGGCAAGTGTGACAATAGCTATGCTTATTTTTTCTGCAGTGTTTTTTAACTTGGGCATTCTTAACCACACCGAAACATGGTAGGCTGTGCAATGCATTGTAGCAGTGCAGGTTTCTCTTTGTGGAATATCAGGCGACAGAAGAACTTAAGCAATAAGTTGATGGTTTGGGTTTTCTTAATTTTTATATAAGACCAAGTATTTTATAAATGGCTTCTTCCCATTCTGCGTGAGAGAAGCTGTTATTCCTTCCCTTCAAATAAGTGGATGTATCCCCATGAGCTAAAGGAAGTAGGAAATTTGGGGGAGGTTCAGTCTTTATAAAATAAGTGATAGTATAAGTCTCTTGCATAATGTATTAATACATACTGGTTTGCTACAGTGCGTTACCTCTCAGCTTTTCAAACTGACACCACAACTGCTTATTATACGTAGGTAAAAAACCAGAAAATTTATTTCCATGTTGTATATTTTTGTTGCCAAACTAAAAATTAAAATATACTGTAGCTGAGAGGCTTTTGTTTTTCCTTTAAGCTTGTTAGTGGCAAGTTCATGTTATTTCCAGTGTGCTTGTATCCTTGCTTTAAGGATATCCTTAAATGAAGGATGGAATGGATGGTTAAACAACAGCCAGCATCGACTTAATGTCTTACCCAAGTGCTTGGTTGGCTGAATTGGAGGATTTGCTGTGTTACAGATGCAACCTTGCTCTATTGTGGAACAAATGTTCTCTTTTGCAATAGGCAAATATTAATTGGATGTTCCAGTCAAGTGTTTGATTATTGCCACTGTTCTCCTTAGGTGAAATGGAAACTGAAAGTCAGCCAAAGAGACTTTTTCAAGGAACAACCAACATGCTTTCTCCAGATGTTACCCATCTGACAGATCTCAGTTCATGGTAAAATATTTCATGTGCCCTGAAATGTTTTTATTTGCTTGTTTTGTTTGTTTGGTTTGCCCCCTTCTCTTAAAAAAAAATTTTAAAAAATAAATATATATAGTGTAGCTTGCATGTGGGTATTATTGGGAATTATTCCTGTGGTACTGTAGCATGACAGGGTTTCTGCTCCTTTGTTCAGTTTATCCTGAGCAGACTCTAGCCTACATTTTGTGTATCAGAACTTTTATACTGAATATGATTGCTACAAATCCCTGTTGATTCATAAGAAAAGTTACTTCACTTCAAAGATGCTTCATCACTTCAGTAAGTTGTAGGCAGTAGTCACACAGTACCTGTGATACTCAGCTGAATACTGAGAAAATGTGCGTGAAAAGTTACTGTAGTGACACAGTTGATGTTGATACAGCCATGATCTTTAGTGTTATGGTCTGTCTCCTTTCTGTATTATGATCATAAAAAGCTGAGTTCTTTTTTTGTGTCAAGAGTGGGATACTAAGTGTTCTAAGATATCAACTGTGTATTACTGTAATTTCAGTTTACCTACAGACTTGAAACTGCCTTGAAGTATTCTTTTGTGTTGCTTCCAGCAAATTGCAAGAGTGTCTGCTTATGAGCCCTCTGGAATTTTGTTTCAAGACTTCAAAATCCAAACATGGGATTTTCTTGCTTACAAGGGAAAAATGGGTCTCAAAATCTTAATCTTTGAGTAGTGCAACTTTAACAGACTAGCTACTTAATTACATCTTTGATGCGTTGCTGATTAGATCCTTGTTATTCCTTTCCTGTAACCTTTTAAGGTTTTATTTTCTTTATTTTTCACCTCCTTTCTGAAATAACTGAATCAGAGTAATAATTTATTCTGCATGTTAAAAAGAAAGATGATTCTGCTCCTCATCCCCGTGAGAAGCATGAATACATGTATAACATGCTAGAGAAACACGGAGTTTTCAGGGCTGCCAGTCTTGAAGTAAAGACTGAGTGGTAGTATAGGTCTCCTACATCTGTTCTACAAAGGCCAAAGCACATTAGCTTTGTACTCGAAGTCATCGTGCCTGCATTCCTAAATAACCTTTTTTCTTTTGTTCCTAGCCTGTCTTCAGATATTCTTGATGGGAGTAGCAGTAGCGTGGGCTCTTCCTCCGATTCACTGACTAAAGGCAGCATAACCACAGAGTCTCCAGTAACGTGCTCAAACTCATGCTCTTCATTCATTTTGATGGATGATCTCTCACCGAAGTGACTTAAGTTTTGAGTCAGTGTCTAGCTGTACACTTGTACAGAGGAACGAACTCTTGATTCTTGAACCATTAACACGAGGATTATTAAAAAGAGAAAGTGGTGTAGCTAATCCTTGGTGACTTTCCAGTGATTTTGGTTTATCCATTTAATGGACATTGTAGACCATATTAATGTCTGGTTTTGCGAATTTATTTTTTAAACAAGATGTCTGCGCAGATTATACTAACTTTTTGCTTTCAGGAACTTGCATACACTTTTTGATTCTGAGACTAGGGATCTGCCTATTACTGTTGGGACTTCTAGGAAAATACTTCTATCGTTATTGTGGTCACTGTGTCTGGGGAAATAATTTGGTTTGGAAGGATTTGAAAATATTTATTCTCTGGCACTTCTACCATTGAGTAAAACTTCTCCTTGCTTTTTTCAGTCACTAGCCTCAAATTCTCTTACAGAAGAAGGAAGAAAAGAAATTTTCTTAGTGCTGCTAGTTGGTTTTATTACAGAAGATTATAGTCATTCTGGAAATTTCACTCTATTACATTAAAAAAACCCCAAACCCACAACAAAATAATTAATGGCTGGCACTTTTGCCATCAGTGAAGAAATAACAGTACTCTGTGAACGTGAATAAAATAGCTGCATAGTTCTCTCCCCAGGCCCTTTATCCTGCAGATTGTATGAAATAAGGTCAATATTCAGCAAGATTTGACCGAGGAAAGTTAGTCCATGCCTTGATCTAAGACGTACAGTGCAGATAACTAAGTTATTTAAACTACTGTGTAGGAGAACCACGTGTGGCACCATCGATGTCTCCTGTGGCAGTGAGGTCATAGATATTTTTGTGCCTTAGGGGACATTGTTACAAAATTACAGAATGTAAACCGGAGGGGTGGGTGGGAAAAGTCCTTTGTGTACAGCTTGTTTATAGAGTGCTTACCAGAATCTGTCCTCGATGCTGCTTTCCATCATATTCCTTCCTGAGGTGTGCGCTCCGTTGCAAGGTGCTGTGGGCATTCCCAACTCTGCTGGGAGGTGGCAGCCGACGTGCCGCTCTTTGAAGCTGCTGCCTGCGGCATTTTAGACCTTTGTTGGTCGTGGGCAGAGCGAAGTTAAGTGAACATTCAATTTCTGAGGAAAGACATAAAAGTTGGGATTGAACATGAGCTCTGCCAATTGTTTGGTTAAGGAGTTATATTTGAGCTACGAGTAGTCTTGATACAGTACCTTGGTCAGCCTGAGGTAAGACAATAGATATTTTGAAGACTTCAACGGGGCAAAATAAATCCATTTGTAATCTACTGTGTTATGCTATTTATTATTTATAACTATGTACAAAGTCTGTGGTGATGAATTATAGTATTTTTTTATGATTGAATAAGTTTTTTATGTTCGGTGATTGCTGGCTGGTTTGTATTTAATACGCAACATTGTCTGCCAGAATCATAAGCTTCCTTTTTTTGAATGTTTGTAACATAAATGCTTTTGTTATCTAAAAGGACAACTTCTGATCTTTTTGAAAGAAAATAGCACTGAATTAAAAGTAAGATTATGTGCTTTAAAAGTGAGCACAATCTCTGGCAATACTGTCTGGCTGAAAAGGGGCGGGGGGAGAACCATAGTTTTTTCTGTTCTGAAGGAGCCGTTGAGTTTCCTGAAGATGTGTACATACCAGATTATTTTTAAAAGCGTTTCCATTAAATTGTAAGAGGTACCAGATTGGGCCAACAGGGCAAGATTATTTGTGTTACCGTTTCCACCTGTGGAGCATTAGTTCCCCACCTCAAATAAATGTGCATATTGTAAAATATTGTTCATTGGTGCCATTTTTAAATGAGCTCTGCAGTATTGAATGTTAATTTTATTTGTATATGCACAGTGCTATTTCTTGAATTTTTGATGTCTTAAATCGCTTAATTATTTTTTTATTCATGCTTGTATCTTCTCTGCCTTCTCTGGTGCTAAAAGGAGGCGGCTTTTACATTTGCAAACTATCTATAAATGGTCTGACAAAATTCAACCTGTTCCCTGTGCCCCGGTTTCATTGTACCGTGCTTTTATTGGTACTGTGATTGAGAAATCTGAACGAGGGGTGGCAGAAGGGGGGGAAACCTATTGCATGCTTTCTTAAATCTGAGAAGAGCATAGCTATTGCTTATTTTTGGCTGACTTACCTGTACAATCGATGTATTCCAGATTTGTTTGTTAGTGGAGAGTCTTACATAAGTGCTGGCCTTTGTAAACATTAGAATGTAAGTTTCATAAAGCAAACGCACAAATATTCACTCTTGTTACAGCATTTCTTTTAGTGTTCTGGCTGTTCTCCGCTCTTCAGAAGGTGTTGCTCTTTTATATAATACACAGCGTGTGTGCATTATGTATGTATGTGGATTCAGGATGGTCGCTGTGTAATGCAGCAGGTCTCTTCTGTTTCATACACGGCTGTAAGTCCACTTGTTCATTTTAAAACTAAGGTTTCTAATATCTGATTGCTAATATCTGCAGTGAACTGCATGTGAGTTGCTGTCGCTTAGTGAATCAGTTCTTAGGGGCTCATATAGCACCAACTGAGCTGACAGAAGTTGTGGTTTGGGCTTCATTAACTGTTTTATCTGTAATGAATTCTGTAAAGTTTGGGGAAGAAGTCCAGCTGGTGCTGGTTGTCAGCTTTAATGTCTTAACTATTGACACTTGCGCTTAGCAACTGTTTTTTATGATTTGATCAGACTTACTTGTGTCAAACTGCCATGACGAGGTCTGAGAATCCCTCTTCCCCCCACCCTTTTTCTAAATAAGGAACTACTAATGCATCTCTGTTGCAGCGAAATCACTAATGATGACTTATTTTTACTGTTGTAACTATTGAGAAGAAAGATGCAATACCAGTGTAATTCAAGCAGCATTTTAGAAGGACTATATTTAAAATGTTAATTAGCGCAGCGCTAGGATATTGGTCTTTGTATGGCTCATTGACTGGCACTGCCTTGAGATCATTCCCAAAGCACACCCCATCCTCATCTCCTGGGCTTAAAGCGCTGGAAGGATTTTACCAATGGTTTAGAAAAATGTGTGTGTCAGCTGTGGAACTCTCTATGTTTTGATAATATCAAGTGTTCTGCATCAGGAAATGGATCACAGTATGCATGTTTCAGTCTCCTTCATTGAATTTCAAATTTGGGATCATGGGTCCACAAGCCTGTATTTAAGGGGCTGTTTTTCTGACTTGAGTGATTAAATACTTTCTCCTACAATGAAAGTAATTAAACTGTCAGTGGGTGAGGATGTAAATCTGAGTCCCGCAGACTTCGTTGGAAAACTCATTCTTGAAACGCACAAGGAAAGCTGTACTGTATAAAAAGTGGAATTTTTTTTTTTCAAAGTAATGATAAAAATAGACTACTCGCTTTAACAACTCAAAATGATAAAAATGTTTTAAGTGTGAGGCTTGAGCTTGGCATGTTTCTCGTGACAGAGCCCCGTTGGGGGCTGGATGCAGAGGTTAACTTGCACAGGCTTAAAAGGGTTTGGAGCTCTCCTATTCTGGTGCACAAACACAATGGACTAGTCTTGGGAAATTATTTTTTGCAAATATTCACATTCTTATTTGTAGGCTCTGTTATATTGTGTGACAACAAAGATGAGAACTTGTTTTTCCTGGAGGAATTTAATCTGCATATAATCTTCCTGGTAACCTCATAATAACAAGGCTTTGCATTAATATGGGTTCGATATTTCATGGAGTCATAGGACTGTTTCATTTGCTTTTTTGGAGTAAGGGCCAAGAAATTTCTGGAGCAATACAAGCTGCCTCTTGTATTCCAGGGCTGTTTTATAAATGGCAACTGTCTGTGGTAAGTGGAAAGGGACTTTGCCTGCTGTTCTGTGTCAGTCTCTCATGTTAAATATTCTTTAGACAAATTTGGTGACCTGTGTTAGATGATGGGTCACTGCAGGTACCAGAAGACCTAGTGAGAAGGATGTAGTAACTATCTCCTTTGACTGTAAATTAGAGTTTTAGCCCTGAGACCTAGCTTATCCAACTAATTTTGACATGAAAAATCAACTAATTTTGACATGAAAAATGCATTTTTCAAGCAACTGAGACTTTCACGAAGGTCTGTGCTGTTGAGGAAGACTCCTGATTGGCAGGTCTAGGGGATGGATTGAGCAAAACGGTCCTGAAGAGTGAGTGGTGCTTGCTGGTCAAAATTAGAGTAGCAGTTGTCTCAGTTTTCGCTGTCTTTGGAGCGGGCAGGGTGGTTTGCCAGGTATTTTTTTGAGAGTATCGAAGTTTTTCAGCCTTCCTTTGCATTAGCAACAAGGAGCATAGTGCATATCGTACTTATGATAACAATTGATCAGCCTGATCTAGTGGGAGGTGTCCCTGCCTGGCACAGGGGGGTTGGAATTAGGTGATCTTTAAAGTCCCTTCCAACTCAAACCATTCTATGATTCTATGAAACGTACGTGCCAGCACACTCAACGTGTGAGTAGCTGCGTTGTGTGCTTTGGACCAGAAGAGAGAAGCTCACGGGGATCTTGATTCCAAGTGTTCACTGGCAGAGGCTGCCCAGGGAGGGGGTTGAGTCACCATCCCTGGAGGGGTTTAAGGGACGGGTGGATGAGGTGCTGAGGGACATGGTTTAGTGTTTGATGGGAATGGTTGGACTCGATGGTCCTGTGGGTCTTTTTCAACCTAGTGATTCTGTGATTCTGTGACCACAGGATGGCGTATGGTGGCTTGCAAAGCAAGCAGTGCTGGAGGAGCAGGGGTGGCACTGCCTGAAGTGCCTCTAAACTGCGTTCACCCTGCGACTTCTATAGCTAGAAATTTCTAATGTTTCTTTCTTTTTGCTCATCGCGTGACCTCATCCTTTTGGAGTAAATAATAACTTTCCAGAGTGAGGTTTGGACCTCACTGCACTCATAACATTAAAGCTGATTGAAAAAGTGCGGATGCTCTTTGGTTGTGAGGTAACCCAGTCCCGAGCTAGAGGAGACTGTTCAACTTACTGACAACCTGAAATGAATGAAAAGGCCCTACTCACAGCAAGGGAGCTTTTCTAGGAGTGTGTCGTATATTGGATGTTTTCCCAGCCCTGCAGCAGTTTTTTAGGAGCACACTGAGTGTATTTCAGTTGCTTTTAGTGAACTGCAGTGCACAAGTTGTGTGGTTTTTTTTTCTTGGATCACTGGTGCTGCAGTGTTCCCATCAGACCGTGTGCACGAAGCATCTTTCTCTTATTCCTCGGTGGACCTGGATCCTGGAGAATTTGCAGCAGCTCCAGCTTTGTAACCTGCAGTGTAAGGGGAGCATCTGCCTGTGCGGAGCGAGCGTCTGGCCGCGTAGCCGTGCCCTGGTGTCACATCCAGGTGAGTGCTTGGATAGGGCTGGCTAGAACATATCTTAGTGTCTGCTGCTGCTTTTAACATCGATTGGATTATTTACTGCAAAACCAAGGAAGAACCAGCTCTGGGCTGCGTGCTGGAGAGCTGCCTGCAGGGTTGCAGCATGGGGCTGGGAAGGTCCTGCCGCTGCCCTTCCCGTCCTGTGGTCTAACCCAGTTTACCAAGGAGGTTGAGGAAGACGAATGAGCCTCATCATCTTCACAAAGTGCTTTGAGGTCTCTCCACGGCAGCTGCTGTGCAAGAGCTAAGTCCTGTCAGCACTTCAGTCCCTGGGAATTCTGCTTTGGCCCCTGGAGCAGCGACTGGCCCTGTTGTGCCTGTGCTGCACGTAGTTTTGACTTCAGTTGGGAGCGGTTTCTCTGCTCTTTCATAGTTTGCCTTCTCCTTCGCACGTCTCCAACAGGAAATGCAGATTCAGCAGGCATTGTACGCTCCAGCAGCCTGCCAGCTGCCTCGCCGAAGCTAATTCACAATTCAAGTCACTCCTGATAAGTTTGCAAACAATGCGCAGTGATTTCTGAGCTAGATAGCAGCCGAGCTGAACTCCTTAGTTTCCAGCCTGTCAGATGAACGAAGCTGTAAAGCTTCTGGATCGAACCTGGTCTTAACGCTTTCTGCTGCTGTGATGTTTCATAGTTTTCTTATTTGTTTAGGAATAATTTTAAGTGAGTGTCATCGTTATTATTCTCGAATGAATGAGTGGAGGCACAAAGACAGCTTATGGTTAGTGATGGTTTAATGTGAGCTAGGAGTCGAACCCAGAACTTTGACTCGCCGTTTACTTGTGGTCACTGGATTACTCTGCTACCTCCTTTGTAACGCACTAAAATAGCCTGGGAATAACTCCAGGGAAAACAAGAACAGCGTTTTTTTCTTAGGCTGACTCCATGTGGCAGCTACTGAAAGCATGCGCTGAGGAACTGGCCCAGAGGAAGCAACCCCGCACTCGTGGCTCATCATCCCAGCAGGAAACAGCGGGTCAAAGTTAGAAGTAACTTGCTTAAATGCTATTGAGCAAGGGATGCAGCAGATGTAAAGAGAAAGCGTGGTTCAACAGCCAGCAGATAGGCTTGTGGCATTCTATATCTCGGCCCTTTTCTCACTTGCTCTGTAGGTTCACGTCTGTTTAACCAGAGAGACACCAGGAGGGTGATCTATGAGATGAGAATCTGCAGGTGAGGCTGTGCCCTCTCTCGATCTGGCACAGCTCTCCCTGGGGAACATGGGGTCAGTACAGAACGCACACTATTTAATCTTACTCTATCTTTTTTTATGAAATGAAATCCTAATGACTTTATTTCAGCTTGACAGGCACTAGTTTTTTGGGATGCATGTAAGGTAAATAGTGTCAAGTGTAGCAGCCTGGAACTGCAGGCTGGATTTGACCGTTCCGTGCAAAACCTGTTACCGAGCTGTGGCAGAAGTATGAACATACACAGCTCCTGCCAGGTGACAGCAGCATTTTGCTTGTGGGAAAGCCTGAGGAAGCTCACCTTGGTACACTTTCCAAAGCGCATGAGGTCACAGCTTAGGCTGTTTTGAAGTGTGTTTGTCACTGTGCCATACGTTGGATTTCTTTTTTTTTTTTTTTTTACTCCTTCTGTAGTATTAGAATTGGAAATTCAAGTTGGAGAAACGTGAAAGCAATTGGGCCGAATCCATTCCTGTTGTTACTCCTTTTGTTTTCACTGGAGTTACTCCAAGGCTGAATTCAGCATATGATGAACAACTTGTTCTCAGAAGTTGGAGCTTAGGGGAGAAGTTTTTAAGGATGATCACGCAACTCTGAGGCTCCTTCTCAAACAGCTGAAGCTCACGCAAGAGGGGTGATATATGGTAAGTTTGGGTTATTGAATTCAGTACAAGAGTCCAGTAATAAGCCCTCTAGTCACAATAATACAGTATTATCCATTAGAACAATTACTTGAATGAAACCCAACTGCTAGTTCACTTAGATTGGATGGAAGGATCCTAGCTGTTGGTCTTAATTGCCAGTTAGCTGAACGAATAGTAACCACAAGCAAACAACAAATGGTCCTGAGCATGGTAATCCTCTTCCCTCACCTTTCCTGGAACCAGCTCCTTTAGAGTTGCCACTCATGAAATGTTGCCTGCTCCTCATGCATTGACCATCTCAGCTGCCACCCAGGGAAGTCTCCAAAGACATTACAAGCTTGAGGTCTGGGTTAGACAGAAAAAGGAGTGTTATAAGCTATGGGAAGCTGTCTGTTACCAGCTGAGGACCAGGTGGTTCTTGTTTGGGTTTGTTTCTTTGCAGGAGGGGGGGATATTTCTGCTAAGAACTAAGATTAAACTTTTCACGGACCTGCCAAGAATGACCAGTCCTCACTGCTGGTTAATTCTTCTTGTGTTCCTGTGAACCATTTGAGGGGTCACAGCAGACACAAGATCCCCATGGTAAAATTAAGCTCTTCTTTCTTGAAAAAAAAAAAAAAAGCATTACTGTCTCTCTGGCTCGCTCCATTTCATTTACTTTCTGGACAACTTGCATTACAAAGGGCTTCAGGAAGGGTGCAGCATCTTAGAAAAGGCCTGGATTGTTTTCTCCATTTATAAGAGTCTTGTGAAAGTTGTGCTTCCTGCTCCTGCCCCGAGCAGAGGATTTATAACAGATGCTACTGCAGCCTCTGTGTGTGATTTTTGAGGGTGGAGGATGGTTTTGCTGAGGTTGAGCATTTCTCTCTTACCCTTTAGACATCCTCCTTCTTCTTCTCTGCTTTGCTTCTGACTCATCCTTCTAGAGACTCTCTATTTGCAAGCAACCAAGCTGCAGTTTGTACCTGTCACTGTCCTGACTACCAAGGATGGTCCAGAACATGCTAAGAATAGCAACAGCGTTACAGGAAGGGGCATTTGTAGTATTTATTGCAGTTAACTGGAAATAGAGGAAACTCTTGCCTAACACTGATGCACAAAGTTAAATATTTTCTTTAACAGACCTATGCTCTTCCTCCCTCTTATGGGAGAAAGAACCCTTCACTTTTAAAATCAAAATAAAGCAACTTCCAATCTTATTTGCCTTGACTGACTTCTCTCCACAACAGAAAATGCAGCACTAATAAGCTGGTCAGTGTAATGGTGGATGAGATGTTGCTTTACTTAGATCTAAGGAGGTTTTAGGGGGAAGGCAGGAGGTTTGATGTATTCCATGCCATTACCAACCTCAAGGCTCAATGGAGCAAACACCAGATAGCCAAGGAAAACAGCAGGAATAGTTAAAAACTTACAAACCACAGCATGGAGGGACTATTGCACCAAACTCGGCTTAAAGTTCACATAGCAAAGAGAATCTCTGTCTTTCTAGGAACTACAGCTCCTACTGTTTGTCAGACGTGCTGGTCCAAGATGTAATCACTTCTCCAGCATTACTTGATCATCAAGAGCGCTGTAATTTGGACCAAGGCTTTTAAAAGACTTCAGCACTAAACCATGCAAGTTATTGCCTAGCTTAAGCACAGGGAAGGAGGGGTGTATTTATTTCTGCAAGGCACTCAAACACAGTATAAATATCTGGATTAATACAACATGAGTTTGACAGAGTTCAAAGGTGGGACCTGCTCAGGCTCCTGGTTCATGAACCTTTCCTCCTCTCAGAGCCCAGCACCAGGTAAGACTCTATGCTTTTGCCTCTAGCCCTGTCAAGACCTAGTTTTGTCTCCTATTTGGGTTTTTGCTTCACTTCCCTTTAAGCATTTGGCTCCAGGAGTTCGGGTGTCTCATCTTTCACTTTGAAACTCTGCCTTTCTTCTAGCTATTGAGCCACCTGGGAATTTCAGATCCTAAGAGTTTGGCAGCTAGAAGAAAAAGCTATCAAAAATGCATTGTCTTAATTCCTGGAGAAGGCAGATTGTAACTTGTGTTCTTGAACGCTGTGGTTAGGTGTTCAGCCTGTTTCTCCTGTAAGCTAAATATTTTTATTTGTTTTGCCCTATGAATTGTTTGCCTAAGGACTCTCCTCTCTTCCTAGATTAGCAGTAACGCCTGTGGAGACAGACTTCTTAAAAAACTGAATCAAATCTGGGTGGAGAACACAGATAAGCAGCCTGGAGTGGAGAGCTGGTAAGGGTGTTAAAGATGACTTTATTCCTCCTCAAGTGACATGATCCCACACCGTCCTTGTCTGATTCAGACATTAATTTTACCAGAACAGGGAGGTTTGCATTCTGGGTTCAGCCGTGAGAGCTAAATATTTCTTTACAGATGAACATCTGTGACCCTTCTTGAACAAGACTGTCGTTCAGTCTTGGCCATTGAGGTACCAGTTTCTTCTTTGATGTTCTCCTTAAGACCCACGGATGCTCCCTGTCCCCAAGAGACTGCGACCAGCCATTCTGGGGGGTTTTGCAGACCTGTCTGCAGAGGCTGCTGGAAAAGAAAGCATTGAGATGTGCACCCTGGGCCACGTCCTCCCCAGCAAGTCCCGTGGGTTTCTCTTTTTTCCCCTTGAACTTTGCTGAAATGCACAGCCACACTCCAGGACCTTCAAGGGCTACTTCCCTAATCTCCCCAGAAGGATTACTGCTGCTGGAAATCGTGACGGCTTGTACTAGCGATCAGCTTTATCAGGAAAACTTCTTTCCGGCCAAGCCAGTAAGAGCTTTGCTAAGCGGGCGTCTTGGGTTGAAGCTGCTCTTCTCGTGTTTCACAGATGGCCTCAATAAATGATTTACTAGGAGAGTAAAAGATTAGCCAGATTCCTCCAAATGCATCTCGAGTCGTATAAAGAACTGGGTTTTATTTGGGCCTAGGCAATTCCTAATTCTTTAGCCTCATTAGGCTGTTTTACAGTGACTAATTGCCCTGTACTCTCTTCTCCAAGAATCAGGTGTCTCCTGGTGAGGAAACCATGTACGAGCCTCACTCGTGGCTTTGAAAGAGCTAGACAGTCAGGTACCTGAAGACTGCAAGGCATTATGTCTTTAGTTGTATTTTACTGGAGGGGCTCGTGGGAGAAAGATGGCAAAGGGAATATTTAAGATATAAAATGAGGTGTTTCCATAAAATCACCAAAAGCTTTGCAGAATCTTCCTATGGAGAAGAGCCACTGCTGGAGTGTTCATGTGAATAGTGGATTGGGTAGGGCAAAGGTCTTCGCTTTAATGTCTTTGCTAGTCTCCAGGGCTTGGATGAGCTCTTCTGAGGGAAGAGAGATTACCCCATGTTTGCCTGTTATGGGCTTTCTCACATTTTTTTCATTTGCACTTGGCAGCCAGAACTCTGTGTCTGATTCTCTATGGCAATTCGTACGGTCTGGCTGTTTTAAAAGACTTCAGTACTGATTTAGATGTCCAAATTGGAAAAACAGGGTTTAAAGTGGACCTACTTTTTCCTTTAGAGTGAGACTTGTTAAAGATCTTTGTTAAATTATTTACCAGTGGTCTCGCAAGATCAACAGGTCTTTGCATTTAACTATTTGCATGGCTTCCATCAAGCTTTTCTCCCCTGTCCTCTAAGTGAAAAAACAATCAGAAGATTGCTAAAGGGCTTGCAGGGGTGGGTTGCTCATCACCTTTGATGTATGAAGTGCACACGCCGTAAAGTGTAAAGCAATATGGGCATGTGCTGGTCTCATGTAAACAGTGCTGGGTTTATAGCAGCCAGAGACGAGAGCTCTGGGACTCACTGGGGGAATCAATCCCTAGCAGAAGTGTTTAAAATATTTGGGGTTTAGCCAAGAGGCTAAGAAAAGAGATTTTGTGTCTTCCTTTTTCTGTGCTGTGATCTCCTCACATACAACACTAAAACCTATGTAAGAAATAGGGATGAGAAGGAACAGTCCTGACAGACTTGTCCCTAAGGCATCAAAAGAGGTCAAAGATGCTCATTCTGCCCCAGAAACACAGAAATAATGAAATGTGCTACATTTCTGATTTTTGCATCACCACTTATCTGTATAAATTGGGTTTGAACCTACTCCCTGGCGGTCCCTTTTGGTTGAACCCATGGCATAAAGGAGACAGAAGCAGCCCCTGGAGTCCCCTTGATAAAAGCTTCTTCCCCTCCCTCTCCAGTTCTTCAAAGTTAAATTTTTGCTACAAACTATAACAGGATGAGGGAAGAGTTATAAAACGTACAGGAATGCAAAATTCTATCCTTTTTTTTCAGTGAAGGCAGAAATAAAATGAATGTGCATGTTTCCAGGATAGAACATAATCTACCATCGGTTGTGTCTAGTGTAAATGAACTGTGCGTTGGCATCTGTTGTACGTACAATTTTTCAAGCATATCGGTTAGCAGAACAGATCCTGCATCACTTATTTTGAAACGACTACATCTGCCCCACAATGCAAGTGACCTGTAGGAACAGAATAGTATGACTAAACATCACTTTAAAAGCAAATGTGATCCTTTGATGTTTTAAAAAAAGAAAAGACAGTATTTGTCGAGCCTGTGTTTATGAGGGCAACGCCAAATCTCAGAGGATTATTCACCATGGCAATTTTTGAGGATATTAAGTCACTCACCCAGATTTTATCCATAGGTTGCCAGACTAGGAGGATCCCTGGGGTTGCCTGAGTGTGATCTCCTGTCAGTGACCATCAAAGGTCTCGGAGCCCTGCAAGACCTCATTAAAGACTCTGCATCCGTTTCTGATTGCCGAGCAGATGGGGCCATTGATAAGGGTTTGGAAAGGGACCGTCAAAAGATGGAACAATCGACAGGAAGAATTCAGAGTCATGAGAAGGGACATAAAAGTGAATTTCCTTGAATTTTTGAGTATCACTGTCATTATTTTTAGATGTACAATCTTTTTGCCAGATGCACCAAGTGGAAGTCTGAGATCCTGACGTCTTGCTCTGAAAAGGCATTGGGCTATGACTCCAGCCTTTTGCTGTGCATCCCACCATGGCTGCGTGTTTGGAAGCCTGTGTTGGCAATGGTGGGACAGCTGTGCAATGTTCTGCTATAAAACGTTCCTGTTGCAATGTTGTCTTGCTTTTTATTCTGTTTTTCCTGGAAACTCTTCTTGCCAATGCAACGGCAGATCTGCTCCTACAGAAAGGGCTGTTCCCGGCGTGTCTGCCCTCGTCCGTGCACAGACCGGAGATACCCCTTTCCAAAACTAAACAGGAATTGTAAAAAGTAATGAGCTGAAAAGGAAATAAAATTGCTAATTAATTTACAAGATTACATAAGTGCCTATTTCTCACCAATTTTCTCACCGATTTTTATTGCACTTTATCAGGATCCCATCTGAGCGTGGCCAGGGCTGCAGTGGCCCCACTCGCTCGTCGGCGTGAGGGTGATTGCTCAGCGGCAGAGACAGGCAAGAGTAAGAAAGGAAACAGCTACGATCCCCTTTTGGACCATTTGCTCCTATTCATTCCCTTAGATGGATGTATCCAATGTAAATAACCTTTCCTATCACATTACAAAGTGATTCCTAAGTGAGATGGAGGAGAAGGTAGTCTGTAATGTAATAATTTCTGTCTTTTCTCTTTATCTTCCTGCTTGGTCATAGAAAGGAAATCTGCCTGGTTGTTAATTTGAAAGCATTTGTGGTAGTGATGGCAGAAGAGATACGAAAGTTCACAGGACTCTGGCAACTCTTGATGTATTGAGACTTCCAGACGAAAAGATGAAAGCTGCCTGTAAAGGATTCCCCTTTGTCACGAAAACCCCACAATACCAGGAGACAGCTGCTTGCCTGGCTTCTGCATCTCAGATGTAAAGGATCAGAACAGGCGTGCGCTCTGTGGTACGACCACAACCCCAAAGACAGGTAAATCATCCTTTATAAGGAAAAAACATCATACAGAATTAATGTTTTCTGTAAAAGATGCTTTTCAGGTTTCGTTTGCTATTTGACATAATCAAAAACACGACTTAAAATGAAGGAATTCTTTGAATGAATCTTTTATATTCTAATCCTCTAGAGACGGACACGGTGCTGCTGCAAGTGTGGCTGGGTCTGTTGTGTCAAGAAGCTCTCTGGTTGTTGGACAAGAGCATGAAGCTATAGCAGGTGGCAAAAGTTACCTAGGAGAGGTTGGGTCCGGAGTCTTTCTTCACCCTCCTCAAGCCAATCTGAGCTTTCCCTCATTCCCCGTATCAAATACTTAGAGATTTCATTTGAAAATCAGAATGAAAATAAAAAAGACCAAGACTGAAGCTTCAGCAACCAGGCAGCCTGCGAGGCCGAGGTAACACAAGCTTCACATAAAGGGTGAGCTTGTGGAAAATCTCCCCAGGGTTGTCATTATCTGCTTTTATTTCCCACACGGCATCTTTGAGGTGGCTTTAAACATGTCATCGGGCTCACGGCTTGCTTGGGTGGCCGTCATGCAAAGGCCTTTAAACAAAACAGAGGTATTGCTGCGAAGTTCGGGGAGGAGAAATAATTCCCTCTGAGCTCCCTGTGAGCCTCACTGTTAGAACACAGTTAGTGATGACTCTTATTAGTTCATTCCATGTCAGGAAATCCTACACTGAGCTTCCCACTGTGCCACGCTGTGCTGGTGATGTCACAGGGGCAAAACACGTCTGCGTGGAAGCATTTACCTAGTATTAATTTCTTTAACTTGGGCAGATCCAAAGATTTCCTCCCATCTTTCCTTCTTCTCTTCACTTTTTGGTTATTGCTTCAAATGAATAAGACAGCAAACCATGTAAAGAAGGGATGGTAAAAATATGTAAATTAAATAGCAAGATTAACCCAGCTGTGAGCTCAGTGTGTGCAGTCATAAGAAAGTGAAAGAATATTGAATGAAGCGTTCAAAACTTTGTTTCTTTGCCAGAGCTCAATCTCCAGACACTAATTTAACCGTACTAGTGATACATTTAAGTGTGTTCCACTGTTAAGCAATATATTCCTTACCGAGCAGTTCTGGAGTAGCTGTTGGCTACAGGCTTTCCGCAGGCTGAGGTCTGTGGGTTAGGTGCACTCTATCTTTCACTAGTACAGCTCCCTGAACCGTTTCCCACATTGATGAACTGTCTTCAGGCAACGTGGGTTCCAGATTTCAAAGTGCTTTAGCTCAGTTTATAATGCTGAGTCTGAGATCAACTCAACTGCTTGCTGCTCCTGCCAGTGGGAGCAAAGTGGTACAAAGTCTTTCTCTTAGGTGGTGCAAAGTTCCTCTTAGATGGTGCAAAGTCTTCCTTTTCCAGTCTTCAGGCATGAATTCATGTAAGTTCAATTCATGGCTTGCAGAGCACCCATGGAAGGCCTTGACACCGGGGATGAAGGAGGACAATCTTGACTTTGTTGCTGCTAAAGACAGAGATTATACGTAATGTAAAAGTTCTTGTCTCAGGCAGCCTTCACCTCACCAGTGCGCGGTTTCTGAATGCTTTAAATTAAGTCTGGAGGCTAAAAGTGTGTTAGTCATCGCCCATACATCTTAAGGGAAGCAGGGCTCTCTAAAGTTATTGTTAGCATCAAGCATCTGGATTATGTTTATAATGATTTATTCAATGATGGGAGACAGGTAGGAAACCATCGTAGAAGACAAATGAGAAAAGATTGGGGGTTTCAAAGCTCTGAAGACATTGTTAAGTCAAAGTTGTCTGACTTCAAAAGGAATACATAACTTGATTAGGTTCTTTAAACAATGTACAATGCTCACAAAGTTAGCAGATATTATTAGAGGCAGAGTTGGTAGCACAGCTTGGAGGTTGCTTGTCCTTTCTAAGCATAAGATCCTGTTCTTATGTCATGACTCTAGCTTTTTTCTTTTTTTTTTTAAGAAAATTTCAGCCAAGTACTTCAACCGCCTGTGAGAGCCAGGGCAGAGAAGAATACTTTGTTTTTTCGGTGTTAGAATAATTCAGGAAATCCTTTCTTTGGAAAGATCTAATGCTTCCAGACTTTGAAACAGGGTCTTGAAATCCAGTGGGGGAAGATAGGCTTTGTGCTAAAGACGGGCGCGTTGCCATCACCACAAGGACACAACCACAGTTGTTTCAGTTTTATGGGCATCTGAAAAAGTCTAAGTTTGTGTATGTGCAGCAGGGCTTTGCAAGAGCTTAGCTAAGATTAGAGAAGGGTCTCTGCTTGTGTCTCCTTGTGCCTGGCCCTCACGTGCCTGCACGAGGTATGAAATTCATCTTTCCTGGTAAGGACTAGCTCTCACTAAGAGGAGAGAAAGCCCATCAGCTGTGGCTTGCAGCACGCTCGAGCAGAGATGGGGACTACGCCTGGAAGCAGGAGCTGGTGGGATGGGTAGGTTGGGAAGAGTAGGCTGAAGGGTGATGGATCTGTGCTCGTTCAATCACCTCTCCCCAGTGTGACAGGTGTTGCCTTCCTCTCCTGCCAGAAATCATCATTGAGCCTCACAAGCAATAATCCTCTTTTCCTCCAGGTGCAGATGTAGGCAGAGGGTAACACAGCGCTGCCGCAGCCACCCCAGCTCGTGGAGCACCCCCAGGAGCAGGAGGGCAGCCCCAGGCACTCGGCGGGATGTAGGCAAAAGCTTTATCTGTATCTCAACTCTTCTTCCAGATGAACATAAGTTTGTTCATCTCACTTTTTTGGGGAGTAAGACGCTGCCCTGGGTTGCAGCCGATGTGCTCAGCAGGTTTAATTCTCTGTGGTGGCAATTCCAAGCTGCTGGGCAGGAACTTCTCAATTTTCCTTTTGTTGCACAGAGAGAATAAATCATTGTTACTGCTCTGCCTTGTTTCAGAGCAACCTGCCTTCCTGCTGCAGAGATGTGGTGAAGGGACGCGTGGGGCTGGGCAGCCAGAGGTGCAGCTGCCAGAGCAGGCTGGAGATTTCCAGTGCCTGCACTTTTCCTGTAGGAGGAAAACCAGGTCTACATAATTTTACTTCTCTTCTTTTTTTTTTCTTTTTCCAAAACACGCATTGACCCAACGGATGATGCAGCTGGGGTTTACCACCCCGCCAAGGTGTTCAATTGAATCATAGAATCATAGAATCACCGAGTTGGAAAAGACCCACTGGATCATCAAGTCCAACCATAATGTTGTAGATTTGAGGGCAAACCAGTGCTCATGGAGAACTTTCCAGAGCTCTGCTATAAACTCAGCACACCTGGGCCACCAGGTTCAGCCGGTCTTGGGTAGCACTACCTCTTGCCATGATGTAGTGATGTGTCCTCCCCATGCAAACAGGTTGTTGGGGTGACCAACACCTGTCATACCTGCAGCCACCCAAAAATAGAGATAGAAACCCCACATGTTGCATTGATGCCCTTCACCTTGGGTGAACCCTATGTGCATCACTCAGTGTGTTGCTCTTTGCCGTGGTCAAAGTACCATGTTGGAGACCTCTCTGGGTTGGGGAAGGGCACGGTACACCCTGAACAGCTCTGACCGACCTGCGTATCGCGTCACGCACACCGGGTGAGGACCGAACCAGTGCTCGGTGTGGGCAGTTTGTGGAGCTGCTGGAAGGAAGCCAGCAGCCTGCGTCTGCTTGAGTTCGAAAAGCGTCCCAGTGCTGGATCCACCCAACTCAGCTCGAGCAGGGCTGCTTGGCCAGACGACAGGCCTGGCTCTCTCTCCAAAGTGGACGAGCGCCAAAGGGGATTTTTAATTTCCAGATGCTTTTAAAATAAAAAATAAAGACTCTGCTGTAAACCGGCTTTGAATGGACGCCTCTCCTTCAGCCAAATAGTTGACTGATACGGGCTAGATGACTGGGCAATAAAACCTTTCATTGCAATCTGGAGCATTGTGAGCACCGTGCCGAGCCAGGCAGCCCGGCCGAGGCTGCCGGCGTTGTCTGCCCTCCCCGCTGCGAGGCAGGCAGCCGCTCTCCGAGGGCCCTCTGTCTCCAGATAAAAATCTTTATGCCTTTTGTGACTTCTTTTTTTTTGTTGTTCTTTTGGAGGGAGAGAGAAATGCTTTGGGAGTAGAGAGTTGGCAGTGGTGGAACGAGACTTAACACAGTTGTGGGAGACATTGTCCTGAACAGGCTGTGGCGATGAGAACCTAAGGGAGGTGGGTCCCATCTCGATGCCAGGGCTGGTCAGGATGGGTTGTGATGGAGCAGAGGACGCACAAGGCTGGCTCTCCAGGCACAGGACCCAGCCTGCTGCCCACTGCTCACCTCCTGCTGCCAGTCCTTGCCTCTCCGAATCAAAGCTCACACCTCCCTTGCCCACCCCTTCCCCAGCAGCGCTGCCAGTTGCTTTATCAGCACAGATCTTGATTAATTCCTTACCGCTGCAGGCATGATTGCCTTTTCTGGCTGGCTGGGTTTCTTTGCACCGTGTTTTATCCCATTCCCGGCACTGAGCCGGCACATGTGGGAGCCAAGCAAGATCGGGGCGGCAGAGCCAGAGACGCCAGCACGGAGGGAGCCTGGGGTGACACAAGGACAACCTGGGGCTGGAGCTCACATGCAAGCCCAGGAGCTGCTCCCCAGCAGGTGCTTTTAGTTAAAAAGCTAGTTTGAGCTGTACCCACCCCCCGTGTCTGGTTGCAGCAGGTGGGGAGCGAGGGTGGGCTCGCTTTTGCACCTCTGGCGCGGAAGGGTTGCCAAGCAAGCAAATCTGTGCAGATTTGCCAGGAAGCCACGTGTTTCAGAGACGTCTTTTCAGGTGTGAAGGAAGACAGGGCTTGAAGGCAGCACACCTGGGCTAAGGAGAAGGTGATGCTGGGGTGTTCCGTCGCCTCTGCCTCGCAGCATCCCCTGTGGCTCCTCTGCCCGGACGTTGTACAGCCGACACAGGCTGGGGGATTTCTAATCCTCACTCCTGTTTCGAATGTCATTTGATTCCTCGTGGCATCTCACAAAAGATTGAATGGGCAGCAAGCATAAAGGCAAAATAATCCTTACGCTGGGAATGCCTTTGAACAGCCCTGACCTGACTCCGCAGGCATCTGCCAGCGCAGGGGATGCCACGCAGCTCTCATGTGTGTCTAAAGTTTTGAAGATGGAAGACAGGATCTTGCCTAAAATATTTGCATCTGGATTAGACTCTCAAATGCCAGAACATGCATCTGTGTTTGTCTACGTTACTCATTTCTTCCTGACTTGACGTGCCTGGTCACTGGGTAAAAACCACAACAAATTTGCTTTTTTTGCCCCTCTTGCTTAGCTTATTAATTACATCTTCTGTTAAACCACCCTCTGGTCTCAATAGATTCATTTGTGATTCTCCTGAGAGACGCACACTGTAGCAGCAGATAGTAGCACATAATCATTTAACATATGAATGCTGTCAAACAGTTTAATCAAATCTGAAATTGCCCGCCTTTGTGCCCTGTGCTAACTCGTTGTGACTGCAGAAAGTGGGCCCGGCTCCCCCAGACAAAGAACAATTGCAGCCTGGCTCTTTGTCTGCTCTCTTTGCATAATTTCCTGAACCCTGCCCTGTTCCACCTGCTCACTAACGTTAAGCTTATTTATGGATAATTTATATGCAGCCCACTCTGCAAATGCACCCTGGCAAGGATTTTTTTGGAGGAACTATGGGAACAAGCCTCTCGCCGTGCATATTCCCCATCCAGTTTCTAAGACTCAAAGTCCAAATACTTCATCAGCACTTCCTAACCCTTCTCTGAAACACCAGCTTGCAAAAGAACAAGCACTCTGGTCCTCACACCAGCACCCCCTCCATGTGCTGCTGGAAATTAGAATGCTCTATTGTGGGGATGGAGGATAAGTCACAAATCTTCTTCTGGTTGCTTTTCCTTTTAACAAAGACACCTGCGGAACGCTTCAGCGGGATGCTCGCTGCTCCAGCTTGCTGGTCAGTTCAAGCACAGGGTGTTTCTGTGGTGCTCATAACCCCGACCTTGGGGCTCTCGGAGGAAGCACGTGGTTCCTGGAAAGCATTGTTCCTGAGTTTGTTTGTTCTGCGTCTTCCCAGCAGTGATTGAGAAGAAGGAGAATAAAGGGCAGCATATGGGAGCTGGCATCCGCAGAGGAGTCCCGGGCAGGTAAACAAAGCCTGACGGAGCCCTGCAAACCCTCCGGGGCACAGTGTGCATCTCACTGCTGGTCCACACCTGAGAGACCGTGTGTGCGTGGCAGTGTCCATCAGCTCCCCTGCAAGGAAAACAGGCAGAGCTTTGCTGCTAGAGGGTCTTAGGTACGATCCCAGGGCAGCTGTGAAGCCGAAGCGATGCTGCTGTGTGTGCTAATGTTTCTCTCCCAAACCTCCTCTCCAGGTGTGCCTTGTTCGGTCCACCAATGCTACCTCAGGGCCAGCGAGCTGGCGCTGGTTGTGTTGCAGAAAAGCATCTGCCCCTGCTTTCCCCCTGCATTAATTCTTCAAGGTGCCCACAGACAACGGGACAGTCCCCTGGCTGGAAGGTGACAGCCACCCTCGGGGGAGCTGTGCCCATCCAGGTTGGCCCTGAGGTGGCAGCTGCAGCTGGAACGTGCTCATCAGCATCTGCCAGGGCTGATGCTGGGGTGCTGCAAAACTCTTTTCCACATGAGGATCTCCAAACCTGACTCAAGCAAACAGCCAAACGAATGCAGGTGGTGCTGCCAGGTGGAGCATTTCGGACACAGCGGAGTTTCCTATGAGGCAGAGCCCTATAGAAGCTCCTCCACCCACTGAGAGTTTCCCAACAGTTCCCCAGGGCTGCTGTTGAGGAACCACTTGGTGTTTTTCAACAATCTCTTTAGTCATCTCCTCCCAAAGGCTGGCTTGGTAACACACCATGTATCTTGAACGCCAATTTCTTTTGTTCACAAGGTTTTACAGCCCGGAGAGGTGTCCCCCAGCCCTCTGGGTACCATCTTTTCACAGGGGCCACAGGGCAAGAGCGGGAGGTCAGGATGTGACCCAGCACGGCTGTGCCCCTGCCTGCCCGAGCTGGGGAATATCAGCACATCTTGGCACGCGGAGCAAAGCATTGTACCAAAAATAGGGCTCCCCCATTGTATTGTTACGCAAACATGTCCTGGGAGTAAATCAAACTCCTTGGGATTTTCCAAGCCAATTGCCTGGGATTTCTCGGGGTCGTTTCACCCTCCAGACCCTCCAGCAAAAAGCCATCCTGGGAAAGGGTGGCCCGGAGGGATTTCTGGCCTGCCCTCGAGCACAGAGGTGATGCTCTGGGTCCCATTGATCTGCTGCAGAGGAAATTCATGTTTCTGTTTTGCCACCAGCATGAGCAGGGCTGGCGGCTGCCCCTGGCACATGAATTTCCTCATGGTCCCGGTCCCCAGGCATTCCCATGGCCATCCCTGGGGTTTCAACAGGCTCTGCCAGTGCTGCACCTCCTGGGATGCTCACTCCAGGAAGACAGAGCCAAAAGGAAAAAAAAGAAAAACCAACAACAGCTTGTCTGCTGAGCAAAAAGTCCAGGAGGAAGAAAAATAAACACAGGAAAAGCCAAAACATTCAAGAACATTGCTGGACGCTTAAAGGATGCTGATGTCCTTAAAGCTGTTTGTGTTTGCGAAAATGCTTCAGAAATGGTGTATTTTTTTCATGAGATAAAATATTAACAAACAAGATAGTGACACAGATAGTATCTGTCTCCAGCACTCACAACCATGCTGCAGATTTGATGACCTTTAGCCACAAGGCTCCTTGGCTCTCAAATGGCACAGTCACACTCACTGAGCGATGGGGAAACCGAGGCACAAGAGTGCACCCAAACCTTCTGGTTTTGGTGCAAAAAAGAGCGTCTTCATAGTCTCTTTTGTGTATGAATGTCTCCTTTGGGCATGAATAGGAGTACAGGGGAACTGGGAAGGACTCTCATCCCCACTAATTGCTAGCCTAGCATAGACAAATGACTCCTTAAAATATTACAGAGACTATTAAAAGTATTACTGATAAAAGTCAAGAAGCTGGGAAAACAGACTAGACCAGGCTATTTTTAGAAGCAGTGGCATCTGGACAGCATGAGAATTGCTTTATACAAATTTAGTACAGCTGAGGTTTCCACAAAAAGTTTTGCTGGCTAAGCTGAAATCATCCAGCCCAGCGACCAAGAGAAACAGCGACCGGCACAAACCAGCGACTCGAACACCGGCAAGAGAAACGCACAGCCAAATGTCACTCAAGGCCACCTGAAATAGCGATACGAGTCTCCCACCCAGCAGGCAGCACTCGAGGAGGTTTGGCTGAGCTTTCTCTGCGGTGCTGCTCCCGTGTCCCTGGTGGATGTGCCACACCACGGTGCCACCGTGGCAGCTGCTCCGCTTCAGGTGGATTGGGAGGGGGAGGCTGCGCAAAAGCTTGTGACCTTACAAACAAACACTGTCAGCATTTAAAATAGCCAAACTATTCAAAAATCGAGTGCCAGTGACTCCTGACCCCAGACGTTTTTGCCTGCCTGGGCAGAAAGCACTACGCTGATCTCTTGGTGAGTGCCTGGCACAGGGAAGAAACCCAGCTCTGCTCAGAAATTCTTCCCTTCCCCTAAACCGATTGCTATGGTTATTACCTCTGTCTCCAATGACAGTTGTTAAAATAGAGCATATAGAATAGAATCATAGAATAGAATCACCAGGTTGGAAAAGACCCACCGGATCATCGAGTCCAACCATTCCCATCAACCACTAAACCATGTCCCTCAGCACCTCGTCCACCCATCCTTTAAACATCTCCAGGGAAGGTGACTCAACCCCCTCCCTGGGCAGCCTCTGCCAGTGCCCAATGACCCTTTCCATGAAAATTTTTTTCCTAATGTCCAGCCTGAACCTCCCTTGGTAGAGCTTGAGGCCATTCCCTCTCGTCCTGTCCCCCGTCACTTGGGAGAAGAGGCCAGCACCATTCTCTCCACAACCTCCATCTTCTGTTTACCCTGGAGGATGTGATTGCATCCCACGTCAGCAGTCCAATAATTCCTGTCCCTGTACACTGGAACCCCGCAGGCAGAGTGACATTGTCCCAGGCAGCTGGCTCCAGGTGACGCCGCGAGGAGGGGGTGGCCTCTGCAGCCAGAGCGAGGGACACCTGGCTGGCTGGAAGGCGAACAAGGAGCTGGTTTGTGGGTTGGGGCTGCTCTACTGAGCAGGAGGTTAAGCATTTTCCTGCTGTAACTGAGCTGTCAGCCCCCACCCCACCAGAGGAGGTCCTGAAGAGCCCTTTGTGGGTTAGGGTGTCAGATCTGCTGCCTGCCCTGATTTCCCGTCCTTACGGATGCCTGTAGTGCAGGGAAGAGCCACGTTGCCTGCCTGCGCTGAACCGCTCATGAGGGCAACGCTCAGTCAGCTCCCAAGAGCACATTTGGGCTCAGAGCAGAGGGAACAGCAACCCAACTGAAATGTTACGCTAAAAATAGCCTGTTGTCTGGGTAGAAGCATGCTGTGGCTAGCCAGGGGTCTTGCATCTCTGAGAAAGCCTGTGCCAAGCTTCCCTTCACTCCCGTCATTGTCCACTTTCCCCCTTTCCCTCCACAGGGACCCTGGGGATTACCCAGCAAATAAATGGCTTAACACAGGACAACAATGGCTTCTGTGATCAATCTTCATGAAATGTGGTTTGGTAGCCCTGCAAGAATCGAGCCAGCTGCCAAGATGCCCCAGAACATGTGAGAGACGGCGACAAGGGCTGCGGGGCTGGAGAGGCGAAACACCAGGGACAAGGGGCACAGCCCAGGCCAGCTCGGGGGCACGAACGAGGCAGAATTGCTCAGCTCTGAGGATGCTGCAGAAGGTGGAAAACCAAGAAAAATACAAATTTAGGACAACACTGGTGTGCAAGCAGAGTGAAGAGCTCACCTAAGGACGCTTAATTTTAGCAGACTCGGGCTACCAAGTTTGTGGGAGTTCAGGAGCATCTATAACTTGCCCTGATTTGACTTGGCTGGTTTGGGTTTTCATGGAACTCCTTTCCAAGCTGCAAAAGCAGACCTCCAGATTAACCAGAGTTTGCTACTGCAGTTGCTTATGTCAAGTTATAGCCCTCGAGCTTGTGGCTGAAGTCTGCACCAGATCTCACCTGTGTGGCTTCTCCAAACAGAAATCCCTGGATTTTCACTGTCCAAAGGGAACATAAAGATAAAATTGGGTGCCAAGTAACATAGTCTGTTTCCTAATTTCCCATTCAGATGGCCCCAGTCTCTCCCGGTACCTGTCAGCCTCTGCCTGGAACCCATCCTGCGCCACCAGTGCCCGGTGTTGGATCAGCACCATCAGTCTGACTCACCCAGCACTCCAAGCAGCATCCCTGGAGCTGCCTGCAAAGCTTATTAACAGGGCTCACGCAATGAAACATGGAGGAGATGGATTAAAGTTTCACAAAAAGCAATTCAGGTGTCTCCTACCTTTCTGGCCCCTGTCTTTGAGGGGGTTCCTGCACACTGCCAAAGGCTGGGCACTGGTCTGCAGCTTTGGCATCCATTGGATCAGAGACTACTGTTTCCCGGGGATGGTGCCTCACTGTCACGAAATATTATTGCTGGTGGAAAAAGAGGTTTTTTGCTCACTCAAGAAAAATAAATCCTTGACCCTTTATGAGACCTGTGCAGTAGTGGCGCCGTTGACTCCTTGTGAAAGTGTGTGGGTGGGAAAATAGTCTGTGCTGACTTTTCTGCGAGCTATGCGAGCTGTTCGAGACATACAGCCTTTCAATAGATGGCTGATAACACTCAGCTACTCCTCTACTCACAGCCTGCAAGCCCCTAAAGAAACATCGACTGCAAGCATGGAATTAGAGTCTCCCACTCATTATTTGGGAAGGACGTGCCTTTCACAGCCAAGTGGCCTCTGTTTGCTCGGGGTGGGGGGGAACGTGCTTATCTCTTATTTATGTGATTTATTTCTTGAGATTAATGCATCAAACTGGCCTGCTCCCAAGCTCTCAGTAAAGTCTCGGTTTTCATGGGACTGTCCTGAGCAAAGTTTCACTGCTTGTTTTCTAAAACTGAGAGGAGGATTTTTATCTCAGTCGTAAAACAGAATTTGGGGGTTTTGCAGATGTAAGGCAGCCAGCATTGTGTTGATCTGAAAGCAAATGATAGCCTTCTCTGAGTTCAAGGAGGCTATTAAATTAGCCCTGTGGAGATAGAACAAACAAAACCAGACAGAGCAAAAAAGCGGAGGGGGAATGTTTCTATTCATATAAGAAGGCATGAAAGCAAAGCAGGGGAGGCAAGTTAATGATCAACTCGTCTGGGGTGTTTACTTTAACATGCCACTGGGGTAAATAGAGCCATGTCATCCCTCCAGCCTGCTCTTGTTTATAAATACACAATAATGTTTTCAGCTGAGCTGGCTGGTCTCCCCTGGGTCCAGACTGGAGAAACCGGATGGGTGTCCTCTCCCGCTCCTGCACGAGATAAACCCTTCTTCTCGGGCTCTGCTGCTGCAAATCCACCATCCAGCTCCGTGTTGCATTTGCCTGTGCTGGGAAGGCACAAGCCCGTCTTCCAGTGCAGCCCCTGGCAATGGCCCATTGGAGATGCCCCACGGGAGATGTTCTGGCCACGTCTTTCCCTCTTGATTCATGTGGATATTTGGAGCTATTCCTGTGTGTTGCTGGGTTCAGAGCACCAGTGGATCCCAGAACCCTTTTGGTGCTTTACAACAGCCTAAGCACGTACAGACCACATGCAGGAGGTTCATCTTCGTGTCAGCCAACCTATCACAATGACAGTCACAGCAAGGACTTGAAGTCATTAGTGTAATTGACAGCAATTCACAGTTATCCTTCAAAGAAATCAGATTTCACCTAAAAAAATAAGTTCTTCTAAATGCTTAATACAAATATAAAGTTCTTCTAAATGCTATAAAGCTGCTGTGATTTCAGTGGGACCCAGCGGAGGAAGCAGAACGGCAAATACCGGGTAATTAACGCACTGCAGCTGATAACTCAGTGCAAAGTTTTTTGTCCCAGATTCATTGATCACCACAGACAAATCTCAAGTCTCCGCTCCTGGTGCTGACCTGGTTTGCCACCAGCACAAAAGGCACAGCGTACTCTGAGTTTGAAACGTGACCCTCCGCAAGGACACGCCGCGCAGGGTTTGTCTGCACACAAATTTGCATCAGCTTAAAAACACTGATGCAACTTCCTGCACAGGCATGATCATGGTGGTTTAAAGCAGACTTTTTTGTGGCTTAGTTAAGACCCACCCCCAAACAATTTAATTTAGACATATTCCAGCTTAGAGTAAGACATTCTGATGCTCACACAGGTTTTTTTCCCATCTTCAGTGTTGTATCTGTAGTTCAATCAGTGCAAGTCCACGTGTGTCCTTAGAACCATATCACCTGCAAAAAGATGCATTGAATCTAAATTACATTTCTATGAACAGTCGCTGATTTGCATCATTCTGTTAATTCTGTTGACACATTTTTTGCCAGAAATTGCGTAGAAGGCAATAAGTTCTGATTCTGCAAAAGGTTGGTGTGAATCCCAAGGACTACTCATCCTCATTTTTATTACTAAAACCATAATCTCATAACGATGGAAAGGAACACTGAGGGAATAAATCGGTTTTTATGGGAATACACGGTTGCAGAAAGTTTTTGTTCCCCATTTGCATCTGTCCCCCAAGGGGCACTCGCAGAGCCCTTAATAAAATTAAAAGTAGCCAAATAGGCATCAGTGAGCTGTTTGAGCAGTTTTGGGTTGCTTGATGCTTCTGGCCTATAGAAAACAGATGATACCCGGGTTGGTGTGGACGCTGGTACTTCTCATCACACTGCTGGCATCCCAGGCTCATATCAAGATTAGCACAGGATAAATACTGGAAAGATGTAATCACTAATTATTATGCAATGAAAATGAAAATGCCAGACTTTGCGCAGGACCTTATTCAATGCAAATTATACAACCAGCTGTAATCAAGGTCAGTTTAATCTGAAAGCACTTTTCTATTGAAATCCACAACAATATTCAGGCCCCGTTCACTGCCCAGCAGCGAGAAAGCCACAATTGCTCTTGTGTGCCTGGATTGCCTGGGGTGGCAGGGCTGAGCCCCGCGAGGAGGCACCCGCTGGAGCCCTCTCGCCCGCCAAGGAAACCAGCACAGCCTGCACATCTCAGCCTTTTTATCTCAAATGTCAGACCCAAGCATGACTCACGCATTTCCAACACTGCCGGCATTAGCTCAGTCCCTTTCCTCCACAGCAGCTTTGCTCTGCAGCTTGTGTTTTAAGCTCTGGAGGCCCCTGGGAGCAAGAAGTTCCTCAGGTTACTCTTACCTGATGGACCTCGTATATGCTGTCACCTGCACCCATAGCCCAGGGCTTGGAGCTGGACGTCAATGCCGGGATGAGCTGGATCCTGTGCTGCTGGAGCTCGGCTGGTCTCTGGGAAAATTTGGCTGGGGATCAGCTTTTGCAATAGAGGTTCATCCATGCTGTTACCTAAGCTGGAGAGAAAGTCAGGGTTTCGGGAGAGACATCTCACAACAAGTGCAGGGAAGCTGCTGGAGAAAGGTCACGAGCTGGGAGGGGGATACTCTGAAACCCTTTGCTCAGCACATGGAGGACTGCAAGAGAGGGGTTTGTAGTTAAGGCTCAGGCTGAGGACCCCAGAGACTTGAACTCAGATGCCACGAGCCTCCAAGCAGAGCTCCATGTTCATATTTCCCCCCTGCAAAAGGGGACAATAACCCTCCTTCAGAGCCCAGACGCTGGTGGGACAGTCCCCAGCTGCAGCTGTGATACAGACCCACTGCCCCGCTATGAAAGGCAGCTGAAAATGTAAAAAATGCTGGCTATGCTTTCTTAAATAAATGCTGAAGCTTTGTTAGACAAGACCTAGCAGTTCTCTCAGTTACCAGAAGTAACTGTGCGAACGCCCCGGCACGATTTAATTCCTTTTCTGGAGTGACTAACACCTCTATTATTCCCATCTGACCTCTGCAGACATCCTGCCATGCAATTGTGTTAAACTCTGCAGCGAGAAAGATAACTGGGACTAAAATTAAACCATCCAGCACGTTTTTAATATTAGCACAGGCAAGGAGTGAATTCCTCCTGGGTGGAATTCAGCTCTTCTTGAGCAAGCAAGCAGAACCAGCCCTTGGTACTGTACTGACGGCAGTAACGTGTTGGAAATAATTTGGTTTTTTACTTTGTGAGCCCCTGCGACAGCCTGTTTTGATCGCCTGGTAGGGTAGAGCCTGTTTGGTGCAGGGACCTGCCGGGCACAGGGTGCCGAAGGGGGTCCCAGCCTGGTTATCACATTGCAAATGCAGCCAGAGACTTATTTGATGAAGACAGGCAGACTGCAGACACTAAATGTGAGAGGAGATACCCCCCGTGCAAATAACTTGGTGTAAACTGGACCCTCATGGTATCTTTGGCTCTGGGAGAAGGGCAGCGCCAAGCCGCAGCGGGGACGTCACCAGGTCCTTTGGCTACAATGGGATGGCTGGTCTGGTTTTGTTCAAATTTAGTTTTCCATTAAAAATAACTCCCCAGACTTTACCATGGTGACTATTTCCACAGAGCAAACTCCAGCAGCAAGTCAGGCTCAGGGCTGTGGAAGCTTCTTTGCACGGCCCAGAGGGCAGCCTGGTGTTTTGGGGTCAGCACGTGTTCACTGCCTTGATCCCAGCCCCAGCGGCCGGCGCACTTGGGGCAGAAGGAGTTTGCTCACTCCACCAGCACTCGGAGGAGAATAACTCAATTTTGAGGGACAGAAAATCTGAATTGAAATGTGACCTGTCGAGTCTGCAACACCACTGCAGGGCTGCGGCTGCGCCCTGCCTTACTGGGAGATGCAGGGCGCCCACACAGGCTGCATCCTGAGCACTGGACCGATTATCTGCGCTGTTTCCCATCGGATAATGTGGCTCAGGGGCTGCTGATGGAGCACCCAAGTGATGGAGGCTGCCTGCGGCACTTGGTGCTTTCCCTGCGGGCCCCACCCGCATTCGCTAACCCTGAAGAGCCTGGCAGGATGGGGTGGTGGGTGTCTTGCTCACAGAGTAGAGCAGCTGTGGAGCCTACACTGGACCAGTGCACACCAGTGCACACCAGTGCAGCCGGAGCCCTTGTCCCCCAGGTCCCAGGTGGGATTTCTGCACTCTTGTGCTCCCTCTGCTGGTCCTCAGCCCGGCATCGCTCCAGCATCGCTCCAGCATCACTCCAGCATCACTCCAGCATCACTCTGCTATTGCTCCAGCATCACTCTGCTATTGCTCCAGCATCACTCCGGAACCACACCAGCACCCCCCTGGCATCACTCTGGCAGTGCTCCACCACCACTCCAGCTCCACTCCAGTGCTGCCGAGCCCTTGGGCCACCCCTGCTCTCCAGGGCCACCAACACCTCGAAACACATCGTGGAGGTGGCCAGCAGCAAAGAAGTCTCAGGTGCTGGCCAGGTAGAGTGGTTTTCTTGGGCTTGCACCAGGCAGAGCATCACAGGATCCAGACAGGATCCCACGCATCCACAGAAACAGCATAAAAACCTTCCCACAAAATAAAAGCTGTTGGGATTGATACTGTACCACATGGCTACGATGGAGGTGACACAAACAGGACCAGTACAGCAGGGATCACTTTGTTAAATAAAGCCATACGCAGGCAGAGACAGGACACTGAGGATTTGTCAGCCCATTTTTTACAAACACTCCGTGTAGCTTTTTGCACCAACAGCTTCCTCTGTCTGTGCTACCTGCGCAACCCACCACGACTGTCAGAGCCAACCTGCCTCGCTGTATGGTGCGTGGGCACAGCCGATCACCAACACGCCAGCAACGTCCCTCCAGCAGAGAAGGACACCAGCACGGAGCAAAGGCTGCAGCTCAGGTCAGTGGCCACCTACCACCATCCTGCAGAAGGGGACAGTGAAGCACCGAATCAGGCAAGGACATTGCAGTGCAAGGTCTGGCTCGCAGGCTGTGCTCCATGATCGCATGTGGTTCCCCCGTGTTTTCTGTCTTGGCAACACTTGCCAGCTTTATTAGAAAGCTGGTTGTCGTTTCAAGACTGCTTTCCAGCGGTTATTGCCAACTAGGGACAGAGGTGGGGGAGCTGCGCTCTGCACGGCATAAATGACAGCTGCCAAGTCACCTTCTCCAAGGCCCCATAAAAGCCTGGTTATGGCTCAGGCTGCCTTGTCTCAGCCAGACATCCTAGAGGGTGACCCAGTGCAGGAGGCTGCTGCTGTGCAACCAGCCCCCTGGCTCAGAGCCCCATGTCCCTGTCCCCATTCCTGTCCCTGCAGCGATGTCTGGCTGTCCTACTCTCTGCCATGGTTTGGTCATGCTGCTGCTTAGCAAATGACGTGAAATACCTGCCCCAAGTGAGCTGAAACCCTGGCCGTGCCCCAGCAGCCGCCCAGCACCACGTAGCACTCAAAGGCAGTGGAGAAGGAAGAGGATGTAAATTGAACAACAACAACAAGAAGAATGCTGTTATTCTTTCCACGCAGCCTCCTCCTCACCACTGCACCCCAGGAAATCACAGTGACCCCCTGTGCCCCACCGACCGCGGAGGCTGCGCTGGGCACACGCTGCACCCCAGCCTCTGCCTTTGCCATCCCAAAATCCGAGCAGCTCCATGCAGGGTCCAGGTCCAGCCTTCACTGGGGGGAAACAATCAGCCCTGCAGCTCCCAGTGGTGCACGACTGCGTTTGGGGTGTACCGACTCCACATTTCAGAGCCGCTTTCCAGACCAAACAATATATCTTTAAAACAAGCGTGGGGTTCTCTGAAAGTTGCTGAATTCAATGGCTGAGCCCTGCAACAAAGCCTCTTCCTGAGCATGGTGGCTCTCTGCCCACCACCCTCCCAAGGGGACGGCAGCGGCGGCAGAGAGGAGGTGAGCTTGGCTCAAATTTGTAAACTGCGACTGCTGGAGAAAACAAAACCTGTCCAGAAGTTTCTGTACGCGCCAATGCCTTCCACTGATGCAGTTGGTCCCCAGATGTGACCGGCACTGCGAGCTGTTGCTTTTCCCCACCCCCAAGGCACTCATCTCACTGTCGGACACACTGTTGAAGGCCCCTCGGGGGATGCTGCCAACACCAGCTGCAAGCGCTGGGTGATGACCCACAGATATTTCTTCTCGTGCAGAGCTCACAGTTGGTTTCTGCCCATCGTGGGGCTATTCCCATCTAACCACCATCCCGTGCTCCAGCTCTCTCATAGGTGTCCCGCTCTGCCTCGGCAGCACTACCAGGGGACACCCACCCATAAGGGAGGGCACCCACCTGTGGTCCCCAAACAGTGCTGCTAAAAGGAATCGGCTTCTCCTGCATTTTGGAGGTTGGTCCTTGCCTGTGAGGAGGTGAAACTCCACATTGACTGGCGCAGCCAGTGACCCACACCGTGGAGCATTCTCCAAGTGAAGCCTCATCATCGACCCTTTTGATTTTCACAACTCATTTGGCAAAATATTGTTTGGAGAGAAATCCCTCAGCTTTCAAAAGTGATCCCTCTGCTTTCTGAGAGCATTTTTGTGGATGCAGATAAATGATTAAAACACATGTAGTTGCCTCCCATCTTAACTTTCCTTTCAGTTCATGAAACTGCCAAGTTGAAATAAGTCAAAGTATAGAAGAACCAAGAAGGGCTGATAAAATGAACAGTAAATGCTTTTCCATGGTTGAGAATAGCTGCTATCTCTCAGGGAGGCAGCAAACCTTTCTCTCCGAGGAGTAGGTGAGCCAGTAGAGCCAGGCTAGCAGCCGCAGCACACGTGTGCTCAAAACAGAAACACCACAGTATATTGACATATACTGAGAGACACAAATGAACTCCATTACTGTTGTTAATTCTACAGCAAAATTGTTTTTCCAAATCTTCCCCAAACCAGATGTGGAAATATTTGGCTACCTCTGCACTCCTCTAGCCCTGAGCCTGAACAAAGTATTTTGAAGCAGATGAGAGGTGGGGGAGATGTGGAAACCAGGACTGGTTTCAGTGAAACTCATGGATTTCCCAATTCATGGTATCATTTACTGACATCATTAAACTAAGTTGGGCTTCTTCTTCTCTCTCTTTATGTTTAGACATTTTCCCCAAGAGGCTGAAATTTCTCTTTCTTTCAAACAAAACTGGATTTCTTTCCTGTAAGGAGAACAGAAATGTAGATCCCGTTCCTAGAAGCAAGATTTAGAAATACATTTTTTTTAATTAATATATCTTACTAGATGTAGTCAGTGCAAAAGACAAAACTAAAAGGGAGCGGCTCCAGTACACTGTCTCATTGCCACCCCTCCCAGATCACATATCAGGCTGGAAAACTAAAAGGTGGTCACCTTACTTATCTACTTGGTTTCGCCCTGTGGGTTAAACAGCCCTGCTGCTCTGCACGTTTCCGTGTATCCTGCTTCCTCAGTGTGGTACCATGAATCTGGGATGCTCAGGACCATGCAATGCGTGTGTCTGCCCAGGTGATGGACTTGCCGTGAAGGGCTGAGCAGTGCTGAGCTCGCCCTGGGTGAGGAGCCAGCTGCCCTGGGGACAAACAATTTGCAGAGGGTATGAAGTTACCTGAGAAGGAAACAGCCAAGCTGGCCACGCAAGGCAATCACAGGCTGGGTGATATGATGACAGGTGAAATTCAGTGTGGGTTAGAGGGAGCCACGCTTGCAAGAGGAGCAACCCCAGCAAATTTCCCCTGCCAGGGGCCAGGTTCTTGCGCTGCAGGAGGGGGTGAGGAGCACCTGCCTCCATGGCAAAGCGATATGTTTCAGGCTGTTCCATGCGTTCCCTGTGGGCAGGATCTGGCTGGGGCAGGGTGCCAAGCTGCACCATTAACAACAGTGCAGGCGGGGAAGGTGTAAGTCAGCAGCCCCATCCCTGGAAGCTGATGCCTGCCATGCCACTATGGCTCTCCCACCGTCCTCCCAGGCTGCGAAGTATGTATAGCAGTGGGAGCCGACCCACGAGATACCCACCTTCATGCCTTGCCCACCACCCACATGGCCAAAAAACCAGCCTCTGAACACAGAGATTGCCTCTCTGCAAACTACCAAGAGCAATTCTGCCAGAGATGGGAGCATGGCTTTGTTTTTTATTTTCCTTCTCCAAACAGAGATCTTCTTGCTCTTCCTTTAAAAGACGCTACTTATTTATCACACTTTTCAGCATCTGCTGAAATAAATAAAATGGGGTGAACTCAGATGCCGCATGCTTTTCTCAGTTGCACAGCTCACATGGTGGGCTAGGACTCTGCAGTGCGCAGCAGCTTGAACGCACGTGTGCATCATTGCAAGCAGCTCTGCTCCGTCCCGTCACACCTGGTTGTGTCCCCCACCACTACCATTCGAAACCAGACCCATTCCCAGCAGGACCAGCTCTGGGGGCAGCATGGGGCCTGATCCTGCACCCTGTCCTGTCCTGCCTGCGCCCTCTCCTTGCTGCCTTCATGCTCTTCTCCCCTTTCCCAGGAGAGCAACGTGCTATCGCAGCCATTTGTCTCGACACTTCATGAGGGCGCAGCTGAGCATTGACAGTAGGGAGAAGCACTAATTTAGGAAAAGTACTAATTAAACATATTCTGGGTGGTCTTACTTTGGAGTTCTGCCTTTTGGGTTAGACTGGTTTCTCTGCCGCTTCCTTCTCTCCCACGTTTTCTCCTCCTCCCCTTTCCCAGCACTTTTGCAGCTACAGCCGTTCTCGCAGGGGATTTCTGCGGCGGTTGGCCCTGGTGCCTGGGGATCACAAAGCCCCACTGGCTGCTCAGCTCTGAGCAGAACTTTACCTTCATTTCCCCAGGCTGTGCTGCATCCTTCCCCTGCATGCAGAGCTCCTGCTGCCTTGCCAGGGCAGGTCACGGCTACAGAGACACAGAGGCATTAGGAGCCAAAGAAACTAATACAGCTTTCAAGAGACAGCAATGATGTTAAGCAATTATTTCCCTTTACTACTTATTTCTCTATGAATAATGCCACAGTCTGCAGTTTCAGAGGAAAGAATTAAGCTATTATTAGATTTCACTGGAATCGGGCCAGATACAGCAGGTAAGTGTCAGGTCCTCTGCCCCAGTTGGCACTATTTTAAGTGCATTTGCAAAGCGGTGGGTAGTGCAACCACTCTCCATGCTGCATGCAGCTTTTTTGGCCCCCTGCACATGATCCCTAATGCAGCATCTCCACTTTGCACCCAGGGCAATGTGAGAAGTATGATCTGAAGACTGTTTTGCCTTTGTTTCTGCACTGTGCAGCGCATGCAGTTTTGCACAGAAAGTCAGGTGCTGTGTGGCTTCAAATTCCAGTTTCACCCTTGAAGCCTTTATTGCAGGGGGAGGCATCATGATACAGAAAGCTCTGGAAGAAGGGAAGATGTGAATAAAGTGCTTCCTCATGAGCTCTGCCAGCACTGACACTGTGGTGTAAGCAACACTTCATCCTCCTCCTCAGAGAGGAAAACACTCTGCTGCACAGGAGGTGCAATTCAGTGTACCAAGTAGTTCAGGGTAAGGGATCTGGGTGCCTTGAGAGCCCCCTGAGTTAAATTTCCACCAGGTAGGAGTTCAAGAGCCACCAAAGCAAGTGGTCATGGGCTGGAGGGCCACAGATGTGCTGTGTGACACTTTCTAAGCCTTTCCACTCCTTCCCAGCATGGGAAACCAGGGACACATCAGCAGAGTGCTTGGGACTGACCTGACAGCTGTTCTCCAGCATTTGGACCCTCGCTCCTGTCCTCCACAAGCCCAGCCTTAATTTTGAAAGCCAACCTCTGCCAAGGAACTCCAGGCCTGTTGGAAGGGCAGCAATTGTGGTCCAATATCCAGCATGGGAACAAGGTGCCTCCAGACAGCAAGGGGCAAAAAAAATCACAGCGAGGGACTTAAAAATCAGCTGCGAGAGCACGGTGCCAGCATGTGTGTAGGGGCTGTTCGAGAGCCTCCCTGGCTCCCTCCACATCCTTCCTGGGCTGGACATGGACCTGCTTGCTTTGTAAAGAGAGCTGGATCTCCTGCTCAAGAGCAGTCAACAGGGTGACCAGAGGCTCAGAAAGACAAGTTTTCGTGATAGTTTGTTGGATATCAGCTCTCAGAGATGCATGGCTTCAATGCTTGGATTTTCTTTTCACTAGTCCTGTAGGAGCTGCCCTTCAGGAGTTAATTTGTCTTCCAGGTAAAAAGCCAGGAGCCAGACGGTCTTCTCTAGGAGGAGGGCCAAGTCATCCAAAGACAGGCTCTAACTTACCATTTCACAGACTCCTCACATATCTAAGGGATTCCGCCTGGAGCTATTGCCTTGAATTGCACAAAATAACTCTTGGCTGGTATAAATTCATAGTGTGTGTCACATGGCAGAGGTCCATGAGATGGTCAAGGAGCTCAATACAAAAAAATATTCAGCTGGAAATGTCAGTTTTCCTACTGAATCAGCATAACAAGGACTTTTGCAAATGTCTGATGGAGGAACTGGTTTGTGTTGCAAATGTCCCTGTTTAATCTACAGCTCCATATCAAACAGCACATTATCCTATCACGACATTTTACTTTGCCAGGAGAGCACAATATTTATACATTCATGCCCACAAGTACTGCATTTCTGACAGAGTACCATATTAATGACAAATCATGAGCTTGGTAATTCAAGTCAGAAAAAGTTTCCGACCTGCTGGCTTTGGGGAAGTAAGATGAGCTTGTTTAGACATAGAAAAAGCGCAACAGAAGACAAAGTCATTGCTTGACACTTGAATAAATATTGATCTTCGAAACTCTTAACAGCTTTGCACACAGATGCCTGAGAACTGCTATAATAGATAATTCCTCAATTATATTTCAAACATGTGAGAGTAGCTTTGCTTTCAATATGCAAGTGGCTCTTCCCTCACAAGTCAGCCCATCTTCTGCTGATGGCACTTGCTCAAGGATGAAGCCAGGGGACATCTCCATGGCCAATGCACTCATGGTTACCCCATGGAGTTACGCTTCTGCTTCTCACAGCGAGAGAAAACAAAGCAGAAAGTGCTCTATCCCTTTTCGGAGTGACCTCTCGCCTCTCCAAGCTCTGCTTGTTGTATCCTGCCTCCATCCTCTCTCATGCTACATCAAAACCTCCACAGCAGTTTCAGGTTGTGCCTCGTGCAGTAGCATCACCTCCTCTGCCCTCAGTTTCCGTGGTTGCTGTACTTGATGCACCCATGGGGAGAGCTCACAGTCCAGCCAAGTTCTCAAACCCCCAAAGGTTTGAAATAACCAAGAAAATGGGTCTGAGCTGACCCTGAGCTCTGTGCAGGCCCATGACGCAGCAGCAATGCTGCTGGTTTGCCTAGGACAGGCTGGAGGATTTCTTCCCCACCCTGAACTTAGTTAGAATATTTTACAGGCAATTTTCTATCGAGATGTTGGCCACACTATCAACCCGCCCCGTCCCCTGCACACAAACAAAATATTTTGATAACCGAAAAATGCCAGGCAATACAGAAAATTCTGCAGTAAATAAATAAAGCAAATAACTGAAAAGACAAGCAGGGGAGGAGTGGGGAGGTGGTGCCTCTGCATGCTTCTATCCTTGAACAACAAACCAAATTCTTTAAAACTACTGTTTAGTGGAAAAAGGAGGCTGATGGTGGAGAATCTCATCTGGCTGGTTCCCACCCCTCTGCTCTGGAGGGCCAGTGCTCCCTCTGAGAGCCCGGCACAGCCCCACAGCACAGCCGTGCGTTGGCCCAGCACAGGCCAAGCCACTCTTTGCAGCAGACAAGACACGATTTAGAAGAATCGCCTGAAAAATGAGTGCTCAGCAAGATACTAAACACAAACCAAGTATGTGTGACAAATTGCAATGACAAGGTTATGCTGGCAGGCGGGATGGTGGGTAATGAAATCCCTGTCCAGATAGTGCTATGGTCCAGGCACTCTTTGAGACGAGAGAAGGTAAGACATGCTGCCAAAAATCCATCGACGTGACAACCACACCCATTTTGCACATTGTGGTGAGCAGCTAAGGGTGCTACCAACACTGACGGTGCCTGGAAAGCTGAGGTTGGGACTGCCACGCGCAAACGTGGGAAGAATTACAAAATGCAAGGGCTGGTGCACAAGGTCAGGTGAAGGAGACACAAAGAAATCAAGCACAAACCCATCCCCTCAGCCTGGTCGCAAGGGACTGAAATGCCAGAGGAAGGGTTAGTGCAGAAGCCAGAGCTTGGGATGGGCAGTTTACGCACTCAGTAGAGTAATGGAATAAATAAAGGCATAGCTCCCCGTTCTGCATGTGGGGAACCACAAGGTGCTGTGGCTGCACACACTTGCCCTTGCCCATCACCACCGCCCCAGGCACCCTGGGCTGCCCATCCACACGCCCCGTGCACCACAAGTCCCTGCAGCCACGGGGACCCCCTTTCCCATGACAAACCCCAGGGCTGGGGTGCAGTTTGGAGCTGGCCAGACACTTGCTCAGAAGCAGCTGCAGTTTATTAGCCCGGTAGCTGTGGAAAGTTTCCAGGCTGGGCAGGATGCTCCGGCAGCAAGCCAGGAGAGAGTGGGGTCTGCACAAGGCTCTTGCTACAACAGGAAAGCAAGGGCAGCGTGGGCAGCACAGCTCTCAGAGCCCAGGGGCTACTTTTGAAAAGATGCCTCTCTTCATCCATTTGTCCCCTCCACTGTCCCTGTCCCACCAAGAGCACTCCTCAAAGGGCATGTAACCTCCACGTTATTTGCTTTTTTTCCTTCCGCTTGCGGACAGCAGAGATGAGCTCAGCATCTAGCTTGCCGCTGGACAAACAGAATTGGTCCCTTCAAATGAAACTTCCCACCTTTTCCATGAACCTGCGGCACAGAATGGGTGGCCACAGCTGGTCCCTGCTGCAAAGAGCAGAACCATTTCAGCGGGCCGTGTTTAATACATGCGGCATAAGGACATTTATTTTTATAACTGGTTTTAACTGGTTTTTAACTAGCTGCCATCACTGCAAAGGCGTCACATTTTGACCGTCTGACAAGCCGCAGCCCAGGCGGGTGTCTGTACCCCACGGGTGAGGGAAAGCCAGGGGGCTTCAGCGCTGCTCTCCGCTTTCTCTGGAGCGAAACAGCGATGCATGGAGAGCCGTCGGGCTGCCAGGGAGGCAGCAGCCAGGCAGGGGCCCCGGCAGGTGTGCCCGTGGGAGGGCAGCTTGGGGGAAAGCAGCAAACATCTTCACTGGGGTATTTTAGGCTTTCTGCTTTCAGCCCGAGCGATCTGCAGGGCGCATCTCTGCTTCAAGAAGGAGGCCGTCCAGCATCCATCTGCAAAAATACCCCAGCAAACACAACCACTCGCCCTGCCCCCCCGGTTTCTGTGAGCAACATTCATTCCTCACTCTCGCTGTAGATCCGGCACGCCGAATCCTTTCTCCCCGAGAGTATTCTCCCTTTACAAAGCAAGATCATAAAGCGGTGACATAATCCAAGCTTGGCAAACACTTTTGCTGATGTTAAGCCAGTGCCTTTCGTGGTTCTCACTGCTGCTTTTGAGCCCATGATATAGATGGCGCAACCGGCTGATTAAATGTGCAGGAGCCTCCCAAGATACCATTTCATTTGAAACGCTGACATTTATATTTGACATTCCAATAAGTGTGGGGCTTTTTTTTTTTTTTAATTAGTTCTTGCAAGGGTGCGGGTCAGACATAGCTACACAATGAAGTTCTCCATAGAATAGGTATGACTCAAACAGATGACTCCTGGCCAGACTTTCTAACCCATCTACCTTGCAGCAAAGCCTCGAAGCCAAATTAATTAGAGGCCACCCACAAGTAGATGTGAGAGGTGTAGGTGAATCTCTTCACCCTTTCATTCCCTGCCACATCTGCTGAGATCTCGATATACATGCTGAGTGGGAGGGCTTTGGTGCTAAATAAATGACTCAATTCCTTTCGTTTTGACACCAAAACGCAGCCAGCCATCGAGGCCAAGTAGTAAACAATAGTAGAAATGCAGGAAGAACAAAAAAAAAATAATTAAAACTGAAAAAGCATATAAGATGCCTCAATGAAGAGGTGTGATTGTTGGCAAAACATGTCTTGCTTGAGTTTATGGGATGTACAGAGTCTTTTTACTAGGAATACTTTTTGCTATTAGTGTAATAAAAAAAAAGGATCAATTGTTTCTGCCATCTGAGAAAACTCTTGGTAGAACAGGCAGAAATCCAGGAATAATTAAGAAAATAATAGCGCACACCCAACAAGAAAAACATTATTTGTTTAAAGATGAAGTCCCTCCAGAATACTTGGTAGTGGATTGCGTTTCTTTCAAAAGGGGGGAAAAACCCTTCTAAATGAAAAGCAGCAGCCATCAGCTAGTTCTATGATCTTGAGTGGAAAAAAGCGCCGGGCTGTAATGCCCTTCAGTGGTGAGGCTTTTTCCGTTTTCACCGCTCTTATCAGCCTTCGCAAGTTGCAAAATAGTAGTGTTTTGCCCTTACATGTTTCCATCAGAGGCTCAGAAGCGCTTCACAAAGTGTAATTAATTGAGCTTCACTGCTCACCTGTGAGAACAGAGCAATTATTTAGCAACAGGGTTTGGGGTTTATTTTTTCCTTTTTGCTGCGTGGGGTGGAGGGAGAAGTAAAAACTGCAACAAGATTACATACCCACCAAGTCAAGGAGAGACTTCACAGCTTTGCCCTTTCCCAAGGATGGATGAGGCAAACCTGGAAGCATCCAGCTTCCTAGATTATGGGATGTCCGTGCCCTCAGTTGGGGGATTGGAATTAGATGAACTTTAAGGCCCCTTCCAACCCAAATTATTCTATGACTCTATGGCTCTTCTTTTGGCTCCTGAAATGCTGCCCAGATGCCAGCCTTCTGCAGCCCTCATTGATTTTATTCCTTAATCATCACAAAACGAGGACTTTTCTGTTCATTGATATCTATGATTCGATGAGGCATTAGTACAGACACTGCATTTTACAGAATCATAGAATCACGGCATCGTAGAACGGTTTGGGACCTTAAAGATCACCTAATTCCACTCCTGCCATGGGCAGGGACACCTCCCACAGCCCAGGCTGCCCAAGCCCCATCCATCTGAAGGAAGGAATGAAATAGCTTATGCAATAAAAAGAATAATAAGAATTAAATCTTGGACAGCGTGCAGTAAGAACGAGTGTCATCGTAACAGGAGTTTAGCTTGTTTACTAGTTGAAACAAGCAATAAATGGACTCGATGATCCTGTGGGTCTTTTCCAACCTAGTGATTCTGTGATTCTGTGAAGAAGGATGTTGAGGCTCTGGAGCGAGTCCAGAGAAGAGCGAAGAGGCTGGTGAGGGGGCTGGAGAACAGGCCTTATGAGGAACAGCTGAGAGAGCTGGGGGTGTTTAGCCTGGACAAGAGGAGGCTGAGGGGAGACCTCATTGCTCTCTACAAGTGCCTGAAAGGAGGTTGTGGAGAGGAGGGAGCTGGGCTCTTCTCCCAAGTGACAGGGGACAGGACAAGAGGGAATGGCCTCAAGCTGCGACAGGGGAGGTTCAAGCTGGACATCAGGAGAGAATTTTTTCTAGGCAGGGTGACTGTGCCCTGGCCCGGGCTGCCCGGGAAGCTGGCGGGGTTTCGAAGCAGGGGGGCTGAGGGGCTGAGGGGCTGAAGGGATGAGGGGACGAGGGAATGAGGCGCTGAGGGGACGAGGGGATGAGGGGACGAGGGGATGAGGGGACGAGGGGACGAGGGGACGAGGCGCTGAGGGGACGAGGGGATGAGGCGCGGAGAAGACGAGGAGGACAAGCCGCTGAGGAAAGGCTGTGGCTGCCCCCGCCCCGCCGGGCGGAGCCGCCGCCCGCTCCCAGCAGCCCTTGCCGCCGCCTACAATGAAATTTGCGAAGTTTTTTTCGGTTTCGGCGCCATTTTCGATTGGACTCGGAGGTGAGGCGGGCGGCGGGGCGGCGGCGGCGGCGCCGGGGGACGCCAAAAAAAAAAGAACAAAACAACCCCCTTTTCGGCCTCGGGGTGGGGGGCATCGTCGAGCCGCCGGCGGGCCGGGGCGGAGCCGCCGCGGGGTGAGGGGGGAATGGGGGAAAAACGGGGAAAAACGGGGAAAAAGTGCTCCGACAACTTGGTGCGGCGGGGGGGGGGGCGGCCCCGGCACAAAGGCGGCCCCGGAGCGACACCGCCCCTCGCCCCCATTCCTGCCGCCACGCTCCCCCCTTCCCTTCTCGCTCCTCTTTCCTCTTTCTTTCCCCTTCTCTTTTTTATTTTTTTATATATATTTTTTTTAATAAGGAAAATCGCTTTCCCGGGGTCCCGCCTCGCCCCGCTGCCGAAGCGCTTTATCCCTCAAAAAAAAACCAAACCCAAAAAATCCATAGAAGAACTCAAAAAGGAATTGGGCGGAACCCTTTCAGGTGTTAAAAATATTAAATGAATAAAGAAAACGTTGTTAGAAGTGTTAAATGAATGAATAAGAGTATGAAAAGTTGTAATAAGTGGATAAAAATAGTAAATAAGTGGATAGAAGTGTTAAGTAAGTGGATAAAAAACGTAAATAAGTGGATAAAACTATTCAGAATAGTAAATAAGTGGATAGAAATAGTAAACAAGTGGGTAGAAATATTCAGAATATTGAACAAATTAATAATGCTACTAAATGAATAAAACTATTAAATGAATAAAACCATTAAATGAATAAAACCAGAATATTGAATAAATGAATAAAGCTATTAAATGAATAAAACTGTTTAATGGATAAAACTTCAGCATATGAAATGAATTAATAAAGTTAATGAATTAATCCATTAAAAGTATTGAATAAATGAATAGAACTGTTAAAGTATTAAATAAATTAATAAAAACGATTAAATAAATAAATTTAATAAATAAATGCATAAAAATACTAAATTAATAAAACCATTAAAGGTATTAAATTAATTAAAAACTAAATAAAAATATTAAATAAATAGTAAACAAATTGGCATCCCACTTTTAGTATTATCTCCCCCCTTTACTTGCCGATTGCTTACTTTGTACTGGGAGTTTGAACATCCTAGGAAATATCCTGGCTTCTAAGCATCAGGCACTGTGATGGGAGCTCCCTGTGCTGCGCTGGGTGTTTTTGCGTTCTTAATTTATCCTGAACTCATCCATTTTCCCACGTGTGCGTCAGGTACATAAAGACAATTTTTGTATGTCCCTAGAGAGTTTTTTCTAAGGTTTGGGTCTGAGTTGCTCCCCCCACCACCAAAAGGAGAAACAGGTTGCGCTCGTTTGCGGGTGTAGGTGAGGGACCATCTGCCAGGTACCATCAGCTTCTGGTGCAAAGAAATCCAAAGAGCTCCCTTGTTCGCCATCAGCTGCCAAAGCCTGTGTTTCGTTAATCCACTTTGGTGGGAAATACAGTAAAACCGGACTGCTAATGCAATAAACGTTTATGAAATATAAGAGGGAAGCTTTAAGTAATGCTTCGGGCAAACTCGCCCGAATATATAAAATAAAATTACCGTGTGCTTGTTATGTTTTGAATTAATGTTCTGACCAAAAAAAAAAACGTTGGTTTCTTTTCTGTTCTTAACAAATAAACTTTATAGGAGTCAGGATTCCAGATGCGTCCTTTCTTTAAAACTGGATGAGGTGACAGTGCAAAAAAATGGAAGTAACAAGAAGCACCATGCTTTTCTCAACAGCATTGAGGAAAAACAGCGGATCCTGGAATTTCACTGTGGATTTTATAGTTTTCTGGAATACTGTAAGTCCAAGTCTTATCCCGCAGGCCCTTGCGAGCACCAGGGGCTCTGTTAACAGCCCTGTCTTGATAAACACAGTCAATCCCGCTGGTAACAACATCGGGGCCGAGTTTCAAATCGAGTAAAGTTAACGAATTCATTTTTTGCATTATTTGAATTCGCCCTTTGTGGCTGCAGTTTGGTTTCGGGTGTTCTGCCCCACCTCGGAGCACGTTCATGTCGTGCGGTTTAACGTGCGAAAGGTACGCCCTGCTGAAATTAAAATGTACCTCTGATGTGCTGTTATTTACATGAAATACCTGCTTCTGTGACCTTTTTCTGAGTAAATTAGTGAGGAAAAAAATATTTTTAATAAAGCGTATGAGGAATTACCCGCTCTCGTACAGCTTTGACTTACAAACAGGGGGATAAATATATTTAATGCATTTATTTTGTGGCTAAAACGTGCGTCGGGGCGATTTTTGCACGACGTGATGTGCTGTCGATGCCCGTGCAAATGAAAGTAACTCAGCTGCATGCAGTTCCCACGTCTGACTGTCCGTGGTCTTTCAGAGTCATTTCTCTCCAAGCAGCCCTGTGAGGCAGTCAGATCGACAGCGTGAGAGCTGGCAGCACTTGGCGGTTGTCGATCACGCATCGGGTCTGATTCTAGCTGTTTGCCACATCTGTAAATAGTAATACATGACTTTTGTTTTAAGTTTCATTGTTCAAAGGGAGGCAGGAACGAAAGCTGTGAGTTTTCAGGCCTGGGTAGATAGGAAGTGTTTCAGTGGTGCTACTCGCCCCCTTATTTTCGTTTTATTACCTTAATTGTGTCTCGCTAATTTATGTCAGGGACCTCCCACTCTAGCAAAGTGATTTATTTTAGTCTTTTTGTAAAATAGTAAATGCCTTTTTTCTTTCTTTCTTTTTTTTTTTAATTCCTCTTTGAAGGGAGAACAATGACTTCAGGATTTGCTTGTGCTTGTCTCCTGAAAAACTGTTTGATAGCAGAGTTGTTTAATTTTTTCCTGTGCTTTATATGTATCTTTGTAGAGGAAACGCTTAATTTTTACTTGTCTTTGAGCTTACCTAGCCCTGAATCGTCCGAGTCAGTGAAGGCTCTGTATGCAAATCTGTCCTGTCATGGGCTCGTATATTTATTTCCTTTCTTTTCCCATGGTGCTCCTTCTCACTTTCTTTTTTTTCCTCTTTTTTTCCCCCCCTATATTTCAGGGTGAATTTCTTTTGGTTTTGTGTGTGTGTTTGCGCAGGGGGCAGAGGGGGTGTTTTTTACTTAATTGCCCAATATACTTTGGCAAGCAGAAGTTTCGTTGTTTTGAGAACTACATTAATGGATTTCTGCATGTTCGAATTCCCCAGTTACTTGAGGGGTTTAAATTATGCCTCTGCAGGCATCTGGCTTACGTAGATGACAGGTAGAAGTCTTGATTTCTAGGAATAGCTGGTGCACACTCTGCGAGTGTGGAGCTTCTGGTAGCAGAAGAGCTGTTGCGATGCTTTTGCATCGAGGTGGAGCTTTTGGGGCAGTTCTCTTGATATTTGGGGCTCCCAGCACAGTGGGAGCCCCCTGTTCCCAGCTGCGGCGGGGTGCTGCTCAAAGGCTGGGAGCGGAGCGCTCCTGGGATGCTGCCTCACCCTGGCAGCGAGGGCCTGACAGTGCCACCCAAAATACCCTCAGCTCCCTAGTAGCCTCTCTGCATCTTACCTGCTGGTCCTGAGGGTAGTTTATCACCTAAACCAGCATAAATAAGATGGTTCCTTTGCTTCTGTTCTGCCCAAGCCAATGGGCTACTTTTGCTTCTGCTGTCTTCACTCCTTTGGGGAGGTGGGCTTGCTGCTGGCTGTGGTTTTCCTGCTTGACCTCGGAGCTGCCACAGGCTTCGTCTGGCAGGAGCAGCGTCTTCCCTCCTTGCTGTGCAGCACTTGGGTTATAATTCAGGGTTACCGCTGCCCAGTCACACTCCTGGTGGCAGCGGAGCCTCGCTGCAGGAGTAGGGAGAGCAGAGATGCCATCACTCTTTAGTGTCTGTCTTATCTAGAGGTGAAAACTTGATTTTTTTTTTTTTTTTGTCTTCCTAATTTAAAAAATATCAGTGCCCCATCTGAGCCTTTGTGGCCTGCACGTGCCTACGGAGGGGACTGCTCTGAGGCTGCCCGGCAGCCCTGATCCCCACTCTCGAAGCACGGCGGTGCCTCAGCGAGAGCCTTGTCAGCCCTTCTGTGTGTTGCTTTCTAGTTCCTGCTGAAACGGCCATTGCCTTGTGTCGAGGAAGAGTCCACACAGAAGGAGCAGATGCGCCTGCGTTGAGAGGTGAGTTGGTAAGGTAAGCTCACGTGTCCGACCTGCTCCGAAATGCCTGGAGCATCTGCATCCCTTGGATAAACTCAGGTTCCTCTGACTTGCATATCCCTTCCTGGGCACTGCAGGTAACACCTTGGAGAGGCTGAGAGAAACTCAGATCATCCTGTTCAGCTGCCATCCCTCTGACTTAACATCGCGAATCCAAAGCCCAAATTAAGTTTGAAACAAGCTGAATTGTGAGATGGGATGATGCAAACACAGAGCTTTCCATTGCTTAAAATAATTATGCTGTCATGTCATAAACACGCATATTTTCTCACATATGTATTTCACTGGCTATCCCAAATTTCCACTTGCCCAATACTCGGTGTGAATGTTGTTTTTTCTCTGTGCGCTAGAGAATGGGCTGGTGGAGGTGGTATGAGCTCTCGCTTTGGAAAGTTCTTGCTGAAGAGAGTTCTTCCACCCCCTTGCTGAACTAGGCTCATGGCGGGTTTATATATTTATATATATATAAAAATACATTAATTAACACCTCAAACACAAAATGGATTCTAGAGCTGAGCTTGTTTGCTGTTGCTTTTTGGGGTTTTTGACTCACTTGTAGAGATGAAAGAAATAAGACTACACAGGTACAGTCAAGTATAATATTGTTATAGAAATAATTAATGGCAAAATTGCGTGACGGGGTTGTTTTGTTTTAGCTTGTACAGGTTTAACTCTCCGGGTACATCTTGGCTTTGCAGTAAGTTGCTCGCTAGTGGCTGGACCTGGTGCTGTTGGTACTGAGGGCACTGAAGTGAAAAAATCCTGCTTTTTTGTTAGCAAATATTTGATTTAAAACTTGCAAAAATTTGGCACAGGACATGAAGGCTCTTGAAATTCCTATTTTTAAGTTTGCTCAGCAGGCAGGGAGGAGGAAGAGGAATAAACTGGACCTTGGCTAAGCAGCGTGTTCAGTGCAAGAGGATGGCACAAGTGTTTGAATTTAATGGTGTCATTTCTGACGTCGTTCAGGTTTTTTTTGTGATGCTGTTTGAATTGAAGGAAGTTGTCACATAACTGGGAAGAAAAAAAAGTGGAGAGGAAACACAGAAAATGTCAGGCGCTCTGTATGGCTCCTGTAGGGCCCTCAGGCTGGTGTGCGAGTGCCTCTGGCAGCTGTGTCTCTCCACCATGGCATCCTTTCTGCCCTCCACTGGTATTTTCTTCTCTGGTACAGGCAGGGAGGTGGTGTTCCAGGGTATCTTTAATTTTGGATTGCATAAGGTTTGTCCATTGAAACAGTAAATGAACACAAACTAGTCTTTAAAAGAAGTAGTTTATATTTTATTTAAAAGCATTGTTAGATTTCTCAAAAGTCAGAATGAGCTGAATAAAAATACTTTAGGGAGCCCTTAACAGGTTCGAACTGTTGGAATCTGGATGTATTTATCTGAAATACTAACACTGAGACTCCCGGGAAATCTTTTGATGTTCAGCAGCCCCTAGAGGGAAAGTACAAGGTGATGTTTTTCCACAGACCCTTTGGAAGCACCAAGAAGGTCTGCAGGCTCTTTACAGGAGCAAGAGCAGCAGATCCGCTAGGTGTGAAGCGTAGATTTGCCAGGACCCAAATATTAAGTACGCTTTGGGAGCGGGGGAACAGTTAACTTGTGATTTTGTTTCTGAAACTGGTTTGTTTGCACTGTGTAACTGCTTGTTCTCTTATAGTTACAGACTTTCTGATAGCACCCATGAAGAAAAAAAAATGTCCCGTGGTGGTAATGCATGCACGATGAATGTCTTCTTTGTAGTGTTCTTCAGTGCCTTATATCATGTTTTTTTAAAAATATATATATATATTCAAAATACCATTTGGAATGTCAACATTCAGTGGGCTTTGAGGAGATGTAGCAGCACATCATGGTTTGTAGGGACAAGGAGATACAGACCATTCTGGGCTGCCTCATTACCTCAAGGATAAGACAAGAAAGTGAGCTTCTGGTTATCATAGATGCGGAAGCTAATGCATTCCCACGTATCTCTTTAGTTCAGTTGAACAGGTATGTGTAGATAAGTTCTCTTGGTGCTTGTGTCTGTGCACAAACTTTGCAGCTACATCTACATTCCCCGTGAGTTTGTGTGTGTGTGTTGGTGGGGCTGGCGCTGCAGACAGGAAGGATGCGCGACTCCTTTTCATTCTTCAGCACGGGCATGGCCGATGTTGGCTCGAGCACCGTGCTCTCAGCTGGCGCCTAACCCCTCACCTGCTGCTCCAGTCCTTTCCCCAGCAAAGGATCGGCCAGGTACGCTGTTCCCTGCGTTTGGGTGGGTAAAGGCGGGGGGTTGGAGGCTGTGGAGAGGCATTGGGATGGAGAGCTGTCAGCAGTGCTCTAGCAGCACGTAAATACTGGAGTTTGGGATTGCCTGTTGCTCTCCAGTATTGCATTGCTGCTTTAGTGAGGCTGGAAATCGGTCCCTGCTGCAGGAGCCGGGGCTCTGGCTCTTGGGATGCCCCCTCGGCACCCCCACGGTGCCTTCCACGCTGCCGCTCTGGGGCTCCCTCACCAATAAACCACTGCGGAGGCAGCAACCAACGAGGGTTTGGTGTCGTTAATGGGGAGGGGGCTGCACCTCGGCCCCCTGTGCTGGTGGGTGCCCAATGCCCCAGCGTCTCCTGGGGAGAGGGAGGGCTGGAGTGGGTGGCAGTGGGGGACAAGGGGGAGTGCTGGGTGCTTGTCCCTGCTGCAGCCAGCCTCTGGCAGGGGTCTGGGTGGTGTCTGGGGGGCTGCAAGGGTTAGAGCTTTAGCTGGATGGAGGAAGAAGGGGCTGCATAGTTGTGGCTAGAGTGCTCCGAGGGAAGCTGTGTCCTGCGAGGGATCCCCAGCCCCAGGGGCGAGCCCAAGTCTGGCACAGCCAAGCTGGGGGGCTGCCCAGCACCCAGCAGCGCTTGGGTCTGGAGCACCTGAGGGTTTGTCTGCAGGGCAAGCCTGGCCCCAAGGTGACAGGGTTTTCCTTCCTCTGCTTTTAGCATTGTGAAACTTGGAGTTTCCCAACCCAGGTGGGAGCAAGGAATAGTCACAGGAACTACAGTGGAGTCAGGGATGCCCCTCCTTGGAAGAGATGGAGTAGCCCCTGAGGTCGCAGGTCCTGGTGATGCACCATCACTAACAGCTCCAATCCTGCAGCCTCCTGTTGAGCACTGGTAGCTGTAAATCCCAGAATATTTTTTTTTAAAATGTTTTTTAGTAATTAATAAATCAGGGGCCCCTAGGTGTGAGGCTGAGGGGTCAGGGGAATAGGATTTTGCTGATTTAAACCTTAATCATGACTCCTGGTCTGTGTGGTGGGCAGCTGATCTACTAGGAGGTGGGCACAAGCGGACCCCTGGCACACAAATGTTTCTAGCACAGAGGAGATTTGAGGGCTGACTGGGTGGGGAGGAGCAGATCTAAAAGCCTCTTTCCACAAACAGGTCAAAATCACAATATCTGGATGTGTAACCGACCTGTTTCAACTCTGACATGGGTGTTCTTTCACATACGTGTATAAAATGGTTTATTCTTGTTTTGCCAGTCAAGCCCTTAATCGCTAGGTTTCTCTCAGGAAAACAATTTAAAGAATAACCTGTTTTATAGCGAAAGTTGTCTGCAAAGCTATTAAGTCTGTACTTTTTTTTTTTTTTTTTAGAAAAGCTTTCCATTATCATTTATAAGTAGAATGTAAGAGTTGAAAATCAGGTTTATTCCTTAATTTTAGACTTGTGTTGTGATCTGTTTGATCTTGCTCAGCTAGAAAGAGATTTCCACCTCATTCACACGCTGAAAACTCCTACTCAAACTGTGCTTTCAGGCTACAGCCTCCTGCCAGGGTCAAAACGACTGGGCAGTAACAGGAGAGGCAAAGCACGGCACAGTTTTTGGAGCAGTGGGCAAGCAGAAAATTCAGTGTCTCAATCAAGCCAGTAGGAAAAATGACTCCAGGGAGACAGAAGAGCTCAGCCATAGGGGCGGCTGTGCTGTGGGCAAGCAGCACCCAGCTGTGCGAGCAGCCCCTGTCTCAGGGTGATGGATGTCAGGGGGAGGAGATGATGAGAGGGAATGGCCTCAAGCTGCACCAGGAGTGGCTCAAGGTTAGACATGAGGAAAAATGCCTTCACTGAAGGGGTTGTTGGGCACTGGCAGAGGCTGCCCAGGGAGGTGGTGGAGTCCCCATCCCTGGAGGTGTTTTAAAGACGGGCAGATGAAGGGCTTAGGGATATGATTTGGTAGTGGACAGGTAGGGTTGGGCTTGATGATCTCAAAGGTCTTTTCCAACCCAGTGATTCTGTGTGGCTGGGACGAAGGGATGGCAGGAGCCAGGGCTTTGCACTTGCCACAGCAGAGAATCATGGTGCCTGGCAGGTGCTGCGGGCTCCCCTCGGCTGCTCCCAGTACCTTACGAGCGTCTCTGCTCCACTCCAAGTATTTCAGGGTATTGCCAATTACTAACACCAAAAGCCCAGGGAGCAGGCAGCCAGCTAGCTGTGCTTCTCTGAGGTGCTGCGACAGCTACTGTCATTTTTTTTATCTTTAGATGTAAAAGTTTGCCTTCATCGTGTTTGCAGGTTGACTTCATCACTGCAATTAAGCAGAAATCACTTTAAAAAAAAAAACAGGAGCCCTTTCAGAGCATCTGTGGTCTGAGTTCAGACACCCAGAGAGCCTTATCGTGCCGGGGCAGCTCCCTAAGCAGCGTGCAGCCTGCAGAGGGGCGGCAGCACCCCTGAAGCCACTTGGAGGAGCTTCTCTGTTTGTATAGGATAAAGCAAAGTGTCTTATTTCTTTGTTTGTGAAGTCTGCTGCAGCAGGAGTGACCGTGACTGCTGTGGAGGAAAAGTCTTTGAGCTTCTTCAGTAGTCGGTGATTTGATTTTGTGACAAGCTGGAAGGTGGCAGTTCCCTGGGGTGGGTAAATGCACACCCTTAGACCGCTGTGTGGCTGCTGGGTTTAGTAGACAGACACTAGGCAGGCACACATGTCTACACCAATCTGGTTTTTAATTCCACCCAGACCAAAACCCTCCCACTACTCGAACTGAGGGTACGTTACCCTGCTCACAGTACCAGGTACCTCCAGTAGAGAGGCGGTGCTGTGGGAGCCAAATGAGGTGTTGCAGATTCCTGTAAACACTAAAAAAGCAACCCAAGAAGCCACCTTATCTACCTTTAGTGTTCTGCTCGCCTCCTTCACTGCAAAAGGAATTTTTGGCGAAGGTTAGCAGCGTGTTGTGGCATCCAGCACTATCTCGCTTTCCTTGCACTTCTTGCCCACCCACCTCATCTGCTTTTCCTCAGCTCACGTCCAGCGTGCTCCGAGCCAGCACTGGCTGGAGGTGTTTGTGCAGTGTCTTGCCCAACAGCAACACCCAGCGCTGGATGTTAATAAGTTCAGGTCTTGCTTTTTGCACTGGGGAGAGAAGAATGTGACTTGCTCTCTCTTAGTAATGGTAATTTTAGCTAAGTAAGGTGGCTCGATCCATGCATCCAGTTGCAGGGCTGGCTTCAGTGGGAATTAATTAATAAACTGCCCAGAGTGAGTTCTCATGCAATATACACTACAAGACAAAATAGCTTCCCCCTCACACTTCAATTATTTGAGTGTGCATGACTGCTAGGCGAGGTCGGATGGCAGGAGGGGACTAGGTGGGGTGGGAGATGCAGCTAGGCAAGATGGGTTTCTAATTACAAGGATAAGGAGTTAACAGCAAGAAGTATATAAGCTACCTTGTAATTTGTATTCTCTGATTGCTATTGGGTACTTTGCATTTTGTGAATGGAAAAGAGATTGGCAAGAAAGGAAATGGAAAAGATCTGATAAAGGCAGCCCCATCCTCTTCTCCTCCCTGCCTGAGCACTGGCTTTGTCACCTCCCAGCTCCAGGAAAGCGAGGCAGCGGCATCACTGCTCCCAGGCCCCCCAGGTCACCAGGCAGAAGGTGCAGGAAAGGCAGAGCATTTCATCGATACCCAGAAAGTGTCCCCATGGAAAAGGATTTTATCCCTCTCTGAGCGGAAGGACAGCTCAGCCAGCAGCGAGTGCTTCTGAGAAACCGCACCCGGCCGCGCTGCAGGCTGCACAGCAGCCGCGCTCACAGCTGCACGTGGCGGCAGAGCCCAGGCTTCCGAACAGATACTGGGACTGGGGGAACAAACCCAGCCCCGCGCCAGCAGCCGCCTCACAACCTACAGGGTGCCCAAAGTTGTATCTTGCACACAGTGATTTCCTATGGGCAACCTGGAGATACGTAGGAGACACGTGAGGGTTGGTTCTTTCTGGACAGAGCAGTGGAAAAAACAAAGATGCCACCAGTAATTAATCACTTGTTAGATAAATACCAGCCTCTTACTGGAACAGGTTCATCTACCCCTGCTTTGATTTACTCACCATCACAGACCTGCCTCTCCCACCTGGCTCTGGGAGGATTTTCACCTTCTGATATGTCTCAGTTCAGCGTTTGGCTGTGTTGCCAGAGCAAGAGCCTGTTCGCAGAGGGGTTTGCAACCGTCCCAATGTACCCCCACCACACAGCAGCCTTTGTCACCTGGCACTTGCCAAGTGTGGTCCTTTTTGGAGCTTCCCTAGGGACAAAAATCCTCACTGTCAATTCTCACACCGTGCTGAACATTTGTGCTTTTCTTTCCCTGTCTTCACCTTTGTGTCTGCACCCGAGTACTGGCACAGTTACAGAGCAAGGAAGCAACTTCCCCATCAAAATAGTTGGCAAACTACAATGGCTTATGAATTTAAAGCAAAAAGAATAAACACTCCATCCCAGAGCCGCATGTCTGTGGTACCAGGTCAGGCAGCGTCAGCAGTCGCGGGAGGCAAGAATTATCATGATACACAGAAATGCCAGGTGGCACAGGACGAGACAGCATAGGAAAGCCTATAAATATTCAAAATTAACTTCCCAGCATATATCTGCCATTGATAAAACACAGAACTATAATGAATTTCAAAAGTATAGATAAATGTTCAAATGCGGGCTCTTTCCCCGTGCTTTCACAATGCTTTAACAATACACGTCTGGGTTGCTTAAAGCATAGGTTTAAGGTGCACAGGTGTGACTAAAACCCAAGCCTTGTAACAAAAATCACTGAATAAAAAGTAACAATTACATTTTTAACTTCTTCCAGGTGAGGATTTACCTCCCTGTAGCAGGCCAGGGTCTGCTCCAGCAAGGGTAAGACAGTAGACAACATTTCCTCTGAACAACTTCCACAGGGAATAGCGAAAGCCTTTGAACGAGGAATCCCTCGCTCACTTCCCCAGCATTTGAAGTGCAGGAACGTTCAAGCAAGGCCCTTTCTAAACATCAACACCTTTATCACCACACACTGAGCTTTGTTACAAGGCAGAGCCGGGCTCCTGCTGCATCACTCCTGGGGTCAGGGTGGCTCAAGTATCTTCCCAAACCTCCTCCAGGAGGACCCTGCCTGCACGTGCCCCTGCAGTTCCAATCCCTGCCCCAACAGAGCAGGCTTTTCCCTGTCCCAGGGGGACAAACCATGTGCAGACCTTGGAAAAGTACAGAAACACAATTCAAACTTCAAAAATCACAGAAAAAATCTTTCAAAAGAGGCCAACAAACGCTTCCATGTGTAGTAAGCACAAAGCAGCACTATATCCGAGCATATAGAAGAATCCACATGCAGAAGCAGAAGTGTGTAAGCTAAGAGACAGGAAAGCACGGCCCAAGGACAAGGTGTGCGAGGGGCTGCCGTGGTTAGAATTAGACTCGACACAAACAGAGGTGTTGAAGAAACAAACTGTAATGATTACTTACAAAATCACTGCATGCTTTTTTCCACTGTGTGTATGTTTAATGAGCCAAAGCAGAACAAGGGACAGTGCTTAAACAATTTTCTCTGAAATGTAGTCTAGTTATAGAATATGGAGGTGTGTTTCCATTTTTTCCCCCAGGGCAGTATCATCCCTCAGAGATAAGATAAGATTAATTTAAAAGCTCTACAGAGCCTCCACTATCAGAAATGCTTATGAAAAATACTACTGAGAAGAAAACTTCAAGAGCACTTTAATATACAGAACAAGTGGCATAGATGTATGGGGCTTCCTTTAAAGAGACAACCTTTATTTGAAGTACTTTGCTTTGTAGTTCTTATAAAGTAAACATTACAATACTTTTTTTCTGCAAATATATTAAAATTGTTTAAATTCAAAAGGCAATTCCACTGGCTGATGGATATTTTTAAAGCAAAAAAAATCTGACAGAAACAGGCAGCTCAACCAAAACTAGATTTTAAACATTCTGTTTTGTCATTCCATCTCCTTTATAAAAGAAAAAAACAAACAAACAAAACAAAACATTTTTCACCCAGACTTCCTTTACAGCAATAAGGCAACTCCAGAAGAACTGAATGAGCTCCCTGGAGATTACAGATACTGTAACTGGCTGCTCCTCATGCTTTAGAACACCCAAAGGTACAACTATCATTAATCACAATCACATTTGTGCATTAAAATACAAAACTTAAATTACAGATTTCAAAAATATTACTAATAGACTTCCCTATCATAAAATGTTTTACATTTACAGTACTTGAACTATTTCAGTTCTGGGTTGATGAGGTTTAAGCAATTTACGACTGCGCGAGTTAGACTCTGGAGCTCACAAACAGCACAACCCAACCAGGGGCAGCAATAGTCGGTAGAGTCATAGTGCAAATCAAAATAAGGAGTGCAGAGTTGCACTAGTTCTTTACGTTTCTAAAATATAAATGAACAAGACAAGCTCTTATATTGTACATGCAATAAATTATAGTTAGCGTATGACAATGAGGCTGGAGAGTTCTACCATTTTAGCCGGTGTACCAGAGTTGAAGCCTGTGAAAGATAGGACTCGGTAAACAAAACATTTCAAAGCTCTGTTGTCACAGCACTTGAACTGTGCTTTCATGCTTTGTACTTCTGCTTCCCTGTCTCACTGATCACACAGATATGCTGGAAGAAAATAAAATAAAAAGCTCCTGTTAGAAAAGTAATGCAAGAGACCGAAGTTTTACATCCACATTCAATAACATGCTTCTGAAAAAATACAAGCATGCACGTTTCAGTAAAAAAGAATCTTGTGGTACTGTTTATGCAGAACAACTCATGTCTTCTTTTGTCTAAAACTTAATCTCAACATTTCCTTCTTTCTCCTACCTCTAATTGCCCCCAATATCTGTTGGATCTGGTGCGACCCAGATGAAGAATTAATGACTTAGGAAAAAAATAAACCCCTCTTAAATTCAAGGGTCTCTCTTCTCTAAGTCTCACATAACTAAGCGAATGCACTTCTTTGCTGTAGAATTCTGGTAAGATAAGAAAACTTCACGTTATTTCAAAGCTGACAAGAGATTTGCAGCCTCCTTTTGGCATGCAACAAATTAATTTCTAGTTTCAGAAGAACTCCAGGGTTTGCTCTCATCGCTGCTCCATCAATGGAACAGACCTGCACACAAACCATGATTTAGTGAGGAGGGAGAGTGATGTGAGGAGACTTCCCTTCCTTCCTCCTCCCTAGTTTTATATGGGCAAAAACATACGGGAAAAATTACTTACGTTCAAATCTCTAAAGTATTCATTGTAATCTAGGGCGTATCCCACAACAAATTTGTCTGGCACTTCAAAGCCAACAACTGAAAAAGACCATAAGTCACCAGTATGTTAGAAAAGAACTTCCTAGAGTTCACTAGATCTTTTCAAAGAGGCAATCTGGAATTGTAGAGACATGTAAGCATCCTAATTAATTTTATTTCTTCCACTCAAGTACCCTCAGATTAATATTTGATCTATTTTTAAATTTTAACTTACTTAATGTATCAACTAAAGCAAAACTAAATAGATGTATTTATTGGTTCTCATGCAGCAGCGTGGTGCTAGCACGCAGTCTGCTACAAATGAAGCACTTAAATCTTCAGACAGGGTATTATTATCAGAACATAAAACTCCTTGACAATTTCCTGCGACTTTTCACTACCTACACAAAAAGAGCCAATTCACCTTTGAACACTGCCTTGAGGGACTCCATCCTTGCGACTTGCAGGCCTGATAGGTAGGAATATACCAAGGTATAGAAAACAGTGAGGAATAAAGAGCACACTGTTCTTTAGAGTCACTTGCAGGTTTCAGAAAGAGGCGGGGGTTTTTTTTTGCGTTTGGTTGTATTTTCTCCCTTCCAGAGAAGCTGCCTAAGAACAGGACATCAGCTATTCCACAGATTGCCTAAAGAGCTCTAGCAGGACAATTCGCATGGGCTCCAGAAGTATCACTGCAACCTGTCCACACACACACTAGAAAATTACCAAAATACATTCAATTATATAAAACATGAATTTCCAAATGGCTTTCCCCCCTCGTGCTGAAATGAAAGACTCCTGAGCACAGGAAAGTTTTTCTCTCCATGGCTACAATTAGCATCTATAAGAAAATTGGGAGAGAAGTTGTACAATTCAAAGAACAGGCTGTGTGCACTTTTGGAAAAATTAAGGCAATGTTCGGCATCTACTTGGCTTTGCAATACAGGGATAAATTGCAGGCCGGGCCATTACTGCCCTGTCTCTTCTTTCAGAGCTCACGTGTTCTGCACTGAACAGGTTGTCTCTGAGGACAGATGGCAAAACAAGTCCTCTGCTGCAAGATGCTCGAAAGGCAGCCCATTAACCCAGCTAAGCCTATAATAAGATCTCGGGAACGAGGGGCATCCTTGACAACAGAAACACCTCAATTAAGCTTTAAGGCATTGAAAAAACTTCAGTTCCAGAATATTGTACAGTGCTGGGAAGGAGGAGTAGGAGGATGAGATTCTGCTGCTAAATTGCCTCCACCTCCACAGTGAAAGCACATGGTCCAGATTAGCAGGAATGTGGCCTCTGGAACAGGGTTAAAACACACAGCTCTTCCCAAGGCAGGAGCAGCTGGCACTCTGGTACCACCGTCTGCTGTGGAGGCTACTCCTTTCTTTTAGTCTTGGGACAGACAGGAGAAAATGGAGTAGTTCAGATGCTTAGACATAACTGGGTTTGTGCCAGTTTAGGCATCTCAGCAAAGTAAACTTTTATCAGAGCCGCTACCCTGTGTGGTGTCCTGCATTCCTGGGGACACCCAAAAAGTTATAAGGTGGCTGGGTTTAGGCCAAACCCAAAACACTCCCAAAGCATCAAAGGTGAATGAGGCAAATTCTGCTGACCAAAGCATTTGACTACATGCAAAGCTGGGAGAACTTGCACAGGTGTAACCTGGACCAAAATATAGTAAAATGCTAGAAAAAGTCAAGATCAAAAAGGATCACATCAAATCTAGATTAACTCCGTCAAAATACATTCCAAATATTTAAACTCCCTAAATAAAAGCAAAATCTATCAAGAATTATCAGTGAAAACTTATCCGGAACATCCTTGGACTTTGACCAAAAGGCACACAATACACTGACATACTTTTAAAAATTAGTAACAGTTGTCAAAAAGTCACTTACAGTCTGGCCGATATCCCACGCTTCGAGGAGTTCTTTTCACCAACAAACTGTCAAATAAAACCAATGTAAAATTGAAACATGGAAAAGCACCAGGTACAAATGTCTAAGACTGTTTCAATGACAGACAAGCCAAATTTGGCCTGAACGCGCATAACTGAAAGCGTAACCACACGTATTTTAAGCTATTATTTTATTTGCAGGTGATCATAATGACAAAATCAAACCTTGCTAGAATCATGGACAGTTTACAGCCTAAAGGAAGAATGACATTTTTTCTCCCGCCAGAGAAAAATTCTCAACAGCCTCACCTTCAGCCTTCATTCACCTCCAGATTATCAGCAAGAAGCGCTGTTCTCGTATGTCTAATGACAGCTTTGACATTGTTATGGCAACACAACTGATTAGATACTACACACAGCTCCGCTTTATCTCTAATCCCCAGCAATCATTATGCTTTTATTGTAAAATACACAACCACAGCAGAGCAGCGCGAAAGATGCAATGTAAACAGAAATCAGAAGAATGTTGATATTAGTTAATAATACAATATTACCCTCAACATTTCTCATTAGTTCCAAGTTATCTAATTATAAAATGTTTTGAAACTAATTGATTAAAGATGTAACTAAGTAGAAAAGCCTGGAAGAGCATATGGTTGGGTGACTCTTGCAGAATGACCTCTAAAGCTCAGCTCTATTACGCACACCACACAAACAATAATTTTCTTCCTCCCATTATGTGTTATTTTTAAGATGAAATACAGCACAAATAATCATCATTAAAAATTTACCTGGCTACTTTCACCATCTTTGGATTATACTGCTTAAGTAGAGACAGCAACGTTTTCATTGTTTTACCAGTATCAATTATATCCTGAAAATAAAAAAACTCATGTGAGAATATTAAACATGTCAGAGCAGCATTTTCAAGTTTCTACTACAGAAATTGCTCATGTGTAATAGCATGAAAATATGCCAAAATACCGCTCATGATAAATACAGGTGACATGTAAAACCACGTACTTAAGCAACTCTGACACACATTAACAATAGTTATTAATTGTAGTGGATAACTATGACTGTTACTGAACTATGACCTTCTTGGCTCCTTCTGGAGATTTTATGGCTTGCGCTCCTTGCAGCTATTAGACAACCAATGTTTAATTTGAATAGGATAAGAGTAGTCTTGCTGTTGAGCTGGTACAGAGACAGATGTAAACAACAGAAAGAAAAGTTGGAAGAGAAGATAGTCAGAACAACTCATTATTGCAATGACTGAAGCAAAATATACTTCAAAAGACACCACTGGTCCCACAGATGACCGCTGCCTGCAAACTATTTTGGTAGGAGTTTTGAAACTGAATGTGGGATAATGTAACCTCCTCAAATTAAAAAAACACACCATACATAAGCCCCATGTTTTGTGGGAGGAAACATCTTTTCCCCTTGGCTGCTGAATCAGTTGCCACAGTTGTTTCTTTGCTCACGAACAAGCCATTTCCATTACTTGGACCCTTAAGAAATCATTAGACTGCACGTCCATTTTTCCTGTCCTGCTGCTTCCCTATCCTGAAACCAGCAATCTTACTCAAGAACGTCCTTTGTTGAAGTAATAGTTACTGAATATAAGGAACACTGTCCATCAAGAAAGAGGTATGAAAGCAAGATTAAGCAACAGCACCTACTAGGAGATCAAACCAAGGTGTATTGTAGCTGGTATCATCCGAAGAACCACAAGGCAGAACAATGGGAATCTGGCAATTGCAAAATGCTCGTGAAGAATCAGTGCTCTCTGTGTCACTATTCTCTAACCAAATTACACACAAGGACAATGGGCTTAGATCAATTTTTCACATAATTTAGGATATTCCTACTAGGAACTTCTTTCTATTCCTGCAGCTTACATTTCCTAGCTTACTGTTATAAACCCAGAAAAGTAATATGCTTTATATCACTTTGTTCAGGCTATTTTTTAAATGAAAAGATATACAGACAGATAGAAAGAAAGAATAGAATAGAATAAAATTAAAGACATTTTAGAATTGACAGAATACCAGAAAACAAAGTGAATGCAAAAAATTATACATGGATGTTTTCATTGTTGGATGTGGCAGTCCAGTACAACTTGAGAGTTCAAAGCACAGGTCATTTCAAATTCAGAGCCCAAGTGCAAAATTCAGGCCTAGAATCAGAAGCCTTGACACCAGAAACTGTAAGCTTGCCGGCTTAAGAACAACTCATGTTAGAACTCTTTCACCAGTGACATATTAGAACATATTAGAGTGAAACATAATACTTACTTCTACAATCAAAACATTCTGGTGGGAAGAAAAAGAAAAAAGAAAAATCCATTAATACCTAGAGAATATGCTGTTTCTTATAGGTATTAATCTCTAACTTATTAATATTCATTGCAGTTAAATATTTGTTCCAACACGTTTACAAATACAACAGCAAATTCTATGCAGTTAACGTTTCTGATGCTCTACTAACAATTATCTGGCAATGAGATTCTACTTAACATCTCATGCTGAGTACAAAGTGGTCTTTAAATTATTTAGACCGAGAGAATTCTAGATCCATGCAAAAGAGATCAAACCAGAGTCTACACAATTCTCATTCTTCTAAAGCACGCTATAGAGACACATACGATTCTTTCTTACATACACCCTTTATATTGAACAGTGACACACATCTTAAAGATCATGTATGCGTGGAGAAGGGGAAGGTAATGCGTTCTGACAGAGCAGGAGGCACTGATGCTTTAAACCCAGACATCTGGATCAATGATCTCCACAGAGTCACTGGAGAAAAGCAGATGCCCAGTTCACATTCTCCCATTTCTTTCTCTTGTCACTGCCCCAGCAGAAAGCTCCGTTCCTAACCTGGCTGCATGTTACACATCTTGACAGTATGAATTCCCATCACTACTTCAGTGAAACATCAACATAGCGAATAAATAATGCTGCCGTCTTCTAAAGGTAGCTTGTAGATGACAACCTACACAAGATTATTCTTCTCAGGCACTGCAGAAAAACAAATCTTGTAAACTTTGCTGACACTGAAGACAGTGAACAGGGCTTTTTTTGTTAAGCTCAGACTAAACTGATGGCTTTGGTGCAGTTTATCCACTCTCCTAGTATACAGTAGCAAATATTAAAATGAAACTCTTCTGTTTTCATTTATTTTAACTTTACAACCTAAGCACTAAAAGAGCAGCCTTAAAACCAAGCAGGTATGCATGTTCTTTAGTGGTTTTGTTTGTTTGTTTTCTACATAGAGTCATACCTTTCCAGTCAAGGTTGAGAGGTCGTCTCCACCAATGACTTTTATATCTCCAGTTGACTGATCATTCTAAGAAAAACAGGAAGGTGAGCGTTAGTGCTACCAGGATTCAAATCATGCTTTTTCCTAGTATCACATCTGCCAAGTTCATCACCAGTAAATGTTAATGCATTAACAGCATCTCTGTATTAACCAAGAAAATACAAGCGATCAAATTCAAAGATGGTATTTCAGACTAAAGATCGTTAGAAAAGAGATCTGCATAAACGCAGGCACCATCTCTCATCTGTGACCATCATATATACATATGTGTCTGGAAAGATACAATTTGCTATGCATTCCTGACAGACATGGAAAGAAGACAAAAAGCACTTTGGTTTCCAAGCTGCATGCTGCTATACAGCCACTAATCAACATTTTGCTTTAGAAAATGCTTTAGAAAGCCTTACTCTTCAAATAAGAATAAGCAATTGCACCAATTGTAACAGCAAACAAATCGCAGATTGATCATTAGAAATATAAGCTACAAAAATAACCAGAAAAGCTTATGTTCACCTATTTTACAAAAAATACTGGTAACAAATTACTTCATATAGCAATTGAACAGCCACATAAGTACACCAGGACTGCAACACAGCATTTTGCTTCAGTAAAACTAAACTTTGATACAAACATAAATGAAGTGCTTTATGAGCAAGTTCCAAACAGCTACCAGGAGCACCACAGAGGTCTTTGCAGTTTATTTAATGTCATTCAGCTTTAAACACTTGACAGTGTCTCACTTGAAGCACAAGCATGTTGCGTGGTTGTGCAGCACAACAGCAGTTCCTTCCCCAAACCCAGGAAGGGCAGATGCCTGAGAGGAAGAAAAGGGAACAGAGATGCAGCCACGCACAGCAGCCAGTGCCTACAGACACACTAAGACCAATATTGATGCTATGTGAATTGTAGGCAAAAATCAAAACTGTTATCACAAAAATGGGGAAACAAATTATTTAGAAGAGGTACAAAGTACACAATGAATAACACTGGGACGACAGTAAAGAGAAAACATTAAAATCCTTTGGACAGTGGTGTCAATGATCTATGATAAAGAACTGCCGAGCACTAGGCATGTAAAAGCAGATGGTAAGACTAACAGATATTTTCCCTTTACGATTCTTATGATGCAACATTAAAAAATCCAAATAAATTATTAGAATTGATATCTTTTAATTTTTACCCCACGTGCTTTAAAGAAAATATTTTACACTGAAGCACCATGTTTCATTACTACTAGGAACATTCATTTTTGATTAACAGTCAACTGCTTCAATGTTTTCGTAACGGTGCAAACAATAACTAAACCAAACAGCATCAATGTCACTGTGCTGAAAAAGTTAGAAAAAAAAAAAATGTCAAAAACTATGGCTGTTTGACCCGATGGGTACACACACAGCCATTGAATGCATGAGATACCAGCTAGATCAACCACAAAAATATGATTCAGTTAAACACAGCCTTCATAAAGCTGAAGGACATTTCAGCTGCCTTAAAATTATCTTAAAGTGTCAGCTTCTTTAAGTTTTTCCTTGTTTATGTTACAGGATTCTCTCTTATCTATTCCTACACTAATAGGAATTTCATCCTCCTTCCATGGAAGAATGTAAAACAACATCATTCCTTACAAAACAATTATGGAGAAAGAGGTTACTGGTATTTGTTCCATTAAAATTACAAGCACAGACAACAGACTGGTACTCCTTGGTATATGGGTAAGATCAGGCTCCTGATGATCTATCTGGCTACAAAGCAACTCACCACACTCGATCAAGAGCACCACAAACTGCAGGTTACTGTAAACATTTGGATTATGTATATTAAACATGACGACCAGCAGTCTAACCTAGAGAAACTCTCCTGCTCCTTCCCACCAAAAAACATACATACTGCTACACTTTTTAATGCAAAACATAAATCTCCATTGGCACAAACCCCCACATTCCTATGCAGGTATTGAGTTCCTAAGCAATTAAAGGATAAAAAACAGCTAATGAATTTCCAACACTGGTTATAACCAGATTTCCATTGGAAAGAACTTTGTTTAATAATTAAGCAACACTTTAATTATCTTCAGGAGAATTATTTCTGATTTCAGTACTGGTAAGACTTTAATGCTTTGTGGTTTAACACAAAGAGTTTTACTGTTGAGATCCATTTTCCCTGCCTCCCCGTTGTCACTGCTAGAAAACAATAATGCTTTACAGATTTTAACACCTGACTCAAGTGACTCCAAGATCACCTTTTAAAAAGGCATTTTAAGTTCCTTATAGTATTTGCTGTAAGGCTTAGTTATCAGAGATCTTTCACAACACTGTCGTGACCAGCCTAACCAGAGGTCACCGTGTGCTCCACTGAAAATCCATCTTTGCCCGAGTGACAGTGCAACATTCACTGTCTTCTGGCTGCCCTTCATGACTAGATGAGCAACATTTGCTCATTTACAATTTTAAATGCAGAAGATTGAGGAGCCATGCTTCTTTTAGCACAAGCAAAATAAACTATTTGTCAAGAATACCAGGATCTGGGTCTGTTCATAAACACTATCTTTCCATTTCTTAACAGCTTGCCAGATCATTAAAATTCATCTGTAAGGACTCGGAAAGCTGGAGTTACGAGCAAAGTTTAATCACTGCTTGATCATGTCAGTATTCTTAGAGAATTATTTTTGGGTGCAGAACAGTATGAACTTTGCATTGCAACACAAAAAAACCCATATGCTTGTAAATATTAAATGATCAGTTTGAAATAAGAATAGAACCTCAATTATATCAATTTCAAAACCATTACACAAGTTCAGCTGCTTTGTTTATGCTACCAGGGTATTTTTAACATCTTTTATCCAGTCAGTAAAGGCTGGCAGCATGATCTACTCATCGCATCCAAAGACAGAGACAAGAGAGCGAGCTCCACTTCCAACTGTCCGTTACGGTTGGTAATGGTTTTCACATCACTAACAACGTGGATCTTTCCATCTAGTAAAGCACAGATAAAAACCACAAAGCAAATTTAGCATTTTGACACCATTAATGATGGGAGACCTAGTCAATCCGCTACAGACTTGTTCACGCTAGGACAATCTTATCCAGCCTATCAAGTTAGGCGATCTCAATGACAGAAGCCTGGATATTAATAACCACCTAAGTGATTCCACAGAAATGAACTGCTCGTAAATACTGTAGTGGGGGCATCAGGTCACAGGAGCTCCTCGCTCATCTAGAACAAGAAAATATTCTTTTACAGACTTGGCTGACAAAAGCAAAAACTCTGAAGCCAACACCTCAAGGAAAACATTCTGCTTAGACAGCTTTCTGTCTAAATTTCAGTGCTTTTCTCTTCATCTACTTGTTTTTACCACAAAACCAGGCTTTTAATTCTCATAAAACTTATTTTGCTGCTCACTCCCTTATTAAAATCACGGCATTGTAGTTCTTCAGAGTAATAAACAAAAGCAGGTGTAGCACAGAAACGAACCAAAGTACACCTGACATCAGTATGAGCAAAGAAAACGTGTATAACAAGACAGTCTAGCTTTTTAGCAGAGGTCCTTTTTCCAGGTGTTTCAAATCATTTCTCCAATAGTTTTTTCCAAGCTAGTCAGAAAGTGGAGAGAGTAAGAGGGTGTAATCTTCATACTGGTTTCTAAACAAGTCAAGTAAGTTAACGGAATTGTTCCCTGAAGGAAGCAGAAGACAATTTCCTCAACAAAAAAAAGGTGGGAGTCATTGTTTCCTATCTTTTAACATGTTCTCCAGTAACAGTGACACTCAGCTTTTTGTTGTGGCTTTTTCAGGTGGAATATATGAGCATGTGGTGGCTTAGTTACACGGACCAGCAGAAGGAGCCTGAATCTTTTGGAGGGGGAGGAGAATGAAAGGGTATCCAGTAGCTCTGGCCTGCCGTTTTATACATGGTGTACAAGCACAGAGAGTGCCTTGTGAGATAAAACCATAGGCTGGCACGAACTCTCCTGCCCAGCCTTGTGTCCTCGATAAAGAGCATAGCTAAATCACTGCCTTGAGTTCAGCAAAGGTGAACGTGGTTTCCAGGTAACCCTTGGATGGCGAGCTGTGCATATGCCTCGGGCGGCCAGGACTGCTCGTTCTACAAGCAGAGTTGACCAAAGTTCCACACAGTTCCAGGCCTCGCCATGAAACGTTAACAGAACAATCAGCAGCCATCATCAATTTATGAAGTTCTTTGACAGTCCAAACTAAGTCTGCAGTAACTCTATCACAGTTTAATGAAATGAAGGATGAAGTAGAGTTTCCAATTCAGTAATCTGTTTTTTTTCTACTGGAATAGGCACTCGTCTACAACTGCAACAAGCAGTTTATACTGCTGACTTGAATGCAGACTTGCTGAGACAGAACTAACAGCATAACCTTAGAAAACAATTTATTCAAACACTCTAAACTGAAACAAAAAAAGTAATTTATTTCCATCTACAGATAGTCTTAGGGAACAAATCATAAATATCTAAAAGACTTGGCTGTCAGTTAAGGCAGGAAGCACACAGTACTAATCTACACCTCCTCCTTTGTTTGACCTGCACAACATAATCTCGTGCTTTCTTCTATAAAACTTAACAAGTTACAGAATGTTCAATTTCCCTGTGAAGTTAAACCCCTGTGTTCAGAATGAAAACAGATCATTTTGCAAAAATAAAACTAATTCTGTTCATTGTTTGGTCGAGCCAAACAAAAGAAGAGGCAGGGAACTTAAGCGTAACCATTTTCCCAGCTTTGAAGTGTTCCTGTCCAATGAACGATGTCCAAGCCGCAGAACCTCCCAGAATTATTTTTTTATAACTTTAGTTGCAGGAGAATTCTCTGCATTATTCTAGAGCCACAGTTTTAGAGATTGGGTAGCAGGGAAAAAAGAAAACTGCTTAACAAGTAAAGGACATGGAAAGGGTGTCTCTGCTCTGCATGAGGATTCTACTGGGCTGCAGAGATAAAGGTCTAAAAGAAAACACCATATAGTAAGGCAGAGAAAAGTAAATTAGCTTGACTCTTAATTCCCTTAGTTATTTGCTAAACATTAACACACTCTGGCAGCAGCAATATTAAAACACCTCTGTTAATAATTTGAAGTTAGTCAAATTTATGTAAAAATTGCAGTGTTGCAGAGATACTTACACAATAACTCTTCAACCTAATGAAGTCCACAGTCATGGGGATTGATTTGTCACTGTTTCTGTTCAGTGCTTTGATGTAGTCTAATAAATCAGCAAAAAATTTATAGCCACCCTTGAGTACACAGAGTGCTACAATGTGGTGTCCTCCCATGCCCTTCATGATTTCTCGTGCCAGCCTCTCCGTCCTATATGAAACCAAGGAAGAGTTATCAGTGACAATACACCTCATCTGCTCACTATCGCCACAGCATTTCACACCACTAACGTGTACTTCAAACCTGGAAATGTGTTTTGCTCAGAAATATTTGCCTACCACTTCAGTCACTTTTACACGTTATTGGTCAACAAGGTTTTGTTTTTCAAGGTTAAGCTAACAGCAGCGCTGCCAAGCACCTCTGTGTTCAAACATCACACTCTGCCAAAGCAATGGCTTTAAATTGGAACGGGAAGATTTAGATTAGACCTTAGGAAGAAATTCTTCACGATGAGGGTGGTGAGGCCCTGGCACAAAATGTCAGGGAAGCTGTGGCTGCCCCCGTCCCTGGAGGTGCTCAAGCCAGGCTGGATGGGACCTTTAGCAGCCTGGTCTTGGGGTGTCCCTGCCCATGGCAGGGGAGTGGGAACTGGATGATCTTCAAGAACCCTTCCAACCCAAACCATTCTATGATTCCATGAGTTTGTTGTTCATACTCTTGAAGGGAATTAGCAGCTATTAAACACAACTTAAGGCAAAAATGCCTTACAGGCTTGTGTACTCATTTCTGATCACCCAAGAGAAAACTTGCACAGCATACCACAGATTTCAGCAACCACATAGGTGACAGAATGGTATTTACAGACTAATGTCTTTCCAGAAGGTGAGAGAAAGTTGGACATTATTTATCTGCCACACAAACATGAGAAAGTCTAAGATGATGTGATTATTAATTTACTTTGATTAATACTCCAAGAAAATTCAAGAGGCTATAATTGTTTTCAAACCAAACTGGCACAACAAACAATGTCTTCTAATTAGGCTTTAAGAAGGTAAAATGTCAAAGAAACGCTGGAAAGCAAGCTGCGGATAGCTAGGTATCACAAAATTGTGCTTAAGAATTACAATTTCCCAACAACAGCATATCAGCAAATGCACAACTCTCGGAACCAACAAGAAAGAGTTAATTAGCACTTGTACTTCTAAGTCTCTAATTAAATGTAATCTATTTAGACAGCCACCAGGCAGCAAAACTGTCACTGGAAGATTGTTTATTCCAGTGTCACGGAATCAGCTGGAGCAGCGTACGGTCTGAAGTCAAACCAACCTGTCCATGATGAGCCCATGAGGAATATAGACTTTTTCCAAATCATCTGCATAATGTTTAGGTATGCAGAACAAGTCCAGGTCATAACCTTGTTCATCGTCGCCAATCTGAAAAGGAAAAGGTGAGATTTCTATAAAGGCTTATAGAAAGTCTGTGGTGAGAAACTGCAAGACCTTCGCTTTATTCAGTAAACTCTCAACCCCAGGACACTCATCAGGATCACTTTACTTTCCCTCTATAACAACCTCAATCCTACTGAACACAGCGTGAAGTGTAATTTAACAGAACTTACAGTTCACAAGAGTTGCTTGAAACACTGAATGAGCTGTTGTGCAGCGTGCAGTACAATGCGGGGAAGAAACTAAGTCCTAAAAATGTTCTCCTACATTGCAGAGCGGAAAAATAGAACTACTACACCTCAATTTATCTCTATTTTGTTTAAAAAAAAATCAAGGAGCTTTTGAATAGTTTTAATTTTCCTAGTGTAATGCAAAACCTGCACTTGCAATTGAGCAAGTAGAGGTTAGACACGGACATTTTCCAAATCTCCACAACACTAAATCACAACAAAACACACGAGCCAGCTTTCAGGACAAGACAAGACAGCTACATGAGCACGACGAGCTATGCTGCTGTGAAGCAAGCCTTCTCAGACCACTGCTGGCAAACCATGAAGGTTTGGGATCTTTCAGAATCTGAAATGGAAGCCCTACTTCAGCAACCCGTTCTGCGCAGGCAGATTCCCTGTACGAAACAGGCTGCAATATTAGCAAGCGTGTATTAATTAGGACAAGAGATTAGACAATCATATACATATGATTGTACCAAACACTGCTGAGGTTCAGGGCATACCGTCGCACCAGCATCAAAAATGGCCTTCCCTGAGCCTTAACCCAGCTCCAACGCAAACATGACACTGTATGCTTTGTTTCATCACTCTCTGGTTATGCAGCTGAACGCTATTATGTATAAAATGAAGTTAAGAATTTCCGAGGGAAAACCAAAGCTCATTACTGACAGTTGACCAGGGCAGGTGTTTTAAGTATCCATTCAGGCTACTACTGCCCTCCCAGAACGCAATTCTATTGCGGTGCTCATGGAAGCACTTACCTGGCCTCTCAGCAGCCACCTGTTTACATGGCTTTTTTGTTGTATAAACCCTGAAGAGTACCTCGCATGGAGAATTCCATGAGTATTTCACCCTCCCATCCAAAACAGACCCTGAATGCGCTACCCACACATACGGGTGGGACGGTATTTGAAGAGCGGGATGGTATTTGAGGCAAAAAGGCAGGTCCCTCAAACCACACGGGATATCCCTGTGGTTCAGACCCACCATTATTTCAGCGCTGCCTCCTAAACCTCTCCTTCTGCATCTGGTAGGGAACGGGCCCTTCCTACAGATTTTGTCGGGGTGTTTTTTTCGGACCGTGGGTATTTTCAGTACCAATGGGGGCCGGCAGAGCTCTCAGCCACGAGGCACCACGTGTTCCGTCAAAAACAACCCGAGCAGGGGCCGCGAAGCGCATCCCCCGAAAAAAACCGCACCCAGGGTGCCCCGAAGCCACGGGGACGGGAGGGCGTGCAGGAGCCGCTTCCCCGTCAGTCCCGAGGCACCTCCGGGGGTAGCCACCCCCGGTTCACCCTCCTCGAGGTCTTCTCCCCGAGCACCTCCTGGGATTCACCCCTTGGGGTTCATCTCTCCGAGGTTCAACCCCCCCCGGGGTCCCCCCTTTCTCCCCGAGATTCAACGCCTCCCGAACCCCACCCAGGGCTGCCCCACCTCGAGCCCCTGGGACTCACCCCCAGGATTCACCCCAGCCCCAATGCCCCCGGGATCACCCCACCTCTGACGCCCCCAAGCACCCCCCAAGCTTCACCCCCCAGGATTCAGCTCCCCGAGCCCCCACGCTGCCTCCCACCCACCCCCCCACGATTCCCTCCTCACGCCCCCAGACCCCCTCCCGGGGTTCACCCTCCCGGGACTCACCCCAGCTCCGATCCCCCGGGTTCTTCCGAGCCCCTACGCCGCCCCGAGGGTCACCCTCCTCTCTGCCCCCCCGGGATTCACCCCCCCCGCCCCGGGCGCCCCTCAAGGTGACTCCGCAGGGCGGCGGCTCCCCCCGCGCTCCCTTATCGCCGGGGTGGCGGCGGCGGCGGCCGCACTCACCACGATGCAGGGGCTGGGGGTCGCCATGGAGCGCGGCGGGCGGTGAGGAGGAGCTCGGCGGCGGCAGCGGGCGGCGGGGAGGCACCGCGCCCCGCACGGCCCCGGCACCCCCCTCCCCCGCGCTGCCCGCCCCGCGATGGCCGCACGCCTCACGGCGCTGCCCGCCCCCGACATGGCCGCCGCGGCACCGCCTCCCGCCCTGCCCGCCCCAAGATGGCCGCCGCGCCGCTCTGCCCGCCCCAAGATGGCCGCCGCGCCCCTCTGCCCGCCCCAAGATGGCCGCCGCGCCCGCACCGGCCACGCCTTGAGCGCCGCTCCTTTTCTCCGTCGACCGCTCGGGTTCCCGGGGAAGCTGTGGCCGCCCCATCCCTGGGAGGGTCCAAGGCCGGGCTGGATGGGGCTTGGAGCAGCCTGGTCCGGTGGGAGGTGCCCCTGCCCATCACAGGGGGTTTTGAGGTCCCTTCCAGCCCAAACCATTCTACGATTCTATGTTTATTTTATAATTCAGCGCTGAATCGGGCGCCCTTCTGACTAGGGCATCCCATCTCACAAAAGCAGGAGGTATCTACGCTAGTTTTAGACAAAGAACCATGTAAGCCCTCAAAGAATGTTTATATTTTTAGGTTATCCAACCATGTCTGGAGACTCCCCGCAGGTTATCTCCTGACCTAAACCAACTACATCCTACAAGACGATTAATCACATCAATAGATTCTTGCAGCTCTGAGAGAGCATTTATCCTTTAAGGTTGTTCATCCCTGTCTGGAGATAGTCTGCATGTTATCTTTTGATACAAGACAGATTTATATTACAAGAGTATTAAACAAGCAAATGAGCGGCACCAAAACATATCGATTAATTCTCACAAGTAGAATCATAGAATCATAGAATAACCAGGTTGGAAGAGACCCACCGGATCATCGAGTCCAACCATTCCCATCAATCACTAAACCATGCCCCTTAGCACCTCGTCCACCCGTGCCTTAAACACCTCCAGGGAAGGTGACTCAACCCCCTCCCTGGGCAGCCTCTGACACTGCCCAATGACCCTTTCCGTAAAAAATGTTTTCCTAATGTCCAGCCTAAACCTCCCCTGGCGGAGCTTGAGGCCATTCCCTCTCGTCCTGTCACCTGTCACTTGGGAGAAGAGCCCAGCTCCCTCCTCTCCACAACCTCCTTTCAGGTAGTTGTAGAGAGCAATGAGGTCTCCCCTCAGCCTCCTCTTCTCCAGGCTAAACACCCCCAGCTCTCTCAGCCGTTCCTCATAAGGCCTGTTCTCCAGCCCCTTCAACAGCTTTGTTGCTCTTCTCTGGACTCGCTCCAGAGCCTCAACATCCTTCTTGTGGTGAGGGGCCCAGAACCGAACACAGGATTCGAGGAGCGGTCTCCCCAGTGCCGAGTACAGAGGGAGAATAACCTCCCTGGACCTGCTGGTCACACCGTTTCTGATACAAGCCCAGATGCCATTGGCCTTCTTGGCCACCTGGGCCACTGCTGGCTCATGTTCAGTTGGAAGTAGGAAGGGAAGGGGCTTGTCTGCATCACTGCCCTTCGCGGCATTAGTGTGGGCACAGCCAGCAAGCGGCCATCGCTCTGGGCTGCTACAGGGAACCCCTCGCAGGTGCCGCTCCACGTGTGGCAAAGCAGGGACCAATAGCGCCTTAAAAGTAGGATTTAGTCAGGAACAGAATCATAGAATTTCCAGGTTGGAAAAGGCCTCTTGGATCATCAAGTCCAACCATTCCTATGTCCCTAAACGGTGCCTTTTCACCAAGCAAAGGGAGAGGTGCCTCTCTTCCACCCAGAAATGAAAGGGATCCCCTGCACCCCTGCCATCTCCCTGTTCAGTGGGCACGGAGAACTTAAAGTGCATTTATTAAGTGCATCTTCATTTGATGGAAGATGGGGCTGAGCTGTGCCTCTTAAGTGCTCTCCGTATCTTTAATAGCCTGAAGGAAAAATTTGATATTGAAGAAAAATAGTAAGAGAGCATGAAAATGCCAGGTTAAATCCAGTGGTCCCAAGTGAGGAAAAAGAACCAACAGTGTCAACTTTTTATGTAGGTCTGGTGTTGAGGACAATGCAGCAGTACAAATGGAAATTCACGATTTTTTATGATCCAGCTTAAACAATTATGTATCAGCTGGAGATTTTCCCCTTCTTTCTCTAAGGGGTGGAGACCGAGTTTTCTTTTATGCTGCATAAATACTTGGTGTCTAGAAAAGGATAATGATCCTTAAAAATTATTTTATTCATAAACAGTTGTGGCAATCAACTCCTGATAAGCATCCAGCATTATTACTGTTGGCTCAGAAAGCATGATGGAAGCAGTTTAAGCATTCCTTTGTATCAAACAACCAATTTAAGCAAATTTTCACTAAGCAGCTAGCAAATGCTGTATTATTGCAGCTAGGTATTCAGCTACAGTTTGGGCGGGTTAACTCTGGAGTGGGAGGAAAGAGCCGTTATCAAACTGCCTAGAGCAGCAGAACAAAATACGCCCGGCAGCTAACTAATATCAGGACCATGTCATAACTGGCCTGTTTCCAGAAAGCTGGGAAAAACAGCAGCTGCCCTGTCAAGTTCTGGGAGAGCCTGACTTTAGTGGGCAGTGGGCAGTGCCTGCCAAGAGACCACGCAACCACAGGAGTGTTTCAGGCTCTGCTTTGGTTTTATTTACTGAAGGCATTTCTCATTAATGACCGATATCAATGCCTGCCATTAGAAGTAGCATCCAACGGCACCTTTCTGATTGTGTCTAAAAGTTGGCTTGACTTCCCAGTGGACAAAAGCATTAGTCCTGTTTTGCCCTTCTGGATGAGCAGTTTCTTTGTTCCTCCTGCCAACCAGCACATTTCTAGATTCAGAGCATTCCTGGTCACACTGGCACCCCGTTACGGAGGAAAGAACAATTTACAAATGCAGAAATATTTGCTGTATTGCAGGAAGTTGGTTAGCTGAGATCAGCAGCAGATTTAGTAGATGACCAGTTTTGTTCTTGCTGGTTTGAAGGCCACTGAGCTTTGCAGAGCAGGGTGAAAGGAGGGGGTTCAGAGGTATCTGAGAGCTGCACATTTTCTGGCTGGCTGGTGTGTAAGGCGGGAGAGCCAATGTTCTGATTTCTCTGATATGCACAGCTTTTTAGAAGGCAGAATAATGTAATAAGTATATTCTGTATTTCCTAATTATTTTATCCTCTGTGGCAGTCAGGCATATCTAAGTGCTCAGGCCCAGTGGAGCATGGCTTGTGTGTATATGTTTACTTATTGATTTTTAAAAACCTTGCTTGGTAACTACATGCCCCCAGTGGCTGCATACCTGGAGATAATTGAGTATTCATCATTTGGAAACTCTTGAAACACTGTGCTGAGTCAGATCTTCAGGTCACTGCCCATTCACCAGTTCCCCTCTTCCCCTCATTTGTTCCTCCCAGTTTTGCCATTGCTGCTGGGTGACTCACAGGGAACCAGCAAACTTTATCTGCTGGTTTGTTGTTGCTTTTTTTTCACAAGCCAAGCCTCCTAAAAAAGCAAAGAGCGCGATGATTTTTCTACAGATTAACAACTGAGACAGCAGGACTCCTGTGTGACCAGAAATTAGTCTTTTCCCATTAGTTTAGCATGGGAAAGAATGACAAGTTCAAGGAATATTAAACTGATCCTGGTATGAGCACCAGCATTTTTAATCACAAGGAAAATCAAGAAGGAATATCTTTAGATGATATATAGAGCATACATCAAAATATGAATTTAGCATCCAAGCATCCCATCTTCATCATGACTACAGAGAAATCCCTCCACTCTGATTAGAAGCTTAAATAACCTAAAATTGGGTTTCCCCCCTTGCTCGCGTGCTTTGTGAGGAATGAGCAGGTTTATCTGCGTTCAGCAGGCACCCGAGTGCAGGACCTGCCTGCGAACCCCAGGAAGCATTTCTAAAAAGCAGTAGAAGACAACTAGCTGTGTTGCATGTCTCAGAGCCAGAGACACACGAGGATTGTTTAAAAAATAAACAAATCTGGACCCTGTTGATACCAGCACGGACAAAGGAACCAACAGGCTGTTCTAGGACAGAAACTCGAGAGAAGACAAGAGCAGGTAGCGAGGCTGTGTCAGCAACAGGGGAGAAGAATGAGAAAGACCAGGACGCAGCAACCTGATCCGATAGCTCGCTGGTTGAAGGCTGTATCTGCCGAAGCTCCCAGATCCAGCTGGCACCATCCCAGCACAGACGAGGCATCGGATGGCAAAGCTCACATGCCAAGGGCCCTGCCTCCCATGCAAAGCGTGGCAGCCGTTCAAGTATCTCAGAAATCTTCTCTGGGCAGATTACAAGGGAAGTGGAGACAAAGCACACGCGAGGCCGGGAGGGAACTGCTCTTCAGGACTCCCTTTGCCTTTGCAAGACATTTTGAATTGTAGGGTATAAGCTGGCAAAATCATTTGGATCCTCAAATATTAAACGTTGTTCTAAGAGTAACGCTAGATCCTAAATCTGGATTTGGGCTAAGGGTGCAAGACAGATTGAGATACCTGATAAGGACAGAGTCAGATAGTTCAGTGGAAAAGTGCTTTTAGAAGTCAGTTTTTATTTAAAAGGAGAAATAAATGAATTTATAGGGAATAAAAGTATTTATAGGTAAACAACGAGGCAGCAGGGAGCTAGAATTCATGTTTACTATCTGTTACCCATCCAGAGTCCAGCTTGACCCAGTGGAAAGCTCCTTCAGAAATCTCTCCTCTGAAAACCCCAAAAAACACAGATGTAAAGGGGAAAACTGTTCTCAAATGGACTGCCAGGCCCTATAGCAAGAGGAGAAAACAGGACCTCATCTGAACCCTCTCTCCAGACAGCTAGAAAGCTAAAAGTCCCAGAAAAAGAAATAAGCTTGATGCTTTTTGAATCTCCCTGGCTCCAGACACTAACTCTATTTAGCAAACTGTATGCTCAGTTAATTGTAGAACAGAACACTTGCAACTATAATTGCAGAAATGTAGATACCATAAAGTGCTCAACAGAGGTGACAATAGAATTTTGATTCAAATAACATTATTTTGCCAAACCTCTGCTCTTAATTTTATCTATTAACTGAAATCCACTCCTCAAATTGTAAATCTGTGTTATCTGATGGGCAAATACGAGTTTTACACAGCGATAGGATCAAGAGTTTTTAAATTCAGCAAGGCTTATCTAAGTCTCAGGTTGCTTGATTTCCTCAGAGTCTGGAAAAGTTTTCCAAAACTCAGTTCTCTTCTGGCGTAAATATTGTTTGGCAGCATCAGAAAGGCTTTCCACATGGAAGTGAGACAGACTAGGGCTCCTGTCTCTCTGAACCCCTGCCAAGCGCATCTTAAATTACAAACTTACAGACTGGTGTGGTCCTGTTCTTGATGAGAGTTGAAAAAGAATACAAAGTACAATGACACTGATCTTATGTTTAACTGCCACACAAATCAGATAATTGGATAAGGAGGAGTCAAATAAAAGCTGAGTATTTGACAATGGAAAATCAGGAGGGGAAAAAACAGCTATGCAAAATCACTACGTTTTCACTGATTCCTGTGAAGCAGCTGAAAATGATCCAGAGATTTAATTGCCATCTTGGAAAATATTCTTGCTGCAAATGAGAAATCACAATAAAGAAAAATGGCAATCCTGTTATGTCTAAACAATCAACAACCATTGAAACAAAGAAGTACTTAAATTACAACATCAGTCTTCACAGTCAATATGTACAGAGAATGTGACACGATTTATTTTAGGGCAAGGTGTTGCCACTAATAAGTAGGTAAAACTCACTGGAAAATACGGCAAAACCAAATTGACTCCCAGGCTTCAAGGCCTGAATGACTCACTTCTGTCATTCAGCCCAATTGCCCGCAGAGTCTTGCATCTTGTTTATTCTTTTTGAACTAGTTTCATTTAAGGAACTGACTTTCCAATTTCATATAATCACATCAGGATTTAAGGATGTTCAGTGAACAGGAATTTGGGGAGTTTAGAAACCTTTCGCAGCCCAGCTACTGCTGTTCTTACCTTGCAAGAAAGTACTTCTTGGATACGTTGCCTGAGTATTTCAGTTTTAGATTAAAGGTTACCTCTCTGCTTTGAACTTTACAGACTTTCAGGGATTGCCCGTGCCAGTCCTAACCATGGTTTACATTAAAAAAAAAATTGAGCTTGGATCCCAAGTAAGCTACTTGAACTCTAGGAGAAGCTAAAGTTGATGTAACACAGCAGGGACCAATAAGATTAAAAGTGTTGCTGACCGTGTTCAAGTGACTTCTTGTTTTTGAGAGGTATCTAGGCTTAAAACTGTAAGACAGCTGCATGGCTGCACGCCAGAGGAAGTTCACAGTGAAGCTGTTTGCACAGCATCAACCTATTTTTAGTTCGCAGTAAGGGCGTGAGTTTCTTCCTCCCCTGCCCCAGACTCTGTAACGCCCTCAGTTGGCAGGCAGAGCTTCACGGGAGTCTTTGCACAGGAATATGGAATTTTTTTGGCCAGCAGCATGAAACGGGGTATTACAGATGTGCCAAGCAACATGCACATCTATCCAGGGAACAAAGAGAAGGGTGGCAGAAGCCATGGTTGCTCTTTTCTCATCTGGGATGTTCTTTTAAGAAAAATAAAAGCACAGAAGTTGGTCTAAACAAAGCAAGAGATCGTCTCTGGCAAAAAATTCAGATGAAGGTTTAAGATTTCTGCCACAGTAATTCCATAAAGGTTGGGTAAGGGATAAGTCACTCCAAACTCTGCACATGCAACTAGGAAGCACTGAGGAGTTGCGTGCCCTGATCCCATATTTATGCTCTTATAAAGTACTGCTGTCACTTTGCTGTCACAATAGAAATGGACATTCAATGTATGGGACACATTCACTTAAAAATTTGCAGTACTGATGTACTCCCAAAAATTTGCAATGGAAGAGCAGAGTGCCTTAGGCTGGGTGGTGTTGGAAAGCGTGTGCTAAGCAGACGTGGCCTGCTCTCCCAGAACATCCCAGTCCCCCCCTACATGGGATTACTATCATGAGTGCTATTTTAAAAGAAAAGATGAGAAATGAAACGCATGGCTGTGAGCCTTGAGGTCAAGCTCAGGAGCTCTGCCAGCACAGTGTTCTGCTCCAGAACCACAGTTCTCCGCCTCCCTTGCAGTAGGCAACATAAAGACTCAAAGCTGGGTGGCATTCAGGTTAGCTTTATCCCCAGCATCTCCAGCCTACATTTGCACCAGCCCCATAAAACATCCACTAACTTTTCCTTTAAAGCCTCAAATTCCAGCAATTCTACAACTTGTCCACGAACAGTATTCCAGAGCTTAACACCTCCTGCTGTCACAGCCAACCTCCTATTCTGATGTCTGAGCTAAAGGTCTCCTGCCGCAACATAGTCAGTTTTTCTTATCCTACCTGTAGCAGTGAGGGAGTGTTTATTTCCTTTTTCTTTGCAGCCTGGATGTGGCTGCTCTTCTGCAGCATTACACTCTGCATTCCCTTGGTATC